>NC_048595.1:260414765-260727913 GCF_003668045.3 Cricetulus griseus
CAGTCTATAAGGTACACAGAATTCCTAGCTTGGATGAGAATCTGAGGCTCAGAAAACACAGCAAGCACCACAGAGCTAGAGTTCATGTCAGTCTCCTTGATTCTAAGACCTGTGTTCTTTTCTACCTACAAAACTTCCAATAACCACAGGGTCATTTCCTTTATTTTGTTATCTTCACTGTTAAAAATTAGAATAACATCTACCTAACACACTCTGATTCTTGTAAGTTCTAGTGGAGTGTTGGATAAGGTCTATTTAGATATGTTGAAAACAGAGCCATCTCCAGAGGCAATACCTACCCGGGGACAAGATTCCTATTTCTAGTAAAGTGTCCTCAGGATGACATCAAAGTCGAGCTTCAAGTGCAACAGTGAGGGAATTGACACCCCATTAGCAATCTGAGCCCAAGGAACTTATAGAGCTTTAAGCTACCATTGTGTTTCTAATTGCCAAGGACTCCAGGTTAGGCTGAAACTGGGACATCCCTTGGATTTCTAGGGTTAGACCCAAGATGATTTCCATGTTGATTTATTTGGCTTATGGGCTTATTTTCATGTGGTAGCACTTTCCTTTAGTATCCCTGTAGTCTAAACACATGGCCAGATGCCAGAGGGGCCATATGAAAACGTGAGAAATCCGGATGGGTAAAGTGACAGTGTGACATGATGTGAGCTGGGGTAACTTCACACTGTGGGACCATCGTGTGCTTTATATGGTTGGAAATGCTTATGTGTGGGGACTGTTTAAGGAACACAGTTGGCACTGTGGAAAATGAAGGTTGAGAGTTGTCTTGGTGATGGATATAAGGGCATGAAGAAGGAAGGCCCTAGAACTCACAAGCCATCAGTGACATATCTAACCCAGGAAGGGTTTTTCTGGGTCTTCTTTGGTATGAGGTTCATAGGCAGGCCAGATGTGGACTATGACTTCAGCTCTAGTCTGACTTCTGCATATTCACAGTGGAGTGAATGAGGGAATCTCTCTGTTAGAATTGGTGGAAGTTTCTCACCATGCTGTGCTCTAACAGCCTGCTAAATCCAATTTTAGGCTATGAGGGACATCCTTGTTTCTTCTTAGAGATGCCTCCAGTAGAGACCAAAGACATTACAGAGATTCTCACTTCATTTGAACTAGCTTTGCACATACTTTACAAGTTCTCATAAGGATTAAGGAAAGCCTTCTGCTAGCTATTTATGTTGAACTCTCGCAGATGCACAAAGTTCTACAAGGGACAGATGATAGTCCTAGACATACCCAAACCTCTGGTTATGTTTGAAAATGTGTTACTTTGAGAGAGAAAAATCAAATGTCTCTGGACTCTGGTCCTCTCAACTGTGAAATGGAAATTATACCTTATGAGGGGAAAATTGGTGCATAGATTCTGACCAGGGATGCCTGTGGCTTTTCCAGGCACAAGAGTCAAATTTCCTAAGGAACATTGGGACCCATGATGCTCTGCTGAGCAGGGGAAGAGATGGAAATGAACATGAGGGAACAGTTTAAGTTACTGAACTGAAGACACCACTGGGTCACTTAGGATGAATTAGTGCAGATGCTGAGGGAGGTGGAGGAGAGAATGAAGCAAGGAATAGAGAGCATCCTTAAAAATGAAAAGCACCAAATAGACATTGGCAATTCTAGTGTTTACAATTTATTCCCTTTTATAAGGGATTTATGTGTAAGCTTGCAAACACAAAACCTTGAAAACACAAAACCATCTTTTCACAGCCTCTAGGTAAGGCATTTTTCTGCCTCCTGCTTCCCCAGACTCTGGTGATCACTCTTAGGTGTTCATTTTCCACCTACTTACATGGAGGCGCCCTTTTCCCAATGATCCCATCCTTCTAAGTCATGGTCTATTGCCCCATGTGTTTATTATGTCTTTTATCTTCTTTGATGAGATAGATTGATGCTATTTTCATTGGGTATCCTTACATTTACACACCATAAGTGGATGAAACCAGCATTTCATAGGTCTTTGTGCTCAAGATTACACCGCTGTCCTTTGCATGTTTGGGTCCTGCCCCTCTACCTTGTATTCTTTCTGCTAATAAACCCTCTGCTGTGTAGGGATACTACCCTGGCTTGGCATTTAGGCTAGTGATTAGATTCTGATGACCTAGAAAAGCAGGCTGAATGACAGGAGGCTCCTCTGGGATGGAAATACCATCAAGCTGGAGGAGAGCAAGAAGCAGCAGAGGAAGGACAATCTTTACTGTGGTTTCTCACTCCAAACAGAGAACGAGGGCCCAATCTTAGTCCTTGAGGGTTCTGTCCAGTTTCTTACTGGATAAATAAACAATTCAAGGGTAAATAAGGATTTGGCTTAAAGCAGAACTATAAGCTATGACCCAAAATATAGATATATAGGTAAATCTTGTGGGCCTCCTTTAATACCGATGTAGTTTGCTCTTGTAAAAAAAAATTGTGCTAAAAAGCACTACTTACTTGGAATTGGGAAGATTGGGGAGCTAATCAATAAACCAAGCAAACCAGGAGCTTCAGGTCATTCGGGTCATTCCTCCATCATGAAAGATGTACATGCTGTTTTTTTTGGGGGGGGGAGGAGGGGGGCACTGGTTGACATTGGTGACATGGTAAGATGTGTTGCTTGGCTTTTGCTAATATAATAAAAACTTAGACATATATGGGAACAGGAAACCTGAAATGATAAATTTTTCTCCATCAGACTGGCCTATGGGAATGCCCTTAGGTGGCATTTTCTTGATTTCTGACTCATGAGAGAGGGTTCTGTCCATCATGCACAGTGCCACTCCTGGCAGATGGTCCTGGGAGATGAATGTGAGCCTAGGAGCAAACCAGAAAGCAGTGCTCCTTCATGGTCTCTGCTTCAGTTCCTGTCCTGAATTCCTTCATGTGAGCCAAAAAACACGCTTTTCTTCCCAAGTTGCTTTTTATCATGGGTTTCATCACAGCAAACAGAAAGCAAACTAGAAGACAAGAACCTAGGGCATGTCATATTCTGTTACATGGAATTACTCTGTCCCAGCTTATATGTCTATGACTTTTACATGCCTTCAGATGGAAATTTCCATTTCTTGTTTTATATTTCTAAGAAACTCAAAGCAAGGTATGGTGGTGGCACACAACCAGTCCTCTGGAGGTGGAGGCAGGAGGATTGCTTGTTTGAGGCCAGCTCCAGTTAATTAATTTGGTACCAATAAGAGCCTATTGTAAAAAGCCAAACCAACAACAGCAAGATAAAAAAAAATCAACTGGACTGTGTGTTACAGTCAAACTTCATCCTGAAAATGTGTTTATTTTATTTTTTTGTAAAGCCACACGATTGCCCTAACATTTACCAACAAGTGTCTTAAAGAATATCAATTTTGCTGAATGAAAACTGAAGTCAGACTGTAGGAAACACTCCTGCATAGAACAATTTCACCCTGCTGAAATCTTCAAGATCTCATTAAGCTAATCAGTTCTTTGAATTTGTCAGTGAGACAACACAGCTCAGGCATATTCTGCTTTCTCTGTGTTGTCATTTCTAGGGTGAGTGAAACCACTTTGAAAGACTTGGGCTAGTTTATTGGAGGGTCACTGATTAAGGGTGACTCATCTAGACAGATTATAGGATCAGACAAGTAGCAGAAAAATCCATATTTTTCCCATTGTAGTCATCGACTAAATAAACAGCAGCAGGCTGCTTCATGGCTGTCTAGATGTGATTTAGTTCTAAGCTAAATGGCTTCTAAAACCTTATCTAAAATAAATGCCTCTAATACATGAGTTCTGTGTTCATAAGAACACATAGTTAAGCAAGCTTTTTAAATTGAAACTTAATATACTAGCTGGAAGAACTTACTGCCTGTCTCCTTCTTAGGTGATTTAGGAACCACTGAGGATTGCAGAGGATGTCTGCAGACAGTGACATCAGAAGAGAGGAATTAGTAGGATGCTAACTAGTCAGATTTAGAAATTCTCTCTCTCCACCAAAGACAGTTCTCATCTTAGAAGCCATTAACATTCCCAGTGCTCTATGCCGATATTTTCAAACTCAAGGATGGTGTGTGTGTGTGTGTGTGTGTGTGTGTGTGTGTGTGTGTGTGTGTGTGTGCAGTTTCCACATTCCTCTTGGTGTTTAGTCAGAAAGACTTTTCCACAAGTGCTGTCTTCTGGGCTTGTCTCAAGACTTACCTGTAGAGAAATCTCCAGGCATAGCTGCAGGTACCAAAGGAAGAGAAATTGGCAGTGAAAGTTCATTTTAAAAGTCCACGATTTAAAAAAGAAAGTTATGCATCAGGGTTGGCCGGATGGCTCAGCAGTTAAGAGTGAGGACTGCTCTTCCCCAGGATCCCAATTTGATTCCCAGACCCACATAGCAGCTAACGACTGTAACTCCATTTCCAAGGGAATCATATGCCCTCTCCTGGTCTCAGTGGAACTGCATGCATGTGATGTGCAGACATACAAGTAGGCAAAAACCTACACACATAAAATGAAAATTAGCAAGTCTCAAAAAAGTTTTCAAAATTAATATGGAAGTAACGATAATCAAGGAACATTGAGAAAATCATTCAAAGGGAATTATAGTGGGAATTATTTCTGCCAATAGTTTTAGTGTTTTAGGGTATGGCTTTTGTATGTGGACATGATCACTTATAAGGAAAAGGAGGGTCTCCAGAACCCTAAGACTCTGAAACTATTGGTGGAAACGAATTCCCACTACAGAGACTCTTAAACCGATCCCCACGCCCGCATCCCCGCACCCCTCTCCCAAGGAAGAATTCTTCAGGTATCTTCTTTCTACATCTCTGAGGGGAATAAACACAGCTGAGTTGGGAGAAACTGGTAAATCAAGCCAGGACACTCGATAGAAGCTGAGGTACCCTCCTCATTAGACACCTAGGAGAAAGATAATTTTAAAGGCCCTGGGTGCCCAACTGGAAATCCACTGGAGAAAAAGCCAGGAAAATTACACACCTTTTCAGTCTCTCTAGTTTCTCATTATAGTTTTCCATTTTCCTCCTCAAAGGTCATAAAAGCTAATGAATGAACAAAATGAATTATATCCAAGCATAATCTAGCTGTAGAACTAATTCCCACATGTTGATACCTCTTAGATTTCCTTAAAGTTGCTCTTCTATTATGTGAAAAACTCCCAACAATACAAGACATGGGTTTAAACTGTAACTATTTCCATCAGGCATATCTAACCTAACATCCTTTTTAAAATACCTTAGGTTTTTATTGCTTTGCCTAGAAATTAGTGCTATAAAATTTTGAAAGTAACTTTTTGTTTTGACTCACAAGGAAAGACATTCTGGCTGTGATATAAACTTAAATGTTTAAGATTTATTTTTCCTCATTTTATGTGTATGTGTGTTATGTCTTCATGTATCTGTGGGCACCATGTACATGCTTGGTGCTCATAGTGATCAGAGGAGGATGTCTGTCTCCTGAAACTGGGGTTACAGAGGTTGTGAGCCACAGTGTGGTTTCTGACAACTGAATTCAGGTCTTCAACAAGAGCAGTAAATGCTCTTAACCTCAAATCCATCTCTCAAGCCCTGTGATATAGTCTTAAAATTAAAACACTGGCTACAGGGAGGGCAAAGGGAAATAGAGATACTTAACTGTTTTGCATTTAAATGATTATTATAAATGCTCTGCCTAAAGATTGAAATTTTACCTGATATTTGTTTAAGTACATTAATGATACTGTAATTCATTTGCTTATCATTGACCTTTTTTTCCCTAAAATATGTGGAAGACTGTTGATACCTAAGAATAAATAATGAAAGGATGAAAGGATTGGGAATTTCTATACATTTCATAATTTACTGAGTGAGTATATTTTATGTGGCGGCAATTGTAGGCAACTTGCTTTTGAATATCAATGTAAAATCACTTTTGAGATTTTATGTTTGTTTTTATATCACTTTGGAAGCCCTAAGCAAGTCTTGGGCAAGTGATAGGAGATAGAGGCAACATTTGGAATCAGTTGTAAAGAATATCTAAATTGTTGTAGTATAATAAAAATTTGGGAGCCAGAAATTGAGCCAAAGACCTCATGTATTCAAAGACAGCAAAGAGTCAATTGGCTGACCCTCTCTCCATGTTTTTTTCCCAACTATCAGCCCTGGAAACCCTCTCTTCTCTCTTCCTATTCTCTCTAGCCAACCTCCTCAGTCCTCCAAGAACTCTATGGCTAATCCCACTCGGCCAATGGCCGACTTCATCCTTTGATTCAAGGTAACTTTGATTTCAAGCACAGTGGAATGGCTGTACCAACAAGTCTCCCAAAAGTCAACCCTTTGAGGACTTTACAGACAAGTTTGGGAAGGAAATGTGAGCCCAAGGAAAACAAAATAATCAATAAAAAGACTGAATAATAAAGACAGGATGCAGGAGACAACTCAGAGGAAAGAGAAAGGGATTTTATAATGATGATACTATGTGTACCTAACCTTGAAGATAAGAGTGCATCAGTTAGAGAGGACTTTTCAAGCTCACTACACACAAAGGACTGTGAGAATGAGAAAGATTCAAAAAGGTTGCATCTCCCAGATGTGATAGCTTGAAATCTAAGAGTAGTGGAGAATATTGTTTGAAGTCAAGAATGTCTGTTGGTAAAAGAATAGGGATTTATAAAGTTGAAAAGGAAAAATGAAGCTGGATTAGAGAAGATTTAGCAGGCCCAAGTCACTCTGAATATTACAAGATTTGAGACATGATTTTTTTTTCATCACTGTGACAAAATGATTGCTATGGACGACTTAAGGGAGAATGATTTGGTCTCATTATTTCAGATAGTTCAGTTTGTGCTTGCTTGTCACCAAAAGCTTGGGCACTGAGAGCTCTTGGGAAAGAATTGCTGTTCATGTCTTAACTGAGCAGGATGCAGACTGGAGAAAATGAAAGCTGGTACTCCCAGGCTTTGTCCTTAAACCTCTTTTATTGTTTGGACTCATGTTGCTTAGATAACCCTTCCAGTTTCTTAGTCCTCTTTGAAAGTACCCTCATGACACACCCAGAAGTGTCCCTCTACAATCTTGGTGCTTTGGAATGTAGTCCAAATGACAATAGGGATTAAAGCTCACTTAGGGGTGCTACAATCTTAGCTCTTTTCAGTGAGAATCAGATGGGAGAAAGATATAAGAGGCAGCCACAGCCCCTTCCTGTTGACAGTGGATGCTTTGGTGATTTTGTTACTTATTTTTATCATCTTTTCCTTAGGAATGAAGTATTTAATGCAGCATAGTTACAAGTTGACACATTCACTGGCTTTTAGGGCCAGACTTGAGAGGAGCTGACTGTTGATCCTGTTTTCTGTTTCCAGAGGTTTGTTCATTTGTATTTTAGAGAGACAGTGACCAGAAAGAAACCAGGGAAAGTGAGACAGAGTCATATAAGCAGAGGCACAGTCTCTGTCAGAGCACAAAGAGGCCAGCTCTGGCTCTGGAAGTCAGGCCACCACCTCCCCTTCCCAATTTGAATCACCTTGGATCCCACCAAGGGTCCTAGGCTGATTTTTAAAATGTGTGAATACTAGTGTATTAGTGTCTGGATTTGTTTTTCTTTTGGAATAACTTAAAATTCAAAATTAAAGTTATGACAGGCTTGGCAGCTTAGATCCCTTCCACAGCAATGCTTTCTCATCTCAAGAGGGTTTGCAGCCATATACCTACTTCAAACATTTAAAAGTAATTTCATGAAATTATAAGCTAGTGCTATATATTCATTTTATGTATTTATATACATGCATGCCACTGCTTACATATGTAAAATTTTATTATTGCTAAGTGATTTATTTCTGTAAAGGATGAAAGAAAAATAATCTTATTTAAGAAGTAAATATGTGAAAGAATTTTTGAATTTCTCCTGGGCTCCTTTGCAACACATTCATAGTCCTGCTTAACAACATGGAACTCCTTGAGTAGTCAGTTTTATGGAGGCACAGTGGATGTAAAAGGAACATAAAAGACTCAGGCAAATGCTTGACGTCTGACCTTTAATCATTTCTTGGAGTCCACTTTAATAACATGTCAGCTCTGTCTAAAGCACACGCGCGCGCACGCGCGCGCGCGCACACACACACACACACACACACACACAAACACAGGAGTAGGGGCGTCCATAGTTATAATAGGCAGTGGATAAGGACCTCTTTAAGAAGCATTCTCCAGAAATGAAGGATGGAGGATGTTGCCTGTCACAAGGCTGTGTAGGTCAGAGCTACAACATAAAGAGTCCAGTTCTGCAGCCCAGCACTGGTAACTTGGTTTTCTGCCCAGGGAAGACATTAAAATGAGGTGAGAGTAGTGTGCCCTAAACAAATAAAGATTGGACTCGAGTGTCACAAGAGTCATGGTGAGCCAGGAAACAGAGCCAGTCTTGAAGCAACCTTCTTGATTGCAGCCTCCTACTCTGAAACCTTGCAGTGCTGTGTGGCCTGGAAAAACCCCACCTCTTCCTTGTTTCATCTTTGTGAAATGAGAAAGGGTAGAGAGAGTCTGGAAATCTGACCCAGCTCAGGCCAATAAAGGGCTTTTGTCTGTGAACCTGACCACAAGAGATTCATTAACATCCCACTGGAAGATTTTTGTCAGGATCCCACCCCCATCTTTAGAGAAATAAACAATTTGAAACAAAACTGAAGCCCAAGTGGAATCAATTCCCTCTTCAAAATAGTCCTGTCTACTACATGTAAAGGTATTTATTTCTTCATGGCAAAACATTTGCTATAGATTTACTTCCATAAGTATGCTCTTAATTAAATTCACAATTTGTTTTGTCAAAAGTGAAGCATGAAAAAAAACTTTCTAAAATGTCTCTAGTGAATCTTGGATTAATAGTTCGATTAGATTAAAACACACACACACATAACACCTCATTTATGTGTAGATGAATAATTACAGCCTTATCGTTTGTTAGGCAGAGTTATATTTTCATTTATTCCAATAAAGTTCAAAGGAAATTAGTAATTCAGCTTTGAATTTTAATCCTTTATTCCTTAATGCTAACTAAAGATAGGTATGAAATTTTAGAAGACATGTACATTGAATTTCATCTCTATAGTATGCTTCCCTACGAAGCACTGGTAATGTTTGACCTTTTAATAACTGACTTCAATTTAAATTAAAAAATAGCAGTGGCATTAACTTATAGTAACCATTTATTAATATAACATTTAGACTCAAGGAAATGCCAGATTCAAAATTTCTGACAGTGAAAATTCATCCTAAGCAACCTTTGTCTATGCCCTTTGTAAAAACAAAAAAGTCTCAGAGCTGTCTTCTATACTGCCATTCTGTAACCGCACTTAAGCACACTGGTCTCTCTACTGGAGACTTCTACCAGATTTACCTTTTAGTTTTATAAAAAAATAAAACAAAACAAAATATACATCCTCTGTAGTACAGCTTGATGGGTGAGATAACCCACATCTCCTTTAAGGGCAGAGGAGTCTATAAGCAATCTCGTTCACTGGGAAACAAGGTTCTTTGTGGTCATGGTGTGGTAGGGGTGTGAAATATTAGTTCCCAGTTTTTAAACTTGATTTAAAATTACCCTTGCACACCCAGGATCCACCTTCAAGTCTACTTTAATTGCCTCTATTTCTTTAGGATCCTGTGCTTTTGTGGCACTCAGTACAAACAAGATGCAAGCTCTAGATCTCTGAAAACAACGTGGTCAAGTGATTGAGACAAGAGCTTGATTCGCAGACTGCCACACTGCTCAGAAGTCAAGCATTTCCTGGAAACCCGCCCACAGATAGAGTGACTATTTTTAGCAGCTTCCCTCCAGGCTAAAGTAGCTATTAGATATCTAGATACCCCTGGCCCTTTCAGATGTAGTAAAATAGAACATAAAAGGGTGTAATTGGATGATTACAGCTAAGAACTGTAATCAGGAGCCATAGGGTCCCTCTCTTTCCCAAGTGCTCTGGGACACAGCGCCAGAGGGCTCTTTACTTCTTGCTATCAGAAGCTGGCGTGGCAGCAAGGGTGGCAGGCCTCTCCCTTCCTAGGCAGCTCCTCAGAAAAGCCCAGATTGATTGGGCTTGTCTTCTTTTTACACATGCCAGATGCCAGGGAAGAGCAATGAGCGACACCTCTGTGTACAGTCCCTTATACCAGGGCCTGTGTATCCATACAGTTACTTTAACAGCCATGTGAAGTAGGTTGGCATTATTGGGTGGTGAGAGAGTAGGGGTTGGAGACCAGAACATCAAGATTAACCTATGAAAGGAGCCAATTGGCAGAGAAAGGCTGGAAGGCCTTCCTCACCTGGGATTAATGTCACCAACACAGCATGCCCAGAAAAGTCCAAGCAACACAAACGTGGTGAGAAAAGCGGGTGTATGTAAGTGCCCTACACAGGACTATGCTCCCTGTGGTCCAGGGCTCTATAGGCATTTTTCCTCTGAGGACTGGCCAGATCCTATTCTCTGGAATGCTTCTCCCATTGGTTAATTGAGAACCACCGGAATTCTAGAACCAGGTGCTCCCTGCACCCGCTTTCAGTAACTCAATGGCAGCAGCCAAGTCATCACCAGCTGCCAAATGTGACACATTTCCACTGTTGCCACAGGTAGTGTATTCTCCCTATGCACATGGGCTGTACCCTTTATGCACTATACACTTTATTCTCCCTAAGTGCATGCCAACACAGTCTTTCTCTTTCTCCCCACCCCCATAAAACTCTTGAGTGAGATCTGTTGTGTGGTGTGGTATTTGTGGCATTCCTTGGCTCTCCCATCACTGCAAAATCCTAACATCTACTTCCTTAATACACTGTCTCTATTACTACTTCTAACCAGGTGTCTCTGGTATTAACCCACATCCTGGGACACAAGAGCCTGCAATAGGGTACTCTCTGAATTCACATCTGTGGCCTTGTACTCTGGTGGTTTAAATAAGAAACATCCCCCTTAGGCTCAAATATTTGAATACTTAGTCTGCATTTGGAGCTGTTTGGGGAGATGGTACAGCCTTTCTGGGAAAGTGTTTCACTCAGAGTAGCCTGCCACCAGTCAGCATGCCTCCCTGACCATTCTCCTTCTGGAATCACAAGCTCAAATAAACCCTTCCTTCTAAGCCAGTGGTTCTCAACCTTCCTATTGCCACCACCCTTCAATACAGTTCATCATGCTGTGGCAATCCCCATCCATAAACTTATTTCATTGCTACTTCATAACTGTAGTTTGCTATTGTTATGAATCAGAATGTAAACCTTTGAAATGCAGGAAATCTGATACGAACCCTCAAGAGGGTCATGACCACCAGTTGAAACCTGGCTGTTCTCTACTTGTTTTTATCCCAGCATCAGAAAAATAATTAACAGGGTACTATGCATGTTTTCCTTTCCTTTATGTTTAGCCCATTTTTCAGGTCTGAACAAAAGCCCCAGCATGCTTTCTTTGACTCTGGGCTCTCTCACTTCTTCTCTAATAGCCTCCTCTACTTGCCTCTTACAGCTGTTTGCTGCTTCCATTGCTGAACACGCCAGCTTTCTTGAATACTGACTCAAAAAAGATGTTTTTCTTTTCATTTCCTTTCTCCCAACAGCTGCAGAGATGCATAGCTTGCTCTGCTCTCTTTCTCTTAAACTCTGATAAAATTGTCTTTGAAATTCCTCTGAATCTGTTTTTAAATTATTCTCTTAATGAGACTAAGAATCTGGAAGGGAACCCCAAATTCCCTAGCAACAATCATCCTGTTTTAACCTCGAGCAAGATTTGCTGCTGCAATCCGGATGTGTATATTCTCACCTTCATGTGTTGTGAATAGCCTGCAGTATGAGGGCAATTAGAAGCGAAAGACTCTGGGGAATGATTAGGTGGTGAGAGAGGGACCCTTATGAAAGGGTTTGCTATGCTTCTTAGGAGACTCCAGGTGAATCACACACCCTTTCCACCATGCGAGAACGGGTTTGACGTGGGAAACAGAATTTCACCAGCAGCATCCATATCTTCCAGCATGTTCATTTTGGACTTCTGAGATCCTAGAACTAATTTATTAAGAAATAAAATCCCTGATGTCCTTCTTCTTTTTTTTTTTTTTTTTTGTACAACAGCCCAAATGGACTGGCATTTACTAACCAGCCAAGTTTAGAGACTGGCCAGATCACATGGCTAGTGAGCATCAAAGCTGGCCTGGAGTGCTACCCATGCTTTCCTCTTATGTTCAGCTCTTTGAAGTGGTAAAGCAGTTTCTGTAGCCTAGAATGGCTGCATAACTCATAAAAACCAGGATATGTCTCAAAGTGAGAAGGTGATGCTATTAAGAAAATTACTGAGATAACAAGGTTAACCTATAGTGGTCAACCTGCCTATCAGTCATGAGAAGCAGTAAAACTGTTATCATTAGACTGATGTGGGAGCCACTTGCATTATGGCTATTTTAGAGAATATAAAAATGTATGGACACTTACTTCCTATTACATGCTAGACACTGTGCAAGGTACTTTGTATGCATTGTCTCACTCAATGTTCTCGAAAGCCTCTGGTCTAAGTACATACACATTTCACTGAGTAAGAAATTCAGGTACAAAGAAATCGGCTAGCACATGACACAGTAATATGTAGACCTAGGTCTTCTGCACACCTCCACCAGCCTGAACCTTCATTAGGATAAAGCTATGTGCACTGGAGCGGGGGTGGGGGGGAATGGGGGCTAGCAAAGTCACAAAATTATGCGGCAGAGTTCTCGGCCTCACAGAGCATTTGGATTATTGACATGATTCCTTCATAACTGCCATGCTAATCATCAATGTAGCTTGTCAAAGGTCATAATATATGTCTTTGGTAAATGCTTTTCCAACTAATGACACAAATAACTCTAGCTTATCCCAAGGCTTTGAGAATTGTTGTGTTCCACACTTATGGAACACATCGATATTTCTCTCATCTTCTCCAAGCCCTTGAACAGTTTATATTATCCCATCCTCCCCAATGCCTTCAACATTCTAAGCGCCAACATCTGGCACAGTAGCTGGTCCAGGGTAGACACAAATGACTCTGCTCTTCATGGTATCTGAAGTTGCCAATGGAACCAGCTGGGACCAATGATGGAGGGTAGCAGCTGGAGGCAGAGGTGCAGTACAGACTGGAAGCTTGATGGGATATGAATTGAAAAGGAAGCATGAAAAAGACTTTGAACAATGATGGAGAAAGATGAAAGGCATTTCAGATGGGAGAAAATAAAGAAACAAAGGCCAACAGGGGTTTGAGAGAGAAAAAGAATCAAACTGTCTTGGAAACACTCTAGAGGAGGCTTGAACAAGAAAGGCAAGATCACAGTCATCCGTCTTAGCTAGGACTTGTTTCGTACAGCAAGTGTAGCCTTTTGACCAACTCTACACAGCAAGGTCACTGGCCTTGGTGCTATATGAAAGCCACTTATAGAAGTTAGCATTTGCCTGTTGAAATGTACTTTCAAAAGTAGTTATAGTACATTCTTAGTTTTACAAATTAATGGGCTCTGTTGTAACATTTCCAAGTGGTCAACACTATGTTTTTAACATGGCTACCTCCCTTTCTATCCTCTGTCATTACCCCCCCCCCCCCCCCCCCCGCCCTTGACTTGCTCTCTTGGTTCTCTAATAGGCTCTCTTCTACTTTCCAGTATGTTTTAAATTTTGCTTTTATTTTATTTTCCAGTCTCAAGGAATGGAACCTAGGGCCTGGCACATGCTAGGCAAGCAGTCTACCTTGGAGCCATAGTCCCAATCCTTATTTTTAATGTTTGGTTTCTGCATATCATGTGATTCTTGTCTTTTTTTTTCTGGCTTATTTTGCTTAACCAGATGTCCTCCACGTGTTTCTTCTATTTTCCTGTAAATGATATAATTCCATTCTTGTGTGTGTGTGTGTGTGTGTGTGTGTGTGTGTGTGTGCTCGCGCGCACGTGCTTCATTTACTTTGTAAGACAACCCAGAAATGATATGGCTGAATTATGTGGTAGAGAGACCACTATTCTGATTTCCACAGCAGATGTGCTAATTTAAATTCCTACTATAAAAGAGAATGAACTTTTCTTCACCTCTATCACCTACCAGTATTTGTTATCATCTGTTAACAGCTATTCTGACTGGAATGAGCTGAAATCTCAATGCAGTTTTGATTTGTATTTCCCTAATGGCTAAAAATATTGAGTGGAAAATGAATTTTTAATGGCTGTTTGCCTCATTAAGTTTGGTTTCTTTTACCTTTTTTCCTAACTTGACAAATTTTCAAGGTAAAGGTAAAAAATTTTAGCTTCCAAGATTATACAAACTTCAGCAAGGACTTTTTTTTTTTTTGGTAACAACTGGTGGAAGAGTAGGTCCCCAGGTGTGAGATGACCTCCTCATCAATCCAGCAGGAAAAGGGTGATGGACAGCTATCAGCCTTCCACAGTCAGAGCTTGGGGTGAAGGATAGTCTAAACACTTGATCAGACTGACAGTGGCATCCCTGGACCAGAGAGGTTCTTCAGAAAGGACAACTGACTGCATCACTTCCTGAGATTCTTTTCTGACCCAAAGTCTTGCTCTGCATTTTTGCCTATTATTTTTACATTGAGAAATTGACCCGAAAACAAGTTTTGAGGAGACAGAATCTTACTCAGTAGCTGGTTGAAACTTACTAATTCACCAGACCATCCTTACACTTGCCGCCATTCTCCTGTCTCTGCCTCCTTATTTCTGGAATGTCAGGCTGAGCCATCATACTTGGTCCTTGGGTGGTCTAATGAGGGATTCACTCATATGGGAATTATCCTTTACATTTAAAGCTTGAAATATGACCATGGATTTGTAAGCACGAAAGAATTCTCACAAAACTGGTACGTATTTTAGCTGGGCAGAGACTTCAGAAATATGAAGTTTGACCCTATATGTATGAGGTCAGACAGCAGTTCAGGAGGCCCATACCACAGAAAGACATATTTAGAGATGATGGCACAGGAAAGGGTCAGAAACTACATACACCCAACAGCTAGTCAGTCTAAGGAAAAGTGGATTCCCCCTTCCCTGCCTTCTTTTGTATATAAAATTGCTTTTTAGGTGAACAACGTAGTGCTTTGATATATACATACATATAATTTAATTACTAGATAAGCAAATTCATAAGCTTACCTTGAAACATTACCTGGTGTGTGTGTGTGTGTGTGTGTGTGTGTGTGTGTGTGTGTGTGTGCTTTCATGGATGACTCTTGAACTTTATCATAGCAAATTTCCAGTATATGATACAGTGTTATTTTTATTATAGGTTAGGGTTCTAGTTTTATTCACTCTACATAATTATAACTGTGCATGTTTTATCAGCTCATTGTGTTTTTCTCCACTTTCTATCAATGGCAACCATAGAACTACCCTCTGCTTCTATATTTTAACATGTAAACTTAAAAAAAAAACATTTTAGAAATTATGTCTTTTGTATTTTGAGATTTAATACTAATTACATCATTGCCCCCTTCCCTTTCCTCCAAACCTTCCCATGTACCCTTCCTTGCTAGCTTTTAAATATATTGTATCCTTTTATACTTTTAACATCACTTAAAGACACCAGTGCACCCTGGGCAGTAATGGTGTAATCCCAGCACTCGGGAGGCAGAGGCAGGCAGATCTCTGTAAATTTGAGGCCAAACTGGTTTTCAGGAAGGCTAGGATTGTTATGTAGAGAAATCATGTCTCCAAACACACACACACACACACACACACACACACACACACACACAAAAGAAAGAAGGAAGGAAGGAAGGAAGGAAGGAAGGAAGGGAAAGAAGATAAAAGAAACAAAGCAAAAAGAAAGACAGCAGTACAAGTGTTGTCTAAATGAGATTATATGGGTAGCTAATGGATTAGTATCAAGGCACTCCAGTATCTCAGCACTTGGGGAGAGCAAAGGTTCAGCTTCTGTCATGCTGCCTGCTCATGCTGTGGATTGCTGAGGAGCTCTGCTTTGCATCACTGCCATCCTCACCTCAAGTAGGGCTTCCTGTACCTGATAAGCCACTAGTGACTAGAGATAAGCAGACTGGAGGTGGGCCAGCATCAAAGGACTCATCAGGCTTCTGCTCATTACTGGCCAGCGTAAATTTTTATTTTTATAATTTTTTTTGTTTGATAAATCTTTTGTCAAAGCTTGAAGGCTTAGTTCTATGTCCAAGAAAAGGATTGTAGATATTGGTAACTGGTAGTACAAATGATTATAGAGTTCAGGAAACAACAGATACACTTAAAAATTAAGTATGTAATGAAGAAAAGTTACATAATTCCAAGCTGACTTCATTAAAAAAATATCTATCAAGTTCTTTAAATAGATAACAGTGTACAAAATACTGTTTAATAAAACAGGTGAATAATATACATCCATCAAGTGTTTACATATAAAACATACATTTTAATTCCACAAATATCACTTAACTCATTCCCAAATATCAGTAAACAAACCAAAAGTTTTAGGGTGGCCTGCGTCTAAATCTCAATTGCCACCTCCAAATTTCCACGATCTTGGTGGCTTTCAAATGCCCACAAATTTACTATCTCATGGTCTTTATATGATAACCCTTAGGCATGGCATGGCATGGCTTGGCCTAGCATAACTGGATTCTGTGCTCAGTGTTTTATGTGTCTACCTGTTAAGTCGTCTTGCAAAGGTACTAACTCTGGGAATCCATTTCCTTGTGTCATTTGACTGAGGCCTTGTTTCCTAGCTGATTGCTACCTATGAATCTCCAGTTGCCACAGCAGACCAACTCATTTTCTTGCCTGGAGGCCTCTAGGAGGACAACTCAACAAGGATATTTGATTTCTTCTAGGTCAGCTGGAACATGGATCTCTGACTTCCTTTTCTTCAACCAGATGGAAAACAAACAAACAAACAAACAAACAAAACCTCTGTTTTAATGTAACATGTGGTCAAGTCCACCAGATAATGTCCCTAGTGTAGGGACCAATGGACTTGGGGCCATAATTCCATCTGCAAAATTTCCTCATAGCCGAACTAAAATAGGATTTGACAATGTTGAAATGTATGGGTATCAGGAGCTGGGAACTGTAGGAAGCTATTAGAACTCTACCTACACCTGGGTAGCACAGACTTTTCCTTCAGAGATGCTTCTGCAATCACAAAAGGCAAATCCATAATGGACACGTATTGGATGAAATATACATTTCATGGGATGTTAGAGGCTTCAGAAGTGGAAATTTGAAGGACTAGGAAGACTCTATTTTCATGAACTATCATGTGTGGTAGGCAGAAGGCCAAAGGAGATGACCTGAAGGCAACAAACCAGGAGTTCACCCGTCCTGTTTGTTCAGATTTCTTCTGGTGTAACTGAGATTGGAAGCTGAGATACTCATTTCCTTGTATGAATACAGCTATCTCTAAAATTATGGTCTTTGAGCTGCTTTTGGGGAAGTCATCTGGATTATATATTTTAAAGGCTTCAAAGAAAAAAAGCAAAAGAAGTTTTATCTAGTGTCTCTCCTTTTTTTAAGGTCCTCAAATGTTGAAGATGAGTGGGTATTTTGCAGTAATGAAACCTAAATGCCATCACTGATTTAATTTGCCTATGGAAGGATTGTTGCAGTGGAGCCACCTCTAGAGTAACAGTCTACTGTGTCAGAACTGGGATAATTAGGAGGAGCATCCCCCCAAGGGCAGGCTTACTTGGTAATTGCTACAGCCCTGTTTTGTGATTATGAGTTGGTTCTTAGGAATATCACTGATCTGATCAAACACTTCCCTCTTGAGAAGGTTCCTGAAGCAGAGTCCTGGCAAGAACTAACTGTGTTCCCCAGCTAGCTAGCCAGAGAGGCTCTTGTTAATTTACAAAGAGATGAGCAAAATTTAGGGTCTATGAAGGAAGAACAATGGATCATTTCTCTAGGCTGAATAGGGGAAGAGAAGAGGGGTGTGGGGTTGCGAACCAGGAATGGGAGTTTTGGAAAGGGACTCTGACAGGGTTGTGGGTTGGGGTAAAAGTTGTTACCAATCCAATGAAAGTAGGTAGAGGGCCTTAAGCTCTTCTTATCATCACCTTTGCTCCTTAATTATTTGTCAAGTTGACACAAGCCTGGGTCATCTGGAATGAGGAAATATCCACTGAGAAAATAGTCTCCATTGGATTGGCCTGGAGGCAAGTCTACAGAACACTTTCTTGATTAATGACAAATGCCAGTGAGCCTAGTTTATAGCGGAGGGTGCCACCCCTGAACAAATGATCGTGGGTTATATTCAAAAGCCAACTGAGCAAGCTATGGAGCATAAGCTATCAAGCATCATGGCCTCATGGCCTCTGCTTCAGTTCCTGCCTTCAGATTCATGATTTGAGTTACTGCGCTGACTTCCCTTAGTGATGGATTGTAAACCAGAAGACAAAATAAATTTCCACTCCGAGTTGTTTGTGGTCATAGTGTTTGTCAAGTCACAGCAACAGAAACCAAACTAGTACACAACCCTTCTTATTGATAGTCACAGGGAAAAGCACCTGCTGGACCAGTCATTAGAAGTCATATTCCTGAGGCAAGAATGGGGTGGGGGAAAGGAGACGACCTGGAAAAGAAAACCAGAGACATTCAGCACAGTTACCAAAGTCATGTGTCTGGGATGTGTCAGGCCATAGGCTCTGTGACTCATGAAGTCTGTGTCTTCCTCATGTGGCTTCATAGAGGGTTTAGCTGGCATTTAGTCTCAGATTTCTCTAAGTACTGGTCCTGATGTGTCTTTCCTGCTGTCATCCAGCCTTCCTGAGAGTGAGAGATATTCTATCTGCTTTCGTAGTCATGGTACATGGCTGTTTAGTCCACAGCAAGTGATTAGCAAATGCTTGTGCAATTTACATCTATGTACTCAGTGGTAAACTATTATTAAAGGCTGGCAAATATACTGTGTAACAGGGAGATACACACATGTGCAGTGTTCTCTGCTTTCAGACAAGCTCTGGGTCCTATGGTCTTGTGGGAATGGGGGAATCTAATTACCCTTACTGCTCCTAAACTCCTGATCCTGACACTAAGAAAAATCTGACTTTCTGTTTCCACTTTCCACTATAATTAGAAGTCACCAATTTCAGGTGGGACTGACTGCCCATTCCACAGAGTGAGCACTAAAACCTGGCCACAAAAGAGGAGTGGCAAATACAGGACAAAGGATGCAGCTCAGGACTATGAGCCGTCCTAGGGCAGTCAGCTGTACATGGAGTTCAGTGGCCTTGGGATGAGATGTGAGGCTTTGCCTTCATGCCATTATCACATGGAGTCTCGACTGCCAGAGACCTGGGTGTGCTTAGTTTATGTAAAAAAAACTGTTATATTTTACTTTTTGACATTTTCAAAGCCCTAGGTAACGATGCATGTGGTCAGCGTGATTGATGATAATTGTTCGGGTTCCCGTAGAATCACAGGCCAAAGAGTCACAGGCACTTCCAGTCTAGGGGGGGGGAGATGTAAATGTCCTAATTTGGTTAATTGTTTTTAGCATGCATTTCTTCCACATGTCTGAAAGCAAATATAATTGAGGGTTGTGGTTTCTGGGGCATGGCCAGCCATACAATGTGACTAACAGCTGAGGAAAATATCATGGGTTGTCACATGGTAGAAGATCTTTTATCTTTTTATTTACCTCTCTTGCAAAACTATATTTAAGTATGTTACTAAAATATGAAAGATTTGTACAAAAAGAACCATTGGCTTATCCAATTAAGAAAAAAAACCCCAGCATTTTTAAGTCATAAGACTGAAGCATTCCATCCCAGAGTTTCCTATTTCAAAATTGGATTTGCAGAAAGAGAACAGCTCTTGCAATTCTTTAAACATTTCGATGATGATAAGGGTCTTTTCCAAGCAAATCTATATCAGGAAGTTCAAACACTATTTAGAAATCATAATCCTCCCTGGCCTTATGCTCTAGAACATAACTCTATTCAGAACTCCTGTGACCATATGTTATTTCTTAATGTCATGACAGGAATTTCATAATCTCAAGATACGGTTCAAAACCAGCCATGCTCTCCCATCCTCCCCCCCCCCCGCTCATAAGGATCCTGATGCTCTGGGAACTAAGTAAAAAGCCACCCCAACTCAAGGCTCCTGGATCTTCCTGGTCTGGGAAGGTCAATAGATGATGCTGTTAGGATGTTTTCTGGCATCCCAAGCTCCTGTGAATTTTGCAGCAACTCCATCTTTGAGCTAGGTTCATCTGGCAGCCTGAATCCTGCTACTTGTTGCTCTACTCTTTGTACTCTTTCTCATTGTATGCAAGACTCACAGGTTTTATTGCCATGTTGATGACCTAGAGTGTACATAAACAAAACCAATAATATGTGGGCCCAGCAATTTGGAAGAAATCACGGCTAAGCTGTGTTCACTACCTCACCCGGTTTCCTGGTCTTGCTGCTTAGCCCCAGGGCAGCCAACTCAGCCACAGAAGCAAATGGAAAGTCTGTTCCAACAATGGCTGGAGGAAAGTTTCCATAGTGTTACTGGGAGTTACGCCAGACCCACCCCCTAAAACAAAATCAGATTTCAGAAAACAGAGAAAGGAAGGAAGGCTAGGACAGGGCTCCCAACTTTTTTGGGAATTGGATAAGGGCTTTGAATGGTGGGAAAGGTTATCCAAATAGTTGCTTGTAAGCAAAGAATACTCACTTTCTTCTTGAAGAGGAAAATCTAAAATTTACCCTATATACCAATGCTCCAAAACTATTTTGAGATATTATTGTCAAAAGAGTAGGTTTAGTGTTGAGGGTAGAGCCTGGTGGTAGAGTGCTTGCGTAGCATTTGCTAGACCCTGGTTTTAAGCCCCAGTACCATGAAACACATTGAAAATAGTTTTTTAATCTATATATTTTATTTTATTTATCATTTTTTATTTGAATTAGAAACAAGATTGATTTACATGACAATCCCAGTTCCCTTCTCCCTCCCGTCCTCCCCTACCACCCCCCCAACTAAAACCCTACCTATCACATATCCTTTCTTCTAATCTTCCCCTGACTCAACCTTTCTGCTCCCTCATGACCTCTGCATCCTTCCTCTTCTTCCCTTCTCATTTTCGTTGGGGGAGGGAACTACGAGAATAAAATTAGGATTGATCAATCAATTTAACAATCCAAGAGAAAAAAAAAAGGAACAAAAATCAAAACAAAACAACAACAATGACACAAATTAAGGATGAAGTAGAGTAAGAACCAACGCAGGGAGAAGAAATAAGAAGACAGAAGCACTTTATCCATTTTACTGAAGACATTAACTTGGTAAACACTTATCTGGGCATATCACCATGTTCAGATAATATGCTTTGCCCTAAGCACCAAGGAGTCAAGCAATAATGAAGCACAATCACTTAGCTAGCAAGTATCCCAGTCAGCTTTGGGATGCTGTTCTAACTGCATAAACCAACATTCTCTCCTTTAGTGGCCTTACCTCCATGCATACCTCTGTGTGTGTGTGTGTGTGTGTGTGTGTGTGTGTGTGTGTGTGTGTGTGTGTGTGTGTGTGTACACTTTGCAATCTGCATGATAACACCCAAAAATATTTAGCTGATATAATTATGGTTGATTTGGAACTTGTTTTCTTACCTTTATTTTGTGAATACTTACAACGAACTATGTTAATTGTGAAGAACATGAGTGTTAATTTAAATGACTTTCATAGTACCACAAAATAATTTATCATATTATTACATCCCATGGGAATAACTTCATTGCTGCTGGACAAAGGGCACCAGATAAGGGTTGTGAGCTTCAGACTGAGCGGGATTGGATATTAATTGATAGTGTCTACTGCCATTGTATTGCAAATTGACTCGTTAGTAGTAACTATTGAGATAACCTGATACAATCAGTGAATAAAACCTAATTCTAACACAGATTTCCCTGTGAAGCCATTCATAATATTTGTCAGCTAAGCACCTTTATTCAGCCAAAGTACTGATTGACAGCCATCACCATCTTTTCTGTTCATCTCCACAGATGCAGAGAAATTTCTGCTTTGAAAATGTTGGGTCCTAAAGGAATATGAGCTAAAGGCTTGGTGGCCAGCCTGTGGAATCGTTGGAAGGTGATGGGATCTATAAGGAGTGAGGCCTTGAGAAAGAAAGTCTAGTCATTAGGGGTATAGCCCCTTCTTCTTCTCTCTCTTTCTCTCTGCTGTGAGGTAGGTAAGCAGCTACTTCTACAGTGTGCTCTCACAGTGATGCATACCATAGGCCTAAATAGAGCAGGGTTGAGTGACCGGGGATTGAAAACTCTGAAACCATGAGCCCTTTCCTCCTTATGACTTGGGTTTCTCAGCTGTTTTGTGGCAGTGGTAGAAAGCTGACTGACAGTTGTCCAGGTGAAAGTCTTCTTGGAGAAATAATCCTCAGATGCTATTATGTTAGCCATTAGCTAGCAGTGTCTAAAATGATGAGGGGAAAAACAAGCTTACTTTTCTATCAGTTATTTTTCAACATATTTTGTAGAAGCTGTGCAGTTCTCTTCAAGGCAATAGTCTTCTCTTCTCTTCTCTTGTCTAAAAGGTCTAAAGCTGAATAATAGCTTGCTCTTCCCAAAGCCCAAGTGTAGGATGCTCCCGCAACCAATAACTCCGGGTATGAATTTCAGACTTTTCATAGACTATCTTCTCTGGACAGATTCTGGACTCTTCAAGGAGAGATCTCTTGGCTTGTCTTTAGCCAGATTTCCCAAAGCCCACTAGAAAGAATGGCCACCCAGATGGCTTTCTGGAGGGCAATTTCCCAGGCACTCAAAAGTTTTCTATGTCTCAGGCCAATCACTGAAAAATGATACCACTTGGGTGTTCTTTTCTTTGCCCCATTCAGAATTGCTTCTCCTCTGGCTCTAAAGGAGCATTCTCAGTTTTCATCGGGGGACAGTAAAAATCACCTGTCCTCTATGCTTCTAGGTGTCATATTCTACTTAGAGCAGAACATACAGAGCAAAATCTTACTTGGAAATTTCTTTCAAAAGAGTAACATTACAGGAAAAAAGGAATTGGATATTTTTTTCTATCTAATGAATAGAAATTTTTGTGGAAGGCAAGGAATTGGTTGGAACCTTGAGAATCACACTGGTGTCTTACCTCTGGCTTTCTCACAGGATTGCTCATGTTACCAGTTGGTCAGACTTGGGGATACTGACTCATTCTTATCCAGTGTACCAGTCTGACTCTTATTCTGAAGCCCAGTTTCCTCCTTTGGAAATAAGCTTTTGCAGTTGTCAGAAAGACTGCTGAGGAGCCATCAGAAGCAGAACCAGTTGAATCAGGTCATTTCAAGAGTAGGGCATTACCACAACCAGGAAAACAGAAAGTTCTTTTTTTAACTGAAGCACTCCTTTTTCTTTCTCTTTCCAAATGTTGCTAGCTAGATAAAACCATCCTGACTTCTGTGGTTTTATTCTTTTCTTGACTGGATGTGGGAGCACCATTCTCTTTCTGGTCATATGGAAGTTCCCAGGAAGAACAGTGTTGTTCATTTTAGGGTTCGTTATCATTTGCTTATGGCTAAAACTGACACATCACACCCTGGCTTGTGTTTGGATTGTGTTCAGAAGCAACAAGATCTTTAAGAAGCACAGTCTATTGGGTAGTTCTTCAGTTCACACACTCAGAAGGTATTAAGGTAGTTCCCACATAGGCCCTTGAGGAAGTACTCACAGGGGTGAGGGATAGTAAAATGAAGCTCCCTTTATGTTCTGACTTCCTGGATTAATAAATGGTTTCTTTTTCATAGCCACCTCTTCCATTCATGGCACCATTCACCATGAAGTCATGGAGTCAGCAGGAAGCCTCACTGATTTGAGGCCATGCTGTTTGGGCTTCCAAGATAGTGAGATAACTAAACCTCTTTTCTTTATACCTATACATCCTCAAGTATTGCATTACAGTAAAAGAAAAGAGGTTAATAAAGAATTCATCTTAAATGCTTTATAATAAATTTCAGTTCATTAATTGAAGTTTCTAACATTTCAAAGTCTTTAAGAAATGTGTATATGCACCCCACACACCCCATATTATGTAAGTATATTTTCTCAGTAATATCTCCAACAGCAGATCACACTGATTATTATCAAAGTTACTATTTTAATGTTTAGATAGCAAGTTCTTTTAGAACTGAGGGGCTGGCAAATACAATTATTCTGCAACCCATTTCATCTCTCATTTCTTCCACTGCCCCAACAGAAAAATAAAATAAAACAAAACCTACAAAACAATCAAGTTTTGATCATAGAGCTTCAAAGATGCTTAGAGACCTCTGGTTATGATAATTATTTCAATTTGTCATTAAGTAACTATTCTCAGTTATGTTTCAAGTACTATAATCTTGTGATTATTTTACTTTCATTTTATTATTAAGTACTTTCAATTTCCCCATGGACAGAGATGAAACAGAACCAAACCATAGGACAGATACACAAATCAACTAGACATTTCCCAACCCCAATTTTGTATGTGGGACTTCTATAAGTTATGCTAAATGAAATCAGAATTGTCTACAAGTTTTCTTCTGGTCAGCTGAGAGATAGATACTACAAATTTCATTGTAATCTTACATTTGAAGGAAATTGTTGGTAATCAAACTCTACTTTTTAATGTGGTCAGTAAATCGAGTCATCTATCTAAATATTTAACTGAGAATTACTTTACTACTAGGCAAATACATATACTCCATGTAAATTACATAATATATAATGCACATTTTCTATCTAATATATCTTATGCAAAATGTATGTACATATGTAATGCATATATTATAAGTAGATTTTATGTTGAAATCTATGTACACTTATAGTATAATATTATAAGCAGATCTTATATTGAAATCTAGATACTCCTATAGTATAAGCAGATCTTATGTTGAAATCTAATCTGGGTTTTGGAGTCATTCCAGGTCATCAAGTATCATTAGAAAGCACTGGAAAGTATATCATAGTATGAACTTTCACATTCTGGTTTCAATTCTAAGTAATCATAGGTTGGACATGCTAAGCCCAGATGCATACCGTGTGTTATATACTGCTTAAAGTAAACAAATAAAGCTGTGGGTGTCTACATAGATATAAATCCTTACTCTCATTGTTTTGTGGCCAATTAGACATGAAATTGGTTAGGGCACCCCATGCACATTGATGTTAGTTCCCTTTAGCAACTTCCAAATCCCTCAAGTCTTAAGCTTCTGAATATTTATAGAAGCTTCTCGAAAAAGACATTATGGTAGATAATTCATCATATCCTTTCCAAAGGACAATTCTAAGACACAGGGAGGAGCTGATGACCTAACACCAGTAACAGAAAAAAAAAACACTGCATAGTTGAACCTTGTCTCCATCACACAAAACTGTACATTGAGTGGAGTAGATAACACATTTGTGTCATGTTACTTACATATTTTAATATACACTTATTAATAAAGACTCCAACTGAAAGAAGCTGAGGATGTAAAGAGCATTGAAAAGTAATTGTAGGTGTCATTAGTCATTTGAAAATGATATTAAGCCAGTGGGATGACTGGCAAAAACAGATGGTGAAGGGCCTCTGTGTTGATGCTCTGTTTTCAAGCAACCCAGATCACAGAGGACCAATAAACCTTGCACCAGAAGCCAAGTATTCCTCATCCTCCTCAAAACCTTGCACCAGAAGCCACATATTCCTCATCCTCTTCAAAACCTGGAAACTCATTTCATCACTTGATGGCTTGGATTAACAAAGCAATATCGATGAGAAGCATTGCATGGATATTATTTATACTAGGGGTGTGTGTGTGTGTGTGTGTGTGTGTGTGTGTGTGTGTGTGTGTGTGTGTTAATTTAATGACTGCCTCACCTTTGAATAGTGGGGTCTTTCTACAACCTACATATCTTCCCCTCTATCAAAGTATATAGGTTTACATTTGACCCACAAGAATGTCTGGTGATCGAGAAAAGTGAAAAAATGGTGAAGGCATTGCTAGGAGAAGGTAGTACGATCAAAGTTCATCTCTAAATTAGATAGGCATACATTCACATTCCAGGATTGCCATTCAATATATGATTTTGATAGTGCACTTTTCAAATGCAAGAACTTTAGATTCTTTAGTTAGCAAAAGTAATGATTTCTTACTCCTGAATTATTGACCAATCTTGCCAGCATGGGTTCTCATCTCCAGATGTGCTAATTGTTTATACACTGCTGCAATACTTCTTGATAGGGCAACCTGAAACTGTATAGCAAAGGACTTGAGAGAATAGCACCAGAATATCATCATCCAAGAACTGAAAAACCAAGTAGCATTTGTTAAAGTGTCTGTCTTCCCAGATTTAACACAAGCCATTCTGACATTAGACAAGATAGGGGACACCCAAATCACCCATAGATGGGACAAACCTTTATAACCTTCAAGAGACACAGCTATTACTTTACACTCCCAACGTGGTTTATGGTTGAGTCTTTCCAATTTAAAAGTAAGTGAAATCTTTTCGGGTTGGAGTGAACTGTGGAATATACTTAAGTTGATAGTGGCTGTTACTACTTTTGAAGAAGCAAAAGTTCAAGGAAGGATTCAGATAAACTCCCACAGTGATTTAAGGATCTCATTTTGACAAGATAGAACAATTTCTTCTAAAACTATCTAATAAAAACCTAGAGGAAGTTATAGGACAAAAATAGTTCTTTCCATCAGCTGATATACTGATATTTATTAAAGTGTTACATATGTCCCATGCCCTGTGTTGGACACCTGCAGGGCCTGGTGGCAGATATAACTCAGTAGTTTTTTTTCTAAGATTCATTTGGTGAATGCAGATGGTTTTAATCCCAGGAAGAATGGTGTAAGTAGGAGTGGTCCTTGACAGTAATTCACTGTCAAGGTTGGGTGTAGTGATTTCTTAGAGCAAAGTCAAGAAGGACCCCCCAGGAAATACCACAGGAACAGAGCCTTGAAAGACTATGAACTTTGGAGAGAGAGTTGAAGAGGGAATGAAAAGAAAGCACATTCCCAGGAGCAAGGGCTGTGTAGACAGGCAGAGAAACCAGAGGCCAGGAAAGTGGGGCTCTACTGAATAAAGATTTTTTTTTGTCAGTTAGAACATTTTGAGCATGACTGAAAAAGATCAAGTTCAAAAGATAGGCTGCAGTGAGAACAAAGGAAGCATTAGATGCTGGGTCAATACATTTGCTTGTAAATTTAAACCAAAACCATCTCTGATAAAATGCTGCTTTGGAATCAGGAAAAGCATGGTAGTGACCTGTTTGGTAGAAGTTACTGTGTGAGGACAATATGGCAGTGATCTCCAGTTTTCATTGCTGGCCCACTAAGACACCTTTCAAGACATTTTTTCCTAATTGCTATCTTTAAGTCTAGCTCATTAAGTTTTATTTTTATCTTATTATCATCTATCTACCTATCTATCTGTCTGTCTATCTATCTATCTATCTATCTATCTATCTATCTATCTTTCTATTTTGTATGTGTGTGTGTACATGCATGCACATGTATGTGTACCCAAGCATAATCTGGTGCATATCTGCACATGAGAAGACCATTGGGCCATTGGTTATTTCCTTCCACCATGTGGGTTCTGGAATGATTTATCCAGTGAGTCAAATTACCAGTTTATAACATTAATATGAATTAATAATTTATTTGTTTATATGATCTATCTATCTATCATTTATCCACACAGGATTTTTTTGTTTTGGCTCCTATAAAACACTTTACTTAGCATGACATAATCTCCAAAAAGGATTCATGGGATAAATGGTGAACAAAACGGGAGAAGTAGTCAGAGAGCTAATTACACCCAGGATATGTCAGGATTGTGCCCATCATGTTTCCTAGGCCTCCATTTCCAGGCCAGCAAATGCTATCAGTTGTATCTAGCTATAACCCAGAAATTCTTTACTTGAAGTAAGGATATGTTCCTAGTGGTTGTCACTCTGTGGTTAACCTTACCATACTTTGTCTTCACATTGGCACTTTCTCTCCTATTAATCAGTTTGCCCTTCCTAAGAACCTCTGATATTATATTCAGGACTCACCCAGCTAATCTAAGATAACCTAGGCTTTCTATATCCTATGGCAAGAGCAAGGCATACAGGTTAAAGAGTTAAGGGCTTCTGTAGAACCAGTCAGGGAATTTTTTCCTGATTCCCTTGCTCTTAATTGGGTAATTCTGAGGAGTGTTTGAACATGGTAACCAGAGCAAGACTGAGCTCTACCGAGTTTGAGGCATTTAGCTTAATAACAAGCCCTGCATTGGCTTACCCTCTACTATTACCACCTTCCCTTCTCTTGTTCTCTGTGGACACATCTGAAAAGCATCTCCAGGACAATCCTGAGGCAATTCCTCATCTCAGACAGGCTTGGGCAGGGGATGGTCACTTCAAAACACTGGATGTGTAGATTCCTTTTCTGTTACAGATCTGAGGTCGGGAGTTCTACAGTGTTTTGTTCCTGGGAGCATTTGCCAGTTTCTGGAGCCACTCTTGCTGGTGGAGGAGAGGTACTACCTGCATTTACTGGGTAGAGTCCAGAGCTAATGCTACACCCTGCAATGAACAGGACAGTTTCATACAGAAAAAAAAAATCTGACCCTAGATATCTGAGGTTAAGATACTCTGCTCTTGTTTTACTCACTTTCGAGGACAAGTTTCCCAAGTTTTATTTTCTTTCTATTACATTAGCCCTGAAATGTAGCATGAGGCAAAATTTTTCATTTCAAAATATTAAATGGTAGGTCACTGAAGTACAACGATGAAAAAAACATATAGTCTCACTGAAGTACAACAATGAAAAAAAAGTATAGTCTTGAGACTTACTTTATCAGAAAACAGTAATTTCTTATTTCAAAAGTGATTATCTGACAGATCTGCCTGATCATCCCTCAGGTCTCTCGCGGTGGAGTTCACTGGGAGGTGATCTGCTACATCTTGTTTCCATCATTGGCAGAGATTTCCTACTTTCTTATCTCCTTTCATTTCCTCTCTTGTGCTTGAACCCTGAGTAGCTGCTGAGAAAAAGCCATCAGACATTATTAAGAGCTTGGTGAATATTTAGCATCGGAAGGACATTTTCAGAAAGGTGACTTTCGAAGTCTGGAACCCAACAAAGAGCTGTATCCTGTTAGAACCACAGGATCTGTTCTTATGTCCCCCCCTCCCCAATCATAACAAACAGTAGGTTGCCTGCATATTTAGATCATTTTTACTGAGGAAAATCAACATTTATTGCCAACTGTGAAAGGGCAGATTTAATGACTGATGGAAAAATCGCGCGGCTTTGTCAGCTCACGTAAATAATAATTCATCAAAGAAACATGTGTTGATGAGTTCAGTCTGGTTTGAATTTAAAGTGCATTCCTGGGAAACAGCTGAAGTACCTGAGCCTCATTAAAACATCTCCAGGACATTATGCAAGCATATAAACTCTCTCTCCCAGGGCATGCTACGAATCTTATCAAAAACAACAAGAATATTCATGCCCAGGGAACAATAAAGGCTGCCTCTGCTCGTTCTGAGAAAAACACACAGAAGTGCCTGAGAATGTCTGGTACCGTCTCCAGGAACACAAATGAGCTCGCTATTCTAACAAAGGGATCACGAGTATGTAAGTACCAGACACTGAAGAAATTGGCAAGGATTGTCTGACCACCTCTCTCTGATGACCCTTGTCCCCAAGAAAGAAGAGAAAGCTATATTGTCAATGACATGTATTCCACTCATGGGCCACCCTAGTCCGAAAACCCTCTGTGCTGCCAGTGAATTGACAGGTTCTGACACGCCAGCTTGTGTGTCTGGCAACCAGGTGTCTTGGTGTGGGTGAGACAGAAGCTAACAGAATTGACACATGGGAATATTACTCCCAGATGCTCCCCCAAAGAAAGAACAGCTTCCATTCACTAACCTGTCTTTTCAAAGTAAGCCCCATGGCATATGCGCTATTAGTTAGCTCGCTGAGAAGAAGCAGTGCATCATGGGTATTCTTTCACCAGAAAAAATAAGCATCTCTAATGGGCTCTGTTCTATTCCTCAGCCAAAGTCAGTGGCCTGTGTCAGGAGGTCATCCAAGGCAAATTAAAGAAGCAATCTTGATGTCAAGGAGATAAGAAAGAAAAGAGCACAGTGAGGACACATGGTGTTGATTTGGAACTGGAGAGAAACCTGAGCAGGCTGAGCCATGCCACGGAGAGCTGTGGCCCCTCTCAGAAAAGCCTCTGTGGAAAATGCCACTAAAAGTTAATTTTCCTTGTGTCAGAGCCCACAGAAGCTACTGCCTTACAGGTCTCCAACTTTTTCACGTGGAAATATTTATCAGCTGAGTGGAAATATTTTGCTCCTCATATTTAGGCAACTTTGTTGTGAGTTGACTGTAGAAGCTTTCTCCAGTTCATCAGTTCTACTGATTTGTCTTCATTCTCCACTTCTGAACTAGAGAATGCAACAATTATTGTCAGAATGCAACAATTATTGTCATAATTGATTTTATGTTTCTAGATTTTGTAGACTCTTGTAAATGGTAGACATAATATGCTTGGTGGCAGTCACCACATCTAAATCCATGTGGATAACCACCAGTGCAGGAAAAGGCCAGAAGAGATTCTTCACATCGCATTGCACCCTGCTCATTTCAGGGCTACACACCCAAGGAGACAGTGTTCTTCTTCCCTTACTCAGTGCTTAAGGGAAGCATGACTCTTTTCTTTTCTTTTCTTTTTGCAGATTTTTTTTATTTGAATTAGAAACAAGATTGTTTCACATGTCAATCCCAGTTCCTTCTCCCTCCCCTCCTCCTCTACCAACCCCCACTATCACATGTGCTTTCTGCTCCCCAGGGAGGGTGAGGCCTTCCATAGGGGAGCATGACTCATTTCTTAATGATACAATTTTATTTTATTAAAAAAATTTAGAATACATATATGAATACTATATCTGGGTCATTACCCTCACTCAACATCCAATCTCAGGTGTTCCTATAGCTCCCTCTCAAATTCATGGCCTGTTTTCTTATATTATTCTCTCTCTCTCTCTCTCTCTCTCTCTCTCTCTCTCTCTCTCTCATACACACACACACACACACACACACACAGACACACACAGACAAGCACGTGGTGTGTGTGTGTGTGTGTGTGTGTGTGTGTGTGTGTGTGTGTATACAACCTATTCAGTCCATTTAATGTTGCTCATATAAATGTATTTTTAGGGGTGACCATTTGGTATTAGAAAATCAACTAAGGGTTTCATCCCTGGGGAAGACTGATTTTCCTTCTCAGTAATTGTTGTCTATAGCTCTTCATCTAAAGGCGGGGCTTTGAGAGATTTTTCATGTCCACATTGATATGTCAACTGTGTTGTCATTGTTCAGTTCTTTACTGTTGAGATTTCATGGCATAGATTCCTTCTCATAAACACGGCTTCACAGCAATCATCCTGGTTGACTGGCTCTAACAATCTTTCTGCCTCCATTTCCATAGTGTTCCCCAAGCCTTACATGTAGGGCTTATGTTGTAGATGAATCAACTGGGGTTGGGCACTCCATGATAAGATGTTCTCTGCATTTTGCTTGATTGTGGCTTTTTGTACTGGTCTCTGTCAGTTGCATGAAATTTTTTTTTTTTTTATGAGGGCTGAGAGTGATACTCATATGTGGGTATAAGAGGAGGTATTTAGAAAGGAGCTAGGAATACTGGTTTAATGAAACGATAGTAGTAGGTTATCTTCTAAATTCCATGACCTCGTTAGGCATGGATACTGAGCTAGCTTTAGTGTAAGGTGTGAATTCCCTGCTATTGAGTGGTCCTAAAGTCCAATTAGATGGTTGTTGGTTACCAACAAGGTAAGAGTGCCACTATTTCATCCTCAGGGATAATTTGGACACTTACCATAGTTATCGGTCTCCAGTTTTACAGTTATGTGGGACTACTGATTGCTTTTCTCATTTGGCATAATACCATCTATACTATGAGTGTTGGGATTAAAGTCTCTTTATTCAAGAAGACACCAAGGCAAAACACTGGCCAGAGCTAGGTTATAGAACCCAGCAAGCGCGGCCAGAACAAAAAGGGGCCTGGGTCCCCACGTGCAGCCCCTTAAGAAGCTCCCTTACGTCACCCCGGCTTTCCTTCACCATGCCCTTATGGGCGAGTCCCGGGTCCACCTGGTACCTGTCCCAGGACTATTGGGCGGGGCTAGGGTGTCTCCCTACACTATGAGAGTTAGACCTCAAGGATAAGACTTCCATATCAGTTCTAGCTTGATTCCTTCAAGTCCTGTATATGAAGCATGTGGTGTCTTTAGCAATAGAAACTTACTTTCAAATTCTTTGAGGCTACCAAGAAAAATGACAATAGTTTATATTGTTTTGGGACTCTTGGATTCCCCTGACTAACAACTCAAAAGAGATTTCTCATACCTGATACTAGAGTCTTTGTTAGGTAGTCTATGGCTCCTGGGAGAAGCAGTATCTCCCTAAATGATAGAACATCATGCAAACTATGTGTGTGTACAAATATATATATATATATATATATACATATATATATATATGTGTGTGTGTGTGTGTGTGTGTGTGTGTGTGTGTGTGTGTTATGTAATTTTAGACAAACATACAATGATTCCCCATGGCTTTTCCAAACATCTTTAATATCATTTATTTTTATTCTCTCTCTTTTATATTACCTTCCCTACCCTCAGTTAAAGGGTCCTTCCCATTTCCCTCAATATACAATTGTGTCCTGTTATTTCTCTCTTAAGAATCCCTTCTGCCCTCTGTCCCTATGATCCCTTTTGACTTTGCCCATTTCTGTGTTACTGTAGGCTACATACTCACATCTAAGGATAAAATTTTATTTTACTCCTCATTATATTAAATGAAATTATTGCTTATGCAGCAATAGTTCAACAGGTTGGTATGTCTCTTCTTCCATTTTCATGTTTTAATTTTTATTACATTTGTTTATTTACTGTGTATTTGTGCTTGAGTGTGACAATCAAAATATGTGGAGATCAGAGGACAACTTGTAGAAGTTGGTTCTCCCTTTCCACCATGAATGTCCCAGAGATTGAAAAAAGGCCATCTTGGCTGCAATCACCTTTATCTACTGAGCCATCTTATCAACCCTCATTGTTATTAAAAAAATTCCCATCTTATACTAATTTCTTCTCTAATGTAGAATAGCCATTTTATAAAAATTTTTATCATTGATTCTCATTAAGATAGGCTACAACAATTTTGATATTTTAATTATAACAAATTCATCATTTTGTGTTATATGTGAAAATATATAACACAATAGTGGTACTTATATCTTGATGGTAACCAAAGCTGTCTAATTGAACTTAAGGCCTCTCTACAGAAGGGAAATCATTCCTGCTAATGTAAATCTAGCCAACTATGCAGGGCTAGTGAGGTCATGGATCTTGGAGGGAAGCTCTTACTGCCACTTGACTAAACCAATATAATTCCTAACTGCATTCTAATTGCTCACCCTTGTACTGATGGATAAATGTAGCCCCCAAACCTCACCAAAGAAGCTACACCTGGTTCCCCTCTCTCCCCTTTCCCTCTGCCTCCACCTCTTCATATATGGCTCAGCGTCATGACCACTCTGGACTTTCTCAGATGTGTCTGCCCCTGGCTATGCTCTCCCTTTTATCTACAATAAACATTCTTTTCCACTATACCTAGAAGCAGTCATGTACATGTAGATAATACTGATCAAACTCAGCAGTATGTATATGTATATGTATATGTATATGTATATGTATATGTATATGTGTGTGTATTTAAATGTATAAAATAAGAGGAATGTGAGATGGAGAGAGGATGGTGGGCATAAGAGGAGTTTGAAGAAAGAAAAAGATGTAGGGTAGTGACCTAATCATATTTTAATAAAAGCATATATTTAAATCCTTTGATATTAAACTTACAATTAATTTAACCCAAGCAACTATAGATTTTTTTATTTCATATACCAATATTTTGGTCTATGAAAGGTAATAAAGCACTTCTAATTTTAAAGAATGAAATGTAATGGGTTTAACTCAGCCCATAAAGCAGCAATCATATTTATATCTTGCATGGATATCAAGCAAATTGTTTTCCCTTGTTTGAACAACTTGCATTAAACTTATGTCAGTTTTTCACTATTTTTAACTCTAACTATACCCTTCCTTGTTTGTTTTCCATAATGGAGTTGGAACCTGTAGAAATTTCTGCTTTGCTACATGGCAGGAAGTGAATCTCTGTCAACAGGGACACTGGGAAGTGTACAGATGAAGACCCGCCCCTCCCCAACCTGAGACTTACAGGTTTTAATTCAGTGTGGAAGTCTCCTAGCTCCAGCTGGCCCTGCTGCAGAGGGGGCAATAGGTGGACATATTGAGCTGGCTTTCTGTACCCTGAGGTTGCTTCTAAGAGAGCGGCACTCTGAGTGCTGTGACTGAGTGTCTGTCATAGGGAGGACCTCCCCAAAGTGTCCCAGTGTTCCCTACCCCCTTTCCTTCTGTCTAGTGGGAGCAGCTGTTTTGTTCTTTTTCTTCTCTTCTCTTTTGAGGGGAGTTTATTGCTGTTATCTTTATTTGTTGCTTAAATTTTTCTTTTAGTCCTTTTAGTAAACTTTTACTAGTTAAAATTCTTTATATATATATTTTTGTACTTAAAATGCAGATGGGAATTTTATCTCCTGAGATGATCTGGATTAGTAAAACAAAAAGATCACATAAATATGTCAGTGTATGGATATCAAACTCACCTAAATAATTTTTAAAATGTAATTTCTGCAAGGGGGAAACTACTTTTTGCATTTATCTTTTAAAATTCAGATTTCATATGATGCTCCATGGTTACTCCCCCCCCCCCCGGCAGACAATGATGAGCCATGGACATCGAAGGTTCATCATTGTCGGTCAGAAAAAAATATAATTAACTATAGAGTATTACGTGAAATCTGAATTTTAGGTTGAAAAGGAAAAGAAACATTTAGATGTATAGCAAAACAAGATATATTGTTCTGACCTGAGAGAGGTGTGTGTTTTTGTGTATAAATGTAATGTACAGGCAACGTTGAAAAGCGCAGAAAGAATCTGAAAGTGTAGAGGGCATCCACAACAAAAAGGGATTTTCATGTTACTATGAAAGTTTAGGTTTTATTCATTTATTTTGGCAGCTACAGACACAAAGACTAGGAAGACTGTGAAAACACTGTAGAAGTTATTGGTGACTTCTTTTGTGTACCTTGTATGTTTAGCTCTTCATTATGGGAAATCTGCTATGATTTAAACAAGACAAGATGGTCACACATGGATACCAAAGTGCCAGAAAGTATCAGTGATGAAAATCAATGTGTGCATTGAATATTGAACACACAAGCAGAGTGCCCAGAAAGAGGGCTGAACTTAAGCAGGGTTCGTGCCACTGGAATGACTGCATTTTAATAAAACAACAAAATAACAGCCATTTAGAAAAGAGGGAGCAGGCCACACAATGTCTTGGATAGCATTAGAGGGCCAGGCTACTTGGGGGTTGAGAATAAGAAGATGATGGATACAAGACAGCTTTTAGAATGGCCAGGTGTGGCTCTGTGCCTCTCCTCCGTGTTCCAGACATACACCACTTATTTTGTTTCTGTGGGGTTCAGGTACAGTTTTTTTTTTTTTCTCAATCCATTGCTTAGAAGAGCCATTTGAAATTGGGAGTTTATTCTCTGAGATACCATTGAAAGTCTTGACTGGTAGACTGTGGGCTTATAAAGATTTGTCTGATTGTGTGGCTGGAAACAATAGATAGAGAGGAGATCTCGAAAGTGGATGCCAGAAGCTGTTAAAACTTACTTTTCCATGCAAATGACATTTCAAGTAGTAAAAGACAACATGTCCCAGCTGTTACTTTGGAAGATCCGAAGACAGGAATTGAATTGTATCTATGTTGATTATATCTCTAAAGGGAACAAAGTGATGGTATACCACATGTCATAAATCAGACTTTTAAACCAAACCCCCACTGCTCCTCACTGCCATGTCTCCCTGAGGATAGGATAGGCCTAAGACACAGAAGCACAGAAGCCTGCACCCTTGCCACTAAGAAAACAGACATTGGGTAAACCTAAGATTAAGAAAGAAGCTGGATATGTGGAAGAATTTTCCAGACTGTAAATGGAATTCACCAAAACCCAAGGGAAAGTCTTTACAGAAACAGAGGTCGTAGAAGTTTAAAGGTTTGATTATTTTTTTTAAAGTTTTACTACCTTCACAGTAAATACTGCTTTAATTCTTCAATCTTACTAGCAAATTGTCATTTAGCACCCAATAATTCTCTTATTAAAGTCTAGAGAGTTATTATTTTCAGGAATGGGTGAATTTAACTGCCTTGCTCTCTCCCACAACTTTGCAAAGTATTTCAGGGTACAGAGTTCTCCTCATTCCCTCCTGAATATATCCCCCTTTTATTGTGAGACATAAAGCCTTAACTGTCGATAATTAAATGTACCATAAGAGAGGGACAGAGAAAAAAAAAAAACCTTACTGGGCAAAGTGATTGCTCAGAGGCTTTCTGGCTTAGCTGTGGGAAGGACTTGGTAATTCAAGACCCTTAGATAGTCTTCTAAATTCTTCATTTTGCCTCTTGTAACTTGTAAATATCAATAACTTTTCCTGATTTCTTATAGGACTATTATCATGATGGAATGCAATAATAGATACTGAGTGACTGTGGAAAATAGTGTTGCCAAAACAATAAATTCCACTAGATTATACCAGTAAATGGTTACGCTGATGACTAAAACATCTAAAGCATGTACTGGGAAATGTTTTCCTGATGTAAAGGGGTAGATGTGTGTACAGATGGACAGTATTAGAAATTGCTAGCATGGCCAATGGGATGGCACATCAGCAGATCTTAGGATGTATCTTCATCTCTATTATTTCACTCAACAAATATTTACTAACTGCCCAGTATGTGACAGAGATACTATATAAACCATCCAGACACCATGTCTTCCTTCACATAGCATATATCCTAAAGATGGAAGACATGCAATAAATATGCAGTAAGCAATATGATATTGAGTGGGCCAAGTTAAACAAAGACCAAGTAGCCACATCTGCTCACAGCTTGGTTTATGGGCTATAACCATAGTCATTCACATTTATTTTTAGTTAGCTGCTTTAAGGAGTTGAAACACTGATAGTTGTCTACAAAGCCTAAAATATTACTTTTTAAACATTTACAAAGAAGTTGGAGTTTCCTGATGTTATCCTTGAATAATAAATGGAATGCCAAAGGAAAGTTGGTAGCTAACGTGACTAAAGGGATTATTCTTATGTCTAGGATGAAGACAGATACAAAGGTAAGAATGTAGACAGAGCCCACTTCCATGGTAACAGTCGTATGGTGGAGAAGAGGGTTATTTTAGCATGAAAAGGATGGTAGTGAGGTACCAAGAAAAAGGTTGGTTTTTGTGAGTTTTCTTTTAGTACAGTGAAGGATTCTTGAACTGAACAATTGGATGGATAGAAAGTCCATCAGCTAAGACATGGAGGTTACCAGAGAAGTAGGGGGTAAAAATTCAGTTTGGTTTATACCTAAATAATATGACCCTTGGATATTTCTTGATATTCCAGTCATTGTTAACTCTACTTTTATCATGAAATAATTGAGAAACAGAAAATTTTGAAATTGTTAAGTTGGGTATGGTTTTTTTAATTTTGAAAATTGTGTATGTATGTTGAAAGGATAACTTGCATGTGCTAGTTCTCTTTTTTTCCACCATGTGAATCCTAGGGATAGCATTCAAACCATTTGGATTGATGACAAATATGTTTACCCTCTGAGCCATCTGACTGACCTTGAGTCTAGTTTTGGAAAGCCAAAATGCTGCAAGACATGTATCTTCCTCAAGAGTCTTAGCTATTTTCAGAATATTTACACATGAGAAGAGAAAAATTACATTTAGTTAAAATCGTATGTTCCAGGAGTTCCAAAAACAATAGTTTGCTTTTCAGCTCTCATCTTGAATTTGAAAAATTGGATGGCATTACTCCTGCATTTCCATCATTTTTAATTCCAGGTAGAAATTCATTGAGAATAATTTTTGGTGCTGACTATTTCAGCATCTCTCAGGTTGGAGAGAAACTGAAAATAACATCTCAAATTAGTGCAAACACATTCTTGACTTTCATAAGAGTTCACTTTCAGGTCACTTCTAAATTAACATTCTGTGTATCAGAACAGGTTGGTCCATCCTGGTAATTGGTGTTCTCTTTCCAAGGCTAAATAAATTTCCTAGAACATCAACTTGAAGCACATGAATTATACAGATTTCTTGGCACCATAAAGGTTACATTTCTTTAAAATGAATATGTCTGCAACCATGGAACTATGCAAAATCAGGAAACAGAGTGGAGATCATTAAGATCTCTTGATTAAGGTGCACGGATAGCTTGCACAGCGGAGGACAGAAAGAAAGAAAAGCCACCAGCTCAGTCACTAGCCTGGGCTATCTCCTCATCCCCTGCTGCCAGATTTCTCAGCCATGACACTGACATTCTGGCCAGTGAAGGCTTTGGGGTTGTGCAGTTGCGGGGGGGGGGGTGCTAATTGAGAAGCTTCTCTGGTCTTAATCGTCTAGCTGCAGTAGCATCTGTCTCTTGTAAAAGAAAATAAAAAAGTGTTGGTGGAGATTGCCAAGTGCTTTCTGCAGGAGTAAAGCATGATAGATAAAGAAATACTGACTTTGAAGGCAAATTTTGATTTCTTAGTCGGGCACATTTCAACCTTTCTCTCACCCAGCAGCCTTAAGATGCCTAATCTATTTCCCCTAAAACATCTTTGTTTGGGAAACACGTGTAAATATCTACCCCCACCCTGAAAGAATTCTATCTGTGTGTAGTTAAGAGCCATCGCGGTTTATGAATCCAGTGACACTCTTTGTTTCATGAAATTTTTGCACTAAGTCTCAGGTATGGGGAGGCATTAGTCTAGTCACTAGTTTGCTACTGAATCCAGTGAAGCCAGAGGAGACGTTGCTGCTCACCAAGGCAGGATGACCAACTGGTAGAACTCAGAGCCTGGTTTCTCAATCTCTCTTTTTTCCCTCTTGCCTGCTTTACCACCATTTCTGATCTCATTTTGTCATTTGTCATTCTCAGAAAGTCTTAAGGGTTTTGTTCTTATCATTCATTTTAATAATTTGAGTCCTTTCAATAGAAACACAAACATGTCATTTACTACTCATGTGAACTACAAGGACTACTTTCAAAAACCCAACAGAAGGGAGTTATCAGTTAAGTTGACAGACATATCACAAGTTAGCACTAGAAGAGGGATATTTTGTCTGACAGATTTTGTTTAATTCAATAGTATTTAAGAAAAGTTTACCTCATCAGCACTGTCCAATATGAATAAGAAATGCATATGAATTAATAATTTCATGTAAACACTTTTTAAAAGTAAAAATGAACAGGTGAGCTTAATTTAATATTACTATAAAATATTACTATGTAAAATATTACTATTCACACGTGTACTTATAATAAATCATTAATGAGGCTGCCATGATTTGAATGTGGCTGTGCCCAAGCCCTATGTTGAAATTGAATCTGCAAAGTCAAGTAATAGAGTGGACACTAATCCAAGGACAGTGTTTATAGGACAGGCCCATGGGAAGAGACTGACATAAGAAAAGGCTTTACAGTGCTATTCCTTTACCTGAGTGATGGTGGCTTTGTAAGAAGAGAGGCCAAGACCAAAGGGCATACACATACACACACACTTCCCCTCTGACACATACACACACAGAAACAGACACTTTCCCTCTGACACAGACAGACAGATAGACAGACAGACAGACAGACAGACAGACACACACACACACACACACACACACACACACACACACACACACACACACACACACACATGCACACACACCTTACAAGTTCACATACATATACTTCCTGTCTCTCATCATGCTTGGATTCCTGTCTAGCAGTGAGAAAGCCATCACCAAATGTGGCTGCTCAACCTTAGATAACCAGATCTGTGAGCACAAATTAAACTTCTTTCTTTAAACTTATCCAGACCATGATGTTGTATTAATAGCAACAAAATGTACCAATAGACATGTTTGGTGACGCCCTCTAAATAATGTCTGCATCAAGTCTTTACATCTGATGTGTATTTTGTATTTACAACTCAATGTAAGGCTACCTCCTCTCCACCTTCCCTTTCCTTCCCCTCCTCTCATCTCCTTTGCTCTCCTCTCACTTTCCCCCTTCCTTTTCTCCTTTGCTCCCTCCCTTCTTCCTTTTACTCTTTTATACTTTCTTTCATCCTTGCAGTTCAGATGATCATATCGAAGGGTCATTCATGGCAGGCAACTTCTCTGCTATTGAACTGTATCCCCAGTTTCAAGTGTAGCTACATTTTTAGGCTTAGTGTGCTGACAATAGCCAGTATTATACCCAGGGGGAATCATGGTCCAGCTCCCCAGCTGTAGGATACAATGTGGAGACCATGATGTCTCAGCTCAGAGCAAAAGCAGTAACAGCATTTGGACCATTTAGTTCAAGATAATGCCATTTTTAGGTACTGGGGTTTGTGAGGTTGTACATCCTCAAGGAGGAATACAACTAAGTGGGCTGTAACATGCTTCTGGGTAGCTTGGTGATGTGGACTTGTTGATGTCATTTAGCTGGTTACTGAAAACATAAGGTAAAATTGTCAGCTGTAAAGAGCATTTTCATTCTTTAACCACATTTTTGTGGTTAAGGGTAAAACTGACTCATCTGAGGTTTCCTTTAAATAGAAATTCTTAATAATATTTGAGCAGTTGGTGCAGTGGCTGTCAATGCATGACCCTCCTGATTTAATTCTATCTTAATGACTTAATTTAAACTTGGTCTTTAAAAATGAAAAATAAGATAGCTAACATAAATTGACAGTTTTTTTATATAATGCATACACTCACATTATTTTTTCTTAGGAATTTTTAAATATATTTCTTATTTTTATAATGGTAATTAGACCAATTTTAAATTAGAAACAAGTTTCTTTTACATGTCAATCCCAGTTCCCTCTCCCTCTCCTTCTCCCCCATCCTACCAACTCCTATTTGCTCCCAAGCAGGGTGAGGCCTTTCTTGGGGGATCTTCAAAGTCTGTCATATCATTTGGAGCAGGGCCTAGACCCTCCCCCATGTGTCTAGGCTGAGAGAGTATCCCTGTATGTGGAGCAGGCTCCCAAAGTTCATTCATGTATTAGGGATGAATACTGATCCACTAACAGAGGCCCCATAGATTGTCCAGACCTCCAAACTGACATCCTCGTTCAGGGGGTCTGGAACAGTTCTATGCTGGTTTCCCAGCTACCAGACGGGGATCCATGAGAAACCCCTTGTTCAGGTCAGCTGTTTCTGTGGGTTTCTTTCTTAGGAATTTTTATATGTTGACAATTAATCTGTAACAAATTAATACATGATTTGAATATATTAATCTCATCTTTGAAATTAGTGAAGTTTTTTTCAGACTGAGTCTTGGATTATGTTCTCTGATTTATTGTATTTACTTGTACGTGCATGTGTGTATGTACTATGTGTGTATTGTATATGTATGTGTGTATTGTGTGTATGTGTGCATATGTATGTATTGTTTGTGCATGTGTGTTTACATGTGTGTGTATTGTGCATGTGTGTTGTGTATGTGTACATATGTGTATGTATGTCTATGTATATGCATGTTTTTGTGTGTATCTCTGTGTATATATGTGTATGAATGTGTGTTTATGAGTGTGTATGTGCATGCATGTGTGTCTATGTATTATGCATTTGTATGTGTTGTGTGTATGTGTGTATTATGTATGTATTGTGTGTGTATGTGTATGTATTATGTGTGTGTACCTGTATGTGTTGCATATGGGTATGTATATGTATGTGTGTATATGCATGTGTGTGCATCTCTGTGTGTATGAAAGTATGTTTATGAGTGTGTACATATATGTGTGTATTGCATGTTTATATTATTTTTGTTTGTGTGTATGTGTGTGTATTGTATATGTATTGTGCATTATATGTATATGTATTATGTATGTGTATATGTGTGTGTTTGTGTTTTTCTGTATATAAGTGTGTGTGTGTGTGTGTGTGTGTGTGTGTGTGTGTGTTGTGTGTGGACTAGAGGACAGTGTACTAGAGAGAGTTTTCTACTTCCAACACATGGGTTGTAGGAACTGAAGCTGGGTCACCAGGCTTAGTAGCAAGTGTCTTTACCTACACTGAGTCACTGTCGAAGCCCCTGAGTTTTCTTTTAGTGTTAGCATTTTCAAGGTTCTTTATTCTTACACATATTTCTAATGCACACATAACATCCCCTTTGACTTAAATTCCAGGCTTACTCCTTTAAAATGTCTCAGAGAAGGTTGTTCTTGTCTGCATATAGTCTTGGTGCTGCTTCACATAAATAGGAACTGCCCCTACTGGCTTCATGTCTAGCTCATGCTAGTGACTTTCTGTGGCAGTATAACTAAGAAAGATGAAAACGCACAAAGATGCAATCTGGGTACTCTTACTTGGTTCAAAGACTTGGTCTTTATTAGGCTCAAAAGAAGTTGGAGTAGGGAGACAACCTAGCCCCGCCCAATAGTCCTGGGACAGGTACCAGGTGGACCCGGGACTCACCCATAAGGGCGTGGTGAAGGAAAGCCAAGGTGACTGAAGGGAAGCTTCTTAAAGACTGCACGTGGAGACCCTAGCGCCTTCTTTCTGGCCGTGCTAGCCGGGTTCCTGTGACCTCACTCTGGCCTGCGTTTTGCCCTGGTGCTTTTTTGAATAAAGAAATCTTACCATCACGGATTAATTCATCCTGAGCGCACGCTGCAACCTTTAATCTTCAAGTTGGATTCTTGGTTACTTACCACCCCCAAAAAGTATGAGGACCAAGAAGGACTGAAAACAGGAGTAAGAATCAGAGCAGACTCATCATGTAAATTTATTGAATTTGTAGGATGCATCCATCACTGTATCAGGTTATTTGTGAACTATTTAATCTAAATATTTTGTGAATTTGCTTTTATTTTAGCCCTAAACCTCAATTGTAAAGGGGGAGTAAATAAGGATTGGAAGAGTGAAGTCATCTGTGTAAGTTACAACACAACCTAGAGGTTGGGGCTCAGCTCATTTCTCCTATTGTGGGGGTGTGACAACCTGTTCCCTACACCATGAGTAATATAATGGAATAATGTGCAGTTGACTATAGCTAATTGAAGCATCTTTAGTAGTAAACCCAGCATGTAGTTGATACAGTAGAAAGCAAGGCATCACAGCTTCTAGGCAGCATGTTAAATGCCAGCTCTTACTTACAGATACTAAACTTAAACTAAAACTTAAATTCCATCCACATAAAGTCTAATAAATTATAGACAAAAGTTATAAGTCTTAAAATACATAATGCCTTGACTATTTTTCTATTTTCATTGCTTAGCATCCCACCCCTATGGTGAGGGGTGGGGCCATCTTTCCTTGTGTGTGTGGGTGGGGAAGTGGGGCTATCTCTCATGCTGTAGTGTCCAGCCAGGGGCAAGGAAAGTTATCCTGGTGCCGTTGAGGGTCAGGGTACTTTTTCTTTGTTGGCTTTTTGAAACAGGGTTTCTCTGTGTAACAGTTATAGCTGTCCTGGAACTCACTCTGTAAAACAGGTTGGACTCGAACTAAGAGAGATTCACCTGCCTCTGCCTCCCTAGTGCTGGGATTAAAGGTGTGTCTTACCACTGCCCATCTCAGAATCCTTAAGTTTTGATACAACGTTAATGAGAAAACAAGGGATTTTCTTGCTCATGCCATAATCTACTGCAAGTTGAGTTTTGGAGGATCCAGAAATCTGGTTCTTTTCATTTTATAATGATCCTGTTCTAGAATTCTTCATCTCTATCCAGAGAGTGGTAGAGAATTCACACATCTTCTGAGCTGCCTGAGATCCAACTTCCATTCATACACACATCAGAGAGACTTCAGCTATGGTCACAACCTAACTGGCTGAGAGATTGGGAAAAATAGGAACACACATAAATATTTGTGGCCAGTCATGGTCCCCACCATGCTCTCTGCAGCAAAGAAAACTATCTTTTCCCCACCCATTCCTATTCTGCTCTCAAATATGAGCAGATTTTTGTCCCCCAAACATGCCAGCAGTGAAGAAGTGCTCTTTAAGAAAGTACCTGTTCATCTTCATAATGTTAAGATTGAGACAATGCTTTCTGAAATGGACTCCACAGAGAACAGACAGTATATTTGCATAGCCTCACTTGTAGAGTGTTCTCCAAACGGCTGTCAAAGCCCTCACTGTATTCATATCTTGGCATTTTAAATCAGGGAACTCTAGAAGGATATTAGAAATCTACAATGGCATTTTTATATTCCAGCCAATAAGCTACTGTTTTTGTAGCTTATCTCCCTCTCTGTATATTTTCTGTATATTTCTAGATCTTTAATTGGCAACATTAAAATTATTTTATTAGAGATTGCTCATTTTAGTGGGTATTTTGAAATTGTCTGATTAGAACTCCCCAGACCCAGTGTAAAATTTGGCAGCTGCTCCCCTGACCAGCTAAATGAGCCTTAAGTGGCTTATGTGGCTCCCTTCTAATCTTTGCCTCAAATTGTGCTCCAGGGAAAGCATAGAGGATAGTTTACTCAGAACTAAGGGAGTTCTGGGACATCAGAGTTGTAATTTCAAATCTAAAACTGGGGAAATTCCAGGCAAACAGTTGGTTACCCTCTGAAGGCCTCTCTTGTCATTCAGATTTTCTCGATTCTCACTGGCATCGTGTTAATGCTCAAATTCTGCTACCTGAGCCTTGTAGGGGAAAAAAAGAGACATGGTGATGCACTCTAGATGTATAAAAGAAGCGGAAGGAATAGACTTTCCATCCTAGAGTTCTAATAAATATATTTTCGGGAATGGAGGCAAGATTCACTATAAATAACTGTAGTAGAAGTACAGTCCAGTTTTCACAATCAGGTCATTATAAATAAATAGTTTCTACTTGCTTTTAAATTAAGATAATGTAGGAATTTATTCCCCACACTTATTCCAACTTGGCTTCCAGACTGGTAATTTTATTTTATTTTTTATTTTTTAGCACAGCGAAGGAAAAAAAATACAAAGAAAGACAAAGAGAGATGCTCTTGTGAACTGGCAAAGTCTATAGCATCGGCTTTTCTCCCCTACTTTCTTCTTGATGGTAGTTGGTGCCCTGGACAAATGAGGTGAAAAGGTAAGAACTAGAATGCCATTTGGAAGTTGAGAGAAAAATGAGCTTTGCTTTTAAAGTGGCCTCTTCCCCTTCACTTCATTTTATGAAAAATTGTCTTCTCCTAACACATTGTTTTCCTTGTAGAGAACTTGGGTTTTGTTGTTGTTTGGCCTGCCCCCATTGCAGTGCTCTGCAGAATTTCACTGGGTTTTATTCTCCCTCTGCAAGAGTGTGGCACCAAGATATCAAGATAAAATGTAATGGAAATTCACTTCCAAACAGGGAGCAGTAGAAAGAATCATTAGATTTTACAGAGTGGCTCATGTTCCCTCAGGTGCAGTTGAGTTAGATGGAGAGTGGAACCAATCTAGAGGAAGCCGGCCTGAGATGTGTGAGTAAGAAGAAAGTGAATGGCTACAGCATGTGGAAGTGTGAAGCAGCCAGAGGGATGCAGTTGCAAGGACATCCTTTTGATCTTAGATCTAGCCTGTGGAAGGTATCTTTTTTAACTTTTCAATATTAGGTCCATATTTCCCTTCAGTTAAGTCCAGATTGTTTGCTTGCTTCTAAACAAAACATCTGTAATTAATGTGCTCTGTGTTAGTTTCCCATTGCTGCATGAAGACCTTATAAAAGCCTGACCTGACCCCCCCAAAAAAAAGTAAAAATATATTTCTTTTGCCTTTTTTGTTTTGTTTGTTTGTTTTTCCAGACAGGGTTTCTCTGAGGCTTTGGAGGCTGTCCTGGAACTAGCTCTTATAGACCTGCCTCTGCCTCCCGAGTGCTGGGATTAAAAGCATGTGCCACCACCACCTGCCTTCTTTTGACTTTAGGGGTTTCTAGTCCAGGATCAGACAGGCTTTTAGACCTTTCCTGAGGGTTGCCAGGGGCAATGAAATAGAACACACAGCAGAACAAACCTGCTCACCTTTTGGATGAAAAGACAAAACAAGTAAGGAAGTGTCCTTAAAAGGCATGATCAGTGATGTAGAGACCTCTCACCAGACCTCCATTTCATAAAGTCATCACCACGCCCAGTTGCATCAAGTTGGTACTAAGCCTTCAATACGCAAATCTCTGGAGACATTCAAGATGTAAACTACATCCTGCTTTCCTAAGAGAAAAGACCCTTAAGGTTTTTCTTTTTCTTTTTCTTTCCTTCTTTCCCTTTTTTTTCTCCCTACCTCTCTTGATTGACATCTCAGTTTTGTTCCCTTGCAATTCAGTGTCGATGGAAGGCTTTGAAGAGGTGATGGGAAATGGGTGAATACTGACATTGGAGCCCAGGACCTGGATGCATGCTGGACAAGTGCTCTACCATTGAGCCCCAGCTCTTCTACACAGTTCTGTCACTTCCATGTCCTCACAGCTTCCCATTGCTTTCTTATTTAACGCATAAAACTATTATTTGGGATGTTAGGTCAAACTTACATTTTACAAATGTAAAATGTTAAGAATGGTAGGTACTTTGTAATATTTAGCTGTCAGTGTAGTTGGTCTTAATATCTTTTATATGATCTTTGACATGTAAAGGCATAAGAAAATATAGGAGAGGTATCTTTGCAAGGAGTTGTTGAATGTGTTGTAAATAAGCACACCTTTAATGTGATATAGTAATAGTGTATTTAAAAAATACTTATATAAAAAAATCTAAGGCCTAGAGAGATGGCTTAATTATTGGGAGTATTTGCTGCTCTTATAGAGGACAAGAATTCAGTTCCTAGTCCCCATGTCAGGAAGCACACAGTTGTCTGTAACTCCAGTTCTGGGGATACAATGCCCTCTTCTGGCCTCCAATGGCACCACACTCATGTGTACATACATACATGCAGATTCTTAAACATACACACAGAAATGTTTTTAAAATGTTTTAAAAAATTAAAAAATTCCTAAAAATTATTCATACATGGGCTGTGCAAATGGAAAATGCAAAGCAAGTGACATAAATTACTTGCCATTTTAAGATGATCAGATGCTTTTAATTGTCCTTATTTCACATAAGAGTTTGCATATTATTACTTGTTTTTCTTTTGCTTTCAATTTTCATTTAATATCCATAGCTGAAATGAGCCATGTTTTCTTTAGGTACATAATAAAAATTTAATAGTAGTATAAAATAAACATATGAGAATCAACTATGTTAGTTACAGCTGCATTTTATTGGATGAATTATGATCTAATTTGTGTAACCTGTGTTCTATGCTTGGTCATTTTGGTTGTAGCTGATCTTGGACTGTTATAAAAAATGCTGCAGTGACTCATCTTCTATTCATCCCACTGATACATACACAAGTACAGCTCTTGATGGTGGTATTACTCTTAGTACCTAGTTCTATAGATAATTGTAGTCTATTTATCCTCTGCAGGGCATATACCAGTGATTCATGGACATGTTATTTGATAGTAGTATCTCCAGAAGTGCTAATCAAATGTCAATTGCTTTCCATGTTAAATGAAAATGGAGCTTCTTGGTGTCTTTGATCTGTGTTTCTCATAAAGAATGTGAATTTGAACATCTTTTCATACATCCTTCTAATGAAAATTATCTACTATGTCATTGTTTTTCTCCTTCATGTACTAATATATTTGGAATTTTAATATTTAGTCTGTGACAGAATGAAAGAGAAAATTTTTTTGTGTGTCTTTTGAATTTGAGGTGGCATGAGATAGTATTTTATGTAACATTAAACATGAGTAAAATTTATATTTTCCCTTTTGTGGTTTAGAGACAATTTCAAATCTTTTCTCTGCAGTTAAAAATCATTTCCTTCATTTTCTTCTCCTATTTTTTTACTTTAATGTTTTCTATACTCAAGCTCTGTGGTAGTAAGAATTACACTTATATCTGAGAGGACAGATCAATCTCAGCATTATTTATTGAATTGCTAGGTATATTTCCCAATAAATTACAATTTACCTTGGTACTATCTTTATATCTTCATTAGTCTTATTTTTCATGGGTTTAGATAAAGATTCTCTTTAATAGTAAAGTTTAGTATGCCCCAACACCAGGTATGGCCTTGAGTCAAAACAGCAGAGACAGTAGATAGCCCTCACAGAGTCTCACATAGGCAAGAAGATGATGAAGGCAGAACTCAACTAGGCCAGCCCAGTGGTCTCAGACAACAAAGTTCTGAATGACACAGTAGAAAAACTGCTGCTTCACACAGGGTCCTAGAACAATGATTAAATGATCAAGCTGCTCAGTATGTTTCTAATCCCAGCCTTGCACCAGCCACACAATTTTGATTGCCTCAATGCTAGTCAACACTAGTACACTGGGCCATGGTGTTACTGTCCTGGAATATTTGTCTGGAACTGTTGGCTGGTGGCTTGGAAGGGAGCTTCTGTAGAAACACAGTTTAGGTGAGTGCTTCTCTAGTCAGGAGGTAGGCAAAATGGGCCAACTCTACCCAGTTCATTCCTGGTACTGATGGGGCTCAGGTGTTGAGAATTATTGTTTCCATAAAAGAGAAAAGCTATTTCCACCACTCCTTACCAATCTCAAAGGTGCTTCCTGGTTTATAAAACAATGAGGGCTCCAGGAATAGAGCTCTCTCCTTTTTTTTAACAGATTTTTTTTTATTAATTTATTTTTTACATTCCAATCCCAGTTCCTCCTCCCTCCTCCCAACTCTCCCCTCCCATCTGCTCCATGGGAGGGTAAGGCCTCCCCTAGTAAGTCTACTAAATCTGTCCCATCATCTCGTTGAGGCAGGACCAAGGCACCTCTCCACTCACACACCCCTGTGTCTAGGTTGGGCAAGGTATCTCTCCAAAAGGAATGGAGCTCTTAATTCTGTTAAAATCTATTTTGGTAAACAGACCAGAAGGCAAAAGATCTAAGGGTTTATGTGTGTGTGTGGTGTGGTGTGCACATGATGGTGTGTGTGTGTGTGTGTGTGTGTGTGTGTGTGTGTGTGTGTTTACCCTTAAAGGGTGTGTTGTGATCTAGGCTGCTGCCCTGGAGGGATCCTATTTGCTTTTCTCCATGTGGGTTACTTGTAGATTCATAAAACCATCCAATCATTTGTGGTATGGTGCTATGACCTGGAACTCCAGGACAGTCAGTAGCACAGATTTGAAGAGAAACATGACATATTCCAGATTGGATGAGAGTTCATATATAAATTTCCTTTCTCTCACCAAATTATGGTCTCATTCCCATCTTTGATCCCACTGTTGGGGTCAGTACCCAATAAATTGCACCTGTGCAACCTTTGTTCTACCTCCCTCCATCTTTAGTATCACATAATCTTACTTTTACAATGGCCAGTTTTACTCATCATATTTTCTACAAAAGTGTAAGAAAGCATGCCTTGCTCAAAACACACATTGTCTTCTCCTCAAGTTATATACGATATCTTACTATCAAGAACTGTGTTTCACTGCTACCTCTACAAAGCCATCAAGACTCCTGGTGTATATGGGGCTCACTACCTCCCTCTGTTATCCAAGGGATTGGATGTAGTACTCATGATCTTTTAAGAAATTATATGAACTTTGGAGAACCATGCCTCTTAAACTTTAATGTATAGAAGGTTTCTCTGGGCTCATTTGGTTTTGCTAATCTACAGATTCAAGGCCCTAGCCCCTCAGATTCAAGATTCAGCTCATATGAGATGAGGCCTGACAAAGTTGTAATTTTAAAAAAGTATATCCTATGCTTGACATATAAAACTTTTGATCTGCACTTAAAGGTAGTCTTCTGTAGACATAGAACAGCATAATTTGTATTATTGTCCACCTGTGTTCACCACTGGAGTAAGTGCAGAATAGAGGATGTTCATTTGAACAATGTTCTGATTAAACAACCATTTCTTTCATTGAAAATAATCTTTTTCATGCAATATATTCTGATCATGGTTTCTCCTTCCCCACTTCTTCCAGATCTACCCTACTTCCCACCCACCCAACTCCAGGTTTTCTTTGTCTCTCTCATTAGAAAACAGACAGGCAAGCAAAAGAACACACAAAAGTTTTTAAAAGTTTAAAAACCAAAGAAAAATACAACGAGAATACACAAGACACACACATGAAAACCATAAAAAAACACAAATTGGAAACTATAATACACAAAGAAAAGACCAGTAAGATTAAAAAAAAAATCCAGAACAAAATGATATGAGACAAAAATCCACAAAAATACCATTGAGTTCATTTGGGGTCAGCCACCTACTGCTGGACATGGGATCTGTCCTTAAGTGTGGTTAATACACCCAGTGAAACCCTACTGGAGAAAGCTATTTTTTCCTTTGTGACTGGACATCAATTGGACATGGCTTCTTGGTTAAGAGTGGGAGCCTGTATCCACTTCCCCTACTCATCACTGAGACCTGACTAGCTTGAACCTGGACAGGCCTTATGTATGCTGCAACAGTCTGTAAGTTCATGGGTGCACAAATGACTATTTACTAACATTATATTTTTCAACTTCATTGCTCTGTTAATTTTGCTCTAATGTCTGTCTCTTAGAAGGCATCAGTTCTTTTGTTCCTGGTGTTCACTATGCTTCTTAACATTTGCTTCTTTTTTCTCCTGGTAATTGCCCCCTTCACTTTATCTGGGCACCTCTTCTCTTTCCTCAGTCCAGGTAGACTTGATTGCTCCCCGAATTGAAGTAGAAATGCAGCAAATATCTGGGCAATCAGAGCCTCACATTTTCCTGGCCGTGGCAATTTGTTCAAAGATGAGGAAATGGCCCAGTCAGAACCAGGGAACATAATAACACTGCATTGGAGGTTCTTGAGTGGAGATAAAAATGGTAGAAAATGGATTCATCATGCCTTAACAGAGAACCTAGAAACAGAGTGAACCATCGGAAGAGAGCAGAACTTAGAAATGCAAAGAAGAGGTTCTTTGGATCTTGTCTGAGTTTCCAATCCTGCTGTACCCACAAGCTTAAGTTTTCCAGCTGGTCAATCTTTGTTTTCTCAGAATATATTTTGAGTTATATTTTCAATTGCTTGTGAAAAAATCCTAAAAACAATCCTAATATGGTATGACCCAGTGACTAATAGTCTGAAATTTATTTCACTGAATACTGTCTTGTTTATATCTTGATACCAATTCATATAAGAATATGTCCATGTGCTATATTTTATAGAGAGTGATACACACACAATGTATCACTGCATCTTTACTGTTCTATGAACAGCTGCAGAAGAAGGAATTTACTCTTTAAATTTCCTATCCCCAGAAATAGGTATCAGAATATAGTGCAAATTTAGGTAGCCAACTAGTGTTTATTGAATAAAGTTTAAAATGTTGACATTTTATACTTTGGTGTGTGTGTGTGTGTGTATGTGTGTGTGTGTGTGTGTGTGTGTGTGTGTGTGTGTGTGTGTGTGTCAGAGAGAGAGAGAGTGGGAGGGAGAGATCGAGTTGGATGAGTATAATGACGTGTCATTTCATGATGTATCTAAGATGGGATTCTCATCCTTCTTGGATGTTTACTGTGTTTTGTCATTCTCATTGCTAAAAACATCTTATTCTTTCATTTTTGATCTGAGGAGCCAGCCCTTTTCTCTTTAATTTGTATCAAGCAGCCACCTGTGTTTATTACTTATTCATCTTTGATTACATTATGTGGGTTTTCTTTTTTAATAGCAATTTAGAGTCATTCAGGCTGTTTCCTATAAGCATCCCATCCTCTTAGGAGAGATCAAGCTGAATGTACTTCCTGACACCTGGGGATAGACATTCATCATCTGTATTTTAATGTGTATCCGAGATAGCTTCCTCCACCCGAACAGGGAGGAAAACTAAGTATAATTCTTCCCTACAAATCATTCTGAAGATCAAGGAAATAAACAGACCATCTGTCATTCTGCAGTCATTTAATCATTGAAAGGACATCATAGGGGCCTCTATCTGATTCCGAGGGTGGTGCCATAAACAAATACAAGATGAATACAAATACATAGGATCCTGCCCTTTGGGAACAATGATGACCGAGGAGGAGAGCAACAACACCAAACAAGGAACTGCCCACCCCCTAAAAAACTGATGCAAGGCTTTGTGACAAATTGCTTTTTGAGTGAGTCGGGCATGATGACACTTGACTTGGGCTAGGGTGATTCAGTCTGGGTATTGAGTAGAGAGTAATAATTTTAAAGATGAGAACATGATACTCAAATGGAGGAAACCATAACAAGTGTGTGGCTTGATTTAATACCCCATGTATTGCAACGATCTTCCTGGAATAAGTGCTCTGACACTAATGAGAGTGGAAAAATGGAGCTGTCACTGGTGGTAGGAAGCCAGGACAGCTCCTGAAAGGTCCCATGCAGACTAGCTTGTGTTTGAATTTTTAGACTGTGGAACCACAACTAGGGCAGGGCAGCAAGCAAGATTTTATTGGAGCCTCCATGGCAGTCAGCAGGTTGTTAAGGGCAATGGCCCATTGTTTCAGCTATTCCTCCAGGTCATTCTGTTCCAGGTAGCAAGTGAAGTCATGCTTGGCAAATAGGCAGTGTGAGCAGTGCTTTTAAAAAAAATCACTAAATAAGTCAGTAAACCAGTATCTAGTAGTTGTTCTTTTCCACCTTCTTTTACTTGACTCCATCATACCACCTTATGAATTGATCTTAAAGAAATGGGTTGTTATTCCAAAATTATCATCTCCATTGGCTCTCAGCTGTAACTTTAGCTTGAATTCTTTTTAATAACTTTTTTGACATTTTCTCTACTATTCCTGTTTAGTACAAAAATGGCATTTTCATTTTAAACCATGTATTTCTTTTAAGCAGTAATCAAGTCTTTTCCTTTAGGATTTTGGAGGATCATTGCTGTCAAAGAATTCAGTTCATTCTGAAGGGTGACTATGCTTTCTGGACAATAATTAGGTAGATTTTTCTTGATCTCAGTAGAGAGATGGCTGTGTTGAATGCCCACCGCTGGCAGCAGCATTGGTGGGCAAGGACTCTGTCAGGGCCATTTCTAACAGGACTAGTAAAAGTACAGGTGTTTTATTATTTCTTGAATCTATGGGATGTAAGTATTCCTGGGACCCATCTAAATTGGGGCCAAGAATATCAGTCTGCAATGGTCTCCTGGAGGGCAGTTGTAAATACCCTTGGGGCAGGTTAAATGTGTATCAATAGGAACAACTTTTTTTTTTTCTTTTTGAGTGACTGTTTTTAATCTGGTACAGCTCTCTTCATTTTCCACACATTGGGTGTTTCCTATGAACTGATCAGCTGGCCCAGTAATTCAGGATTTTGTTATTCATCCCTACTCCAGTATAAATAACTTGGATTGCATGTGGCATATCCAGCAATTCTGACTTAGGTAAAGGAGCTCTCAGCTGGCATTTAGCCTGCATGGTTTATAAAATAGCCTCATGCTGTGGAGAAGGGTGCAGTTGGAGAAAGGGGGATGGTTTTAAAAATAGGGTCTAGAGCACTCCAGAGGCACAACCCTTTATTTCCAGAAATCAGAGACACAGACGGAGGAATGAGAAGATTAAGGAAAGAGGTTAAAGGAAAGCTCTGTGTGACAGACAGAAGCAAGAAGTCGATCAAACTGTAGATTAACCCAGAAGGGTTGAGATTCACTGTCAACTCTGTAGTGAGAGAAGCATCAGGGCAGAGTAACCTGCTAAGACTTGCATCACACTTTCAGCCATTCTCTAAGTGGGGGAAATCACTTCCAAGGCTTACTTCTTTATCTATTTATTAACATCCCCAATGCAGTTTTCCCTCCCTCCTCTCTTCCCAATCTCCCCTCTGCCTCTCCCCTGCTCCCATCCTCTTCTCTTCCATTTGTATTCAGAAAAGGGCAGGCCTCTCATGGATATCAACAAAACATGGCATATCAAGTTGCAGTAAGACTAAGCACCTCCCCATGTATTGAAGCTGGGCAAGGTGACCCAGTATGAAGAGTAGGGTCCCAAAAGCCTGTACAAGAGTCAGAGATAGACCCTGTTCCCACTTTTAGGAGTCCCACAAGAAGACTAAGCTACACAACAGTCACATATATGCAGAGCTCCTAGTTCAGTACCATGCCAGCTCCCTGGTTGTTGGTTCAATCTCTATGAGCTCCTATAATCCTAGGTTAGTTGATTCTGTGGGTTTTCTTGTGATGTCTGTGACCCATCTGTGTCCTACAATGCTCTCTCCTCTCTTTAGCAGGATTTCCCAAGCACAGCCTAATGTTTGACTGTGTATCTCTGTATCCAGTTGCTGGATGAAGCCTCTCTGATGACAACTGGGTTACGTACCAATCTATAAGAATAGCAGAATATCAGTAGGCATCATTACACTGACATTTTTCTTTTCCTCCAGTTTTGTTTGATTCTTTCCTAGGTCTCTGGGCCATCCAGCCTCTGTGTCCTTGTGCGCCGGGCAGTGTCAGGGGTGGTCTCAGTCTCCTGGCATGGGTCTCAGGTTGGACGAGTCATTGGTTGGCCACTCCCACAATCTCTGCACCATACTTACCCCTTGTAAGTCTTTAGAAGAATAAAAACAGATCCATATTTATCACCCCACACAAACTCAAGTTCATATGGGTAAAAGACTTTAAAACAAGTCCAGTTACACTGAACCTGATAGAAAAGAAAGTAGAAAATAGCCTTGAACACATCGGCACAGGGGGCATCTTCCTGAACAGAACACCAATAGAGTAGACACTAAGATCAACAATTAAAAAATGGAACCTCATGAAACTGAATAGCTTCTGTAAGGCAAAGGACACCATCAACAGGATAAAATGGAAGCCTACACATCTGACAGAGGGCCAATTTCCAAAATATATAAAGTACTAAAGAAACCAGTTATCAAAAAATCTAAATAATCTTGGATTAAAAATGGGGTACAGATTTAAAAGGATTCTCAACAGAAGAATCTTAAATAGCTGAGAAACACTTAAGGAGATATTCAGCATCCTTAGCCATCAGGGAAATGCAAATCAAAATGACTCAGAGATTCCACCTTCCAAGGCTTTTATATGCCTAAATTATCCATATGGCCAAGTTAACATGTAGTTTAAATGATTCTTGAGTTTGCTACAGTGATTGACACACTGTTTTCAAAACAATGGATATTCAACATTGCAAACTTGTTATTTTAATAGAATTTTACTTATTACCACAGCTAGGTAGATGTTTTACATTTGGAAGATTGTTACGATAGCTTTGATGGCATAAGTGGACCAGCAGTGTGGCATTAGGACAGATGCCACCAGAGGGGGAGGGGCAGGTGTCTTGTGACTGCCTAGGAGCTGGAAGGAAGGCACCATCATAGGCAAAAATTCATCCTCTTGGGAAGCTGATGGGGATGTTTTCTTGGTGTTCTGGGGCTTCACAGTCTTTGCAGCCAGTATGGTCTGGGCTGGGGAGGTCCTGGTAGAGAAGCCATCCTGGAGTGTCTTGTGCCAACAGAGACCATGAATCAATATATGGGAATTGGTCTGTATGGCCAAGTTTCCCTACAGACCTCTTAGACTTCATTAATCAGAGGAAAATCTAGACTTTCATTCAGATGGTCAGCTGATGTCAAGGGAATGGCAGTCAGTCTCATGGCCTTTAATTTGGAGGACTTCATCTTTATTCCAAATTATCAGAATAAGTAAATCCTCTTTTAAATTTGTCTAGTACGGTTTATGCTGTGCAGGTCTCCCATTGGTACTGGACAGACTCTATGAGAAGAGTTCCCTGCCAGGAGTTAGGTGGTTTATACCTGCCTAGTCCCAACTATTACACAGGGTGGGGGCATGAAGACTAGCTTCTCTCTCAAGCAGGTATCCACCAGACTTGCTGCTTTGCAACTGAGAAGGTCTCAATTTAGGGACACACACACACACACACAAACACACACACACACACACACACACACACACACACACACACACACACACACACACACCCTGTGCTCCATCTCTCTGTTACAGAGGTGATTGTCTATTCAGTGAAAGGATTTCAGTGGAACTTCTAATTGGTTGAAAGGTTCCAGCTGGCTGGAACCAGTTTCTCTGGCCCCTGGGGTCCTTTTCCTTCTCCTGCAGCTGTCAGCAGCCACCATAACCCTGGGGTTAACCTTGAGTGTTGTGGGTGAGCTAGCAGGGTCAGGTGGTGAGTGCCCTCCAGGTGCACACATGTGGAGATAAAGAGCTTAGGGAACCATAGCCTAAAGTATGAAGGCAACCACACCAGGAGAGATCTGTGGGATCCCAGAAGTGCTTACATGGGGATTCTGCTTACCAACTAGAAAGACAAAGATTCAGAAGAGGATATCTAATGTGCATCATTCAAAAAGTGGCTCTTACAGGATCACATCTGCTTCACAGTTTTGTTTTCAACAACTTAGGGCACATAAGAAAACACTGGTTCATCAAGTATGTTGTCTATTAAATTATCTGGAGCCTGTAAATGAAGAGTGGTCTGGGTTTTGGCTGCTATTGACTGCTGTGGCATCCTGCCACAGCAGGTTCCTCATGCACACCATGGCCAGAAGCTGTCTTTGCTGACACAGGATCCCTGTCTGGTATCTTTGTCCTTATGTCCCACCCTGTCAGTTAGTTTCCAGCCACCTGTGTTCTTTCAATTATGTTTTTGTTCCTTGTAATAAAGTGGGGTTTCTTTCTTTTAAAATGAGTGTGAAGATACTCAGAAAATGGAGCCAGGTGCACGTTCACAAAGTTCCAGAAAGCCAGCAGACAGATGAAGCCACTCAGCCTCCCTTGTAAGCTTCCCCAAGAGGAAAATGCCACTCTCCACATGAATAGTGGAGGGCAAACAATGATTCCTGAAAGAGATAAACGGTCCCCTAGTCCCTGTTGACCACTCCCACTCCTCTTCTCAGTGACAGATCTCAGAGCAAAAGGTCACAGGGCTAGTGCTGCACCTGCAGCCAGAGAGGTCCAGACTGAATCTTCAAAAAGAGCCCTTGAGCAATGGAGGCTAATTAGTATTGAGCCATATGCATCCTTTCACTGAGGGGCAGGTGGGAGGCTCTGTCACTGTCAAGGGCATTGTGCCAAGAACAAGTTTAGAATTCTTTGCATCGGTGTACATATGTCCAAGTCCCAAGCTCTGTACACAGGTTATTCATAAAGAATACATCCTCAGAAATGAAACAAGAACATCACCAGAAATGTCTTCTACTGTATAATGTAATGGTCAAAAGTCATGTGAATGACAAATGCCATCCAGTGCCAAGCACTGAAATTCTGAGTGGAAGAATGTGATTTATGCCTGAGTCCTTGAACTTTGCTGTTGGGTCTCAGGTTGACTGTGAGATGTCACCATTTGCCATCTGTACCTCAAGAGAGATCTTGTGGACCCCTAGAGATTTGTCTCTAAGGACCTTCATTTGCTTTCTGGTTATTTATGGAAGGAGAGGTTCGGTGAGGAGAGTGAAGGAAAGAGAATATGATAAGGAAATTCCCCAAGCTGTAAGCAAAGCTTGGCTGGCTTTCACTGAATGTCAGAGCCAGTATGGGGATGTCCCTTGACAGTACCCACTTCCGTGTTTTGGAAAAGAATTTGAAAATGTTGTGTTTTCTGGCTTCAATCCATCTTCCCGCCCACCCCCCTGGATTTCAACTTAATGGTTTTTAAAGGTCTCTTATTTATCACGACAACATTGCAGACATAGTGATAGACTATGCTCATATTTACAATTTTATTCTTGACTTTATTTTTGATTTATACAAGCATCCCTTGATCAGAGAAGTGGGTTCTTCCTATTCAGAGAGTTATTTAAACAAGATTGCTATGAAGGTGCATTCTGGGGTTTAACTTCTGAGGCATAGCATCTTCCTCATTGCTTATTTTTGATATTTGAGATATTAAGATATTGTTTAACCTAGATAGTCTAGGTTGTTCATTCCAATGAAGGCTCTGTATAAGACTCTGCTCATCTTTGGGACTATATATATATATATATATATATATATATATATATATATATTGCCTGGGTGCTGTTTTCAACCACAGATTTCAAGTGATTACATTATAGACAGTAACACAATTCTCATACTTAAATTCATTGAGGCTTTTCTTTCCTTTATCATTTTTCTTTTTTCTTTTTGCATCTGTGAACTTATTATTACCATCAAATGTGCAAAAATCTTGTCATTATTTATTCAATTATACCAATTCTTTCTCCCCAATCAGGGATTCCAAGTGCACATCTATAAAATAGGTCACAGGTTGCTCATGTCTGATTGTTTTTCTTTTTTCTCCATTACAGTATTTTGACAGTTGACAATGCTAGATCTTTAATCTCACTAATATTTATCTAATATCATCCTGCAGACATTGCAGATTGTGTGTCTAGGAGTTCTATTTGTATCTTTTTTTTACATCCTCCTTGTATCTTTGAACATGATTGTATGTGGCAGAGATTTTGTTGGGACCACTGGCTCCAAAATAAACACACAGAGACAATATTAATTATGAATACTAGGTCAATACCTCAAGCTTGTTACTGGCTAATTCGTATGACTTAAATTAAACCATTTATATTGACATTCTGCCACGTGGTGTTAGCTCTCGTTCAACTTGCACCTCTGTTTCCTCTCCATGTCTGGCTGGCCACTTCTCTAACTTTATTCTTTTTCTTCCCAGTGTCCTTAGTCTGGTTCTCCCACCTAAACTTATCCCATCCAGCTACTGGTCAGTTAGCTTCTTTACCAAACCAGTCACAGTGACATATATTTACACAGTGCAATGGAATATTCTGCAATTGTACATTAATCTACTCTTTTGAGTATTAAAAGATTATATAGTATAATATCACATATAACTAAATTTTTTCTATATCCTGACTTACTAATTTTAACACAGGTATGATTTATGAGCATGTTTACATAAATTAGTTCACATTTCTTTGCATATAAGGTAATTTTTATTAGATCTAATATTGATTTTACTTTTATTTGAGTATAGATTAGTTCTCTAGTAGCCATGAGCCTGACTGACAGTGGATGCAGCTAAATCACTTGAAAATATGGCTTCCAGTTTAGCTTTCCTGCTCTGTTAGGTGGTAACTAATTTAGTTCTGTCCAGAGAGAAAACATCTCTAAGGACCCTACATTTCAGGACACCATGTGTCCTGGAAACCCTTTGCTCAGGTGAATGGGTTGGTGAATTGTCTTTGTTCTCCTGAAGCTTTCCAGTTGCCTTGACAACACCCAAATCCTGCCTGGAGTAGTTGTTTACAAACATATTTGGAGACATTTTTAGCTAAAGCTTTGAGAAAGACCATATGCTTCCAAAGCTTTTTTCCTGTCTAGGATCCCACTCTGGAGACTCCAGCTACCTTGACCTCTGTCAATCTTCCCCCTTGCTCTCCTTCACCTATTCCTGAGTTACCTAAGCTGTTATAAAGGAGATTCTCATATAGATTGAATCATAATTTCTGGAGAAGAGGACCAAAATTCTGCAACATCATAAGCTCCTGATAAATGCTACTGTCTCTGAGAACTAAGTCCCAAGGAAGTCTTTCTCAGGGTTTATAGGCCTGAAATCCAGCAGCCTACTCTAGACTGTCATTCACTCTAACTGTGCATGGGATACAGAGATGCTTATGTCATTTTCTTGGGTGTCCTCACTGTTCTGTCTTTCCCACAGCTGCTTTCTACAATCCACTGTCACCTACATCCTGGGCTAGGGGGATGGAGCACTTAGCTTTGGACTAAAGAGACCCAAGTCCTAGACTGAGCAGTGCTGACTTCTCCAAAATATTGTGACTGTTTCTTCATCTATGCAATGAGCAGTCATTAAATCCACCTTAACAGACCATTATAAGGTTCCAGATTATCCAGAAATAAATACATGCATATAGATTCAAGATCCCTTCTCTTTTCTCACACCTTTTTCCTCTTTCTCTTCTATCCCAATAGTATTAGGAATGGTGGTATTTCAGCTTATTCTGTCTTCTGCTATTTACAGTGTACCACGCTTATTGAGTTACTTTTATTTTTAATTTTATTATCATGTTTTTCTAAGATCATTGTTTCTTTTTAGGAAGATGTTTGAACACTTACACACACATGCACATGCGCTCTCTCTCTCTCTCTCTCTCTCTCTCTCTCTCTCTCTCTCTCACACACACACACACACACAGGCACACATACATTGCCTTCTATAGTTTGTGTTTCATTAAATCCTTGGAAATTCTTAATTATTAATATTTGCATTATTCGTGTACTCAATGTTTAATTGCCTTCTCTAGAAATTTTATAGGAGGATACCTGTGTTATGAAGATTCCTTCAGAGTGATATTTCCTTGCTAATCCCATAGTCTTAAGTTAGGAAGCGTGTGGTTGCTCTACTTCTATAGGCCCTGTGTTCACTCTGGAAATTTTTTAGGTAGCATGTATAATATATAGTTTTGGAAGGTCATGTGTTTATGGCCTTTCACAAAGCCGAAACCTATTACTCTCCAGATCTTGTGAAGGCTCAAGTTTCTTCAGATTTTACTCTTTTTTTCTGATCTCCCATTATAGTGTAAATAATTCTATACTAGAAGATCATTTTCTTTACCACACACTCAGATTCATTTGATTGGAAAATGGTTAAGAAACAGCTGCTTGGAAGAATGATAGCTACTGCCAGCAACTTACATAAGTGACATAAGAGAGACACATTGCTGTAGTCAGAACATAGGGCCTTGGCTACTTTGAACATGTCCCAAGGTCACCTTGTTTAGTGACTCTGAGCTTCAGTTATACGTGGCACTGCTTTTAACAGGGATTTTCTTACCTCTGGTGTGTTTGGGGGCCATTGTTTTTTTGGACTTTGTTGCTCTGACACTGTGACCCCATCTGCTTCAGGAATTCCTCAGAATTTCCCAGGAGTTGATTCTCTTCCTTTTGTTTGCTAAGACTTACAGAGATTTGGCTTTATCAGAGGACATTATGATTATAGAGAGAGGGGTCCATGTGCCCAGTCCTTACCTCGGAACACTTCTTAAACCAGACCTCTAGTTTTAATATGAAAGAAAAAAGTTTTAATGATTTAAAAACAGTTTTGAATAATTGTTTTTCTAAAATCATCCCAAAAATTTGAATTTGCAACTTATCTAAAACATGTGACTGTCCCATTCTGTGGTTGCTTTACAGAACATGTCTAAATCAATGTCCTACTTGGTTAGTAAATTGAAAACTGTTTATAACAGGGAATCATCATCACCATCACACACACACACACACACACACACACACACACACACACACACACACACACACACACACCATTCCTGTTCCAGGCTTTCATCAACAGCCTCTTAGCCACCTCCCACCAATAGATAACTGGTTTATAATTCTAGTTCACAGGCCTTTCATGGTTCATCTTTGTGCGTCTCACACGTATTTTCTAGATTTGGGAGTCTCAAGTGGACAAGAACTTAAAGCTACGTGAGGGGAGGACCCATTTTATTGTTTTATATTGTCACTCATCCTGTTGTCTGACACATTTCCATTTTGAAAGTAATTTTAACAGTTATTACTTCAAAGGTAGTATTGTTGGTGTTGTTTTTGTGGCAGTCTTCTTTTTGCAATCTCATTTTATTTGAGTACATTATATTTAGATTCTACAACTGCAGTAAGTACCATGGGCATACACAATTTGGGGGAAGAAGAGCCTCAGTTCTCACAAGCATATAGTAAGCGGTGAGTACAAAGTAGAGTGACACTGTGATAGGTAATCCTGGTTGTCACCTCGCACATTTAGGGAGAGCATACCTCAGTTAAGAACTTCCTGCATAGGATTTGCTTGTGGGCTTCTGTGGGGCTTTTTCTTGATTGCTAATTGATATAGGAGCACTGAGAGCAATGTGGGCAGTGCCATCTCTAGGCAGGTGGTCCTGGGTTGTATAAGAAACACAGCTGAGCCGGAGTCTGGGGGCAAGACAGTAGGCAGCTTTCCTCCATTCTTCCTGCCTCTGTTCCTTCTCGACATCCTTCAATTATGGGCTGTGATTGGGAAGTATAAGCCGAATGACAACCCCAGTCCCAACACAGAAACACACACACACACACACACACACACACACACACACACACACACAGAGAGAGAGAGAGAGAGAGAGAGAGAGAGAGAGAGAGAGAGAGAGAGAGAGAGGTTTTGGGTAGTGTTTTACCACAGGAACAGAAGCAAGTAGGACAGACACATAGCAGCTATGAGTGTTCAGAGACTGAGCATTAGGCTACTTTTAACTGTGAAGAGAAGCCTGACTTGCCTGGCAATTGTGTTCCATGGATATGACTATATTGGTTTTATCACAAATAGGCATCATTTACTCTATTAGAAAAGTAGGTCGATGACTAGTCTCCCAGAATATATAAAGGAATATGTTAAGGATAGGTGAGAGCTTGGCAGATGGCTCAGTGTGTAAGAGCACTTGTACAGTTGTAAGGACCTGAGCTGGAATCTCTAGTTCCCATATTAACAAAAAAAAAAAAAGAAAATAAAAAGAAAAAAAGAAAGAAAGAAAAACTTAAAAAATGGAGCACAAATGAATGCATGCCTGTGAGGGCCAGGAGGCTCACTGGGGTTTAGTGGCCACCAGCCTAGCTTCAGGTTCAGTGAGTAATCCTATCTCAAAGGAATAAGAAGGCAGGATACCTGATGTCTTCCTGTGGTCTCAGAGCATGACTACACACACATGTACACATACACCGTGCACACATATATCATACATATAACCAAAAAAAAAAAGAGGTGGGGGATAGATGGAAATAGACAATAAGATAAAGCAAAGTCCTTCGAGTCTATCCATGTGCTCATATATTATTTTCAGGACTCCATAATGAATACAGAGGGGGTTGATTTTGTACATAATATTGAGAAAATTGACTCACTGTATGCAGGAAAAACACAACTGGATAAAACTTATTTCCACATATAATGGAATCTGCAAGGGACTAAATATGCAAGCATAAAAGTCAAAAGTAGAAAAGTGATAAAATAAGCCACAAAAGAATATCTCAATACCCCGAGAGCTTATGTGATAAATAATCAAAAGCAGAGAAGACAACAAGGCTGGTTACAGGTGAGAGAGCAGAATACTAAAGGGAATATGGAGGATACCATCAGAGGGCTCCCCAAACGTTTGAGGTGTAGAATCTCCAAAGATTAACCTGAGTTAGCAAGATAAAGCAGATTAACAGTAACATGAAAAATGAAAAAAATTAATAAGAAGAAATATCTATGATTACAATATGATTGAATTTATAGTATGCTAATATAAATTTGTTTAATAACAATTCTATGGCTTAGATGGAACTTAATTTTCATTTCCAGTATCAACATTTGACTAAATTTGTTAAGAGTGTGAAAATGATGCTGAAGTCCTAAAATATCTGCAGGGAAATCCTGATTCGTCAAATGGCTTTAATCATGGCATCAGCTAGAAACTTCATTTGTCTGTAAGACACCTTTAAAAGGTAGGGTAAGTGAGACAGGGCTTTTTCTTCACCTACATCATAGATGCAAACATGTTCCTCTATTATGGTGCAGCCAAATGTCACTAAGACACCAGGGTTCATGTGTCAGAGTTTCTACTGCTATGAAGAGACACCATCACCACTGCAACACTTATAAAGGGAAACATTTAAATGAAATGTCAGCTTACAGTTTCAGAGGTTCAGCCCATTATCATGGCAGGGAACATGGAGACACACAGAAAGACATGCTGCTGGAGAAGTAGCTAAGGGCCCGCTACACCTTACAGGCAACAGAGGGTGGTTTGAAACACTGTGCAGTATCTTGGCCTTATATGAGACCTCAAATCTCACCTCCACAGGGACACACTTCCTCCGACAAGGCTACACCTACTCCAACAAGGCCACTCCTCCTAATAGTGTCACTCCCTTTGGGGGCCATTTTCTTTCAAACCACCACGTGTTCCCTTGGCTGGACCACAGGAGGGAATAGACTCTTGCTTAAACATTAATCTGAGTGTGTCCCTGAGCTGCTATAAGAAGATTAACGTTTAAACTGATTAAAATGGATTGCCTTCCTGTTTGTTTCTGCTTCTTCCAATAAGGTGAAGGTCTACAGAGCTCTCCTACCACCCCCCCCCAAAATAAACAAACGAAAGCCTAAGGGAAACTCTGGATGCTATGATTGTCCCCTCTACCTCACTCCCAAGCATGGACATCCCTCTTACTCTGTTTTTTTGTCTTGGGACCTCTGGTCTTCAGACTCTAAATATACTACTGCCTCTCCTGTAGCTCCTTGATGTTAGTGTTATAATCTCTATTTATACTTTCCTCCTTGTTCTTTCATTGCCTACATAGACTCTGTCCATGTTCTCTCTGTCTTGTGTATATGTACACACAAATAACCCTCCTACAGGTCCTGTTTCTCTGGAAAGACTCATGGATTGAGTCACCAGTGTCCCCCCAATTGTCCCGACCTTCTGAATTCTGGCTCCTGGTCTGAACTCCAGACCTTAAATTTGTGTTCCAGGGAACAAGTCAAAGAAAGATGGAGTCAAGTCAGGTCACTCTATACTCTGCTGAATATTACTAACTAGACCTTAGTTATATGGCCATTATTATCTAAAAAGAAGCTCAGAATCTAGTTCTCACCATGTTAGAATGCCATTCCCATACACATCAGAAAGTGGGGTTCTCGGGAAGAAATGAAGAGTGAATATGTAGTAAGTACCTCCAATCTGAGTCATAGTCACTAATGCCCATGGCATATGATAAACATGAGTTGGATAAAAAATTTATATTTTCATGAATTTTCTACTTACCACAAAATTAAAAAACATTTTGTTATTCTACTTCATTTTAACTATCCACATGAATATGAACTCTAAGAAAATTCTGTTGATGGATGTTTATGTACCACGGGGTTTTCAGATTCAGCTAACACATTATTATAGAAGAAATTGTAAGTGAATTGCAGTTGAAATTTGTATATTTAATATATTGAAGTGTAAATGAATTCTTCTAATTTACTTTTGCATAGTTGTATGTTTATGTATTATAAAGAATTTAAGCATCACCTCTTTCATTTTAAGTTATTATTAATTCACTGAGATAAAAGCTTACTCATTTTAAGTAGGAACTAAATTTCCACATGTGCTAAGTCACCATAAACTATCAATATTAAAACAAGACTTCATGTATGTTATTTGCATCTATATACCAATACTCAACCCTAAAACATAATTGCATATTTTGCTGTCAGTTAAAACGTAGTTTGTACTTTGAGTATTTTGACTCATTATGTTGAATATAATTTTATGGAGTCAGTTATCATTATTTACTGTTATCATTACTATTTATTACAGATAAGGGCAGAATGACAAAGGATTTGAAATAATGATGTATATCTTCATAAACTGTATACAGGAAAGAGATGAGTTGGTTGTTACAGTGATTCATTTCTTCTGTTGACACATGAGAAGTTATTTTCAGATATGCATGAATTCTGACCATCCCCTCTACCCACCCACATCTCTCAATGGAATTAGATTAAAAGTAAAAACGATCAAACTCAGTAGCTCACTCATGGAAAAGAGTGGATTCTTTTCACCCATGTAGAAATTGCATTTCCTGCCTTAGAAATGTTCAGGAAGGAGACCTCCACTCTTGCCCTGAGAGAGCTCCTAGTCTGAGAAATGCACACCTCTGCTTCTGTGGCTGTTGGGAGGTCTCTAGGGCAATAGAATCCATGGCAACAGGGCAGATTAAAATGACTCATTTCTGGTGGCGTACGCCTTTAATCCCAGCACTCAGGAGGCAGAGGCAGGTGGATCACTGTGAGTTTGAAACTAGCCTGGTCTACAAGAGCTAGTTCCAGGACAGCCTCCAAAGCCACAGAGAAACCCTGTCTTGAAAAACCAAAAAAATAATAAAAAAAAAAGACTCATTTCTCTGGTACCAAGGGCCTTTTCCTGGATGAAAAGCAAGGATGCATCAAATGTGATTCAGTCCCTGGTATTAATAGTCAGTAGTTGTGTTGGTCATTTGCAAATAGCACTTGTCCATCTTCACATATCTTTGTCAGGAATTTCAAACCATTGCTACACTTTCCCCATGGACCCCACAATGAATACCTGAGATGCAAGAAGTAGTCATGGCAATTGCTGAAATCAGTCATACAGCAGTTCATGAAGGAAGAGATAGTTATCCACGTTTCTTGATTTCTCAGAGGAACACCTTTCTGATAAAAATACAGATATCAGATTTTGACAACAATGGATACTTGCTTTTCTACTTTGTAATGGATTTCACATTGGGTATACCATTTGACAATAAATCTTAGTATTTGAGCCTGAATTATTTTGAATTATCTCTTGGATTTTGTTTACAAAGCAGCACTGTCATCCCTATTTCCCATTTTGATAATTATTTGACATGATGGAAGCTGCATGTAATAAAATTGAACAAAAGCTTAATCCTTAACATCTGGTAATTCCGGTCAATTTGATCAAACTGTTAGGAGAAAGTTTCTTTATACAGTGTGGTAGAAACATAATTTGAGTTGATCATGTAAGGTAACTGCCATGAGTTTTCTTTCACCATTTGATCAAGAGTTCTAGAAGTAAAGTGATAATGAAAATCCAGCATATGTGTGAGTTTCATTAACGTTTGGAGCAAATTCAGGAATTTTAATTATTTTTCATGAGAAAGCGATGGGTTGCATCACTCCCAAAGGGGATGAAATTCTGCCCTAACTACAAGTGGTCAAGATCCACAACCTTTATTCCAGATGCAAGCTGAGTAGGCTCACAGCGACAATAAAACACTATTTTTCGTTGTTGTTTGTTCTTTTTCACAGTAACATCTTTGGTATCTGTGCTCTAGGTTTAAAGTTTTCAGTAGTAATATCTTGCTTGTACAAATAAAGCCTGTCTGAAGTTCAGAGAATGGAGCTTGCCACTAGATAACCATAGAGGTCTGTACAGACAGACAGGAAGTGACATGTCTGGGCAGAAACAGGAAGTGAGATGGATGGGCACAGACAAGAAGTGAGATGACTGGGAAGAGAGAGAATATAATAGGGTAGAAACAGGAACTCGCTGTCTTGTCTGCTGAGGTAAGGAGTGGCTGTGGCTTGGTACTTCTTTCTGATCTCTCAGCATTTCCCTCTTTATGTGATTCCAGGTTTTTATTATTTAGACCAATTAAGAACTCAGTTTATTCATCTTATTGGTTGGCCTTAAAGACTTAACAGCCAATTTCACAGAATGATTATGTCATAATTCAATTATATCAGGTCTGATAAGGAGAGTAGCTCTCTAAACAGGGTAGTGGTCAGGATTCCCAGAACTGTCCTTTGAGGGCAGGTACTGTTTCCCTTGCTCCCCAACTCTCCCTAGCTTGGTTAGTGGCTCTGCCATCAAGGTCATTCAATCTAACTTTTACCTAGACCTCATTCACCAGTTCTTTCTTTTGGGCATTAGAATTCATAGTGTGGTTCTCAAACCAGTGGCATTGCCAACATCTGGAGCTCATTAGTAACGCACATTTTTGGTTTTTGAAACAGGCACACATATCACAAATCCTGGAGGAGAAGAATAATCAACTTGATTCTCTCTTTGTCTCTCTCTTTCTTGTGTGTGTGTGTGTGTGTGTGTGTGTGTGTGTGTGTGTGTGTGTGTTTGATCTTTGTGTCATTTTGTAGTGCTGAGGACAGAGCTCAGGGTTATGCACAGAGTAAACAAGCATACATAGTAAACACACCATACAACTCTGCTATAGCTCCAGTTCTTAATGGTGTGTTATGAATTTGAGTTGATATTCACTAAATTGTGAGCACTGTTACCCTGTTCTGGCACTGTTTCAGCTCTTTAGAACCATGCACACCTGTAACAGGACTTTGTTAAAGCACCAGTTTCCTTCTATGTTAGAACAGCCTCACTTTTCAGCTCTTACCAAAACCAGAATCGTGGTTATTTCCTTCAAAAGCAACTTCACCCTTTACATTTTGCTGGCAATACTTTATCACTTAAATCAACTTACATATGTTTCTGTTATAAGGGTGTAAATAGAAATTTATCCTTATAAAATGTAGGATTGGTTCTTCTCAAAACTCAATATAGTAGTTTATGAAACACAAAATTCTCATCACAGTCAATCTTTCCCTGTAAACATAAAGATCTCTAACAGCTTACTGTTTAAATACATAAGTCTCTGTTTCTGTCACTATACAACCCATTCTGTTTATAATAAAATCAATCTAACCAATTGCTATTGATAAACACATATGTTGTTGCCAAATTTTAGCAGGCTAGCAGTGCTGTATTGAACACTCAAGTTTATAAAACTGTTTAAATGTGTTTCTATGGAATAAGTCCCTCATGGTAAAATTCTTTACCAAAGAGAATACACATATGCATTAATTTATGCTTATTATTTTCTGTACTCTTGATGTTCTGGCCTCTGGATCTTCATTTATCTTGAAGAGACTGTTTCCTCCAGAGATAACAGTATATGGAGTTATCTCCAAACAGAGAATGAATGAATCTACAAGCATCATTTTGGATAAATCTTACAAAGCCAGTATTGAAAGACAATGAAAGCTGGAAGAAAATACACATGGTATGGAAATATTTATATAAGGGTTCAGAGCAATGTAAGCATTGCAAAATGTAGAAAGATCACAAAAGCAAGAGCTACTTCATGAAAAATAGTGCTTTGCTGATTGGTGTGTATTATCTGGGTCTCAATTTGTGCAGATGGATGAAATATATTGAGGCTAGAAATAGAGCTTGTTCATGGCTAGTAATGTGTGCTATGATGGAGGGGAAAAGAGATTCTTAGACAAATTTTATCATATTCATTAATATTAAGGAGATAGCCTGAGACTGTGTTGAAGATGATATGATTAGTAAACAGCATATTGCCACTGAAGCTACCAAATCACAGACATTAAAAATGTATTATATGGTGATAATTGTCCAAATATTGCATATAAAATTCATTTAATACCATCTATACTGAAATCACTAGTGAATGACAGTTGGCTGAGTGCCTAATTGGTCAAGAAATAAATTTTTCTTCATTTTGCAATGGATTCTTGAGGAAGGCCTTTCTAGTTTAGGCCTCAGAAGAGAAAAGTACTCATTTCTAGCTATACCCCAGGAGGCCAGTAGGTATGATTTGGTGGGTAAAAGGAACAAAGTTCAACATTATCTATTAATCACAGACATCAGGCCTTCCCTAGAAGATGAAGTCAAAGGAAGCATGTGTTTGTCAATCACACAAATGCAGTGTAAATAAATCCTAGCTATTTTCCCAATTGAGGAAGCTATAGTCTCAGAGGAATGGCATGCTACATTTTAGCTGTCTTGGTGTTGATGAAACATGGTGGCTTATCAAAGCATACAATGTCAATTATATCTAGGCTATCTAAATTGTGTGTGTGTGGGGGGGTGGGTGGGTGTGGGTGTGGGTGTGGGTGTGTGTGTGTCTTGGTTGTCTCTGCATCATGAATGTGGATAATTTACTATGCTGCCCAGTATTACTAGTTATAAACACCAAGCCTTGTTGAACAATAACTGGTTGCCAGGCACTCTGGTAACAACTTTACACATATTTTGTGATTTGCTTTTCATAACCAGTTTATCAAGTAGTTACTGTAATTAAAAAGTCTACCTACGGGGAAACACAGAGGGATTGAATAGGTACGAATCTCTGTGCATCTGTCTGATGCAAGAGCTCAGACTGAAGTTCATAGTACTTTGGGGTCATTGTGCTCAAGTCAGCTTTATGAAGCACAGTTTCAGTATTCAAAAATGTCTATTAGAAAATAGAAACATTCAAACTGGACTATTTCACAAATCCTCTATGGGAATGAACTAGATATGTCCTCTAATTGGGGTATATTTCAGGGTTTAAGAACAGAATAAAAGATAAACACTCATAATATGGTATATATTTTTATGATTTCCTTGTTGATTTATGCCCCACCTCATGGACCCGACTGACTTCATCTTAAGATTGAAAGTTATCACATTACAAAGTCAAAATAAGTTTATTCTGGTTTATGTAAAACTTGTGTTTGAACATGGCTTGACCTATTTTCTGGAATTTTACATGCTCTATACCCTATACCCTAACCTTCATCCTAATGATAAGATGCTCTGCCAACTAGTTTTGAAATGTTCTGCCAAGTTTCTACATAACTAAAATGCTTGCAGACTCCTTGGCCTTTCTTCTTTTTTTGGAGGGCTACCTTCTCTTGTGCTCAATGCTGTTTTCTCAAACTCTGTTTTAGTGAGATGGCCCTGTCAGACAGATAATAAATCTCACTTCATTTGACTAAAAGAATTTGGGCAATGATCTTTATTCTTGATCAGTGGGATTAACAGTTGGAAGCCCCTATGAGATCAAGACTCCAATCCAGTTTCTGAAGCTGGACTTTCACTCTAGGTCTCCGGAACTGCCATGCTGACTCACAAGGCGCATAGCATACCTTGAAAATGTTTCAAGGCTCTGAAGGGTGCTTTCAGTTGGTGGATTATTGGAGTACGCTGCTGTACTGAAAAGAAACTAGCAGGGACCTTCCTGAGGAGGGCTCCTTCTGTAAGTTATAGAGCGTATTTCTGTCGATGGCGTCTGGAACTTACTATTTCTGGTGGGATCCAGTCCTGAGGAAAGAAAGGTAGCTGAAAAGATCCTTGTACTCCTGTCCAGGGCACTAGCAAGGCATTGCACTGCCCATCTCATCTGATTTTTCCAAGTCTGGTTCTTGGTCCTCTGTGTTTTGTTGTTTTCTTCCAAGGACACGAGAAGGAAGTTGCTCTACCCACCTACTTCTTGGATATTGGGAGCCAAGAGGATAAATCAGTCAGTCCCTGTTCAATGTATGAATCAAGGTGGCTACTGCGTGTTTTGTTTTGACCGATCTATTTTGACTACATGGACATTCTCTATTCCTTGTTTACTGGGTTCATTTTTGCTGACTCTGTGCTTGTGTTCTGTGTTTACTGGTTTTGTTTTGTTGGTGGTGGTGGTTTGTTTGTTTTTTCCCCTGTCTGTCTCTTTAAATCTGCTTCAGCTAAGGCCACCACTGCTGATGTCTTTGCCACTGCTGCTCTGCCTTAGAGGTCCAAATGCTTGCATCTTTGTTTCCCTTTCCTGAGTCCATTGCTAGGTGCAGGCTAAGATAAACACTGCATCATGGCTGGAGGAAACAGTGGGCAGCAGAAAGCTCTCAAGGGGTGCAATGCCGTAAGAAAAACAGAAAAACAAAAGCAAAACCGTGGCCCAAAAAAGCAGTCAGAACGGGCGACTCAGCAGGAGAAGACCAACCACATCAGCCGCTTCAGCTGTTTTCCTCAGCTGCTTGAATAACCAAAGTTAGAGATTTCTGTCTCTGAGCTGTCTCTGTGCTCTGGTTGCTTCCCCTGGACACTGGATTCCAGTTTTAGATAGTAATAATATTAAAATATTGTTATGCTGTTATGCTTTATTGAAAAATTGTCTCTGAAGTTGGGTTATGTCCCCCCATCTCTAGATCCAAGCATGTTTATTTAAATTTCCTATCTGTCTTATGACAGGTGACACACTTGATTTTTGTGACAAAAGAAAAAAAAAAGCAAACAACACTGAAAGACTATAATAATTAAATATATAAACAAAACTTTCAGTAATTTTTTGTTCTTCAGTCAAGATAACAAATTAAATTTAATTTACTATGGTCAGTAATTATTTGACCCTTAAAGAGAAACTTAAAAAACTGGTCTTCTGATGTTAACTTTATCTCAAATGTTATGTACTGAACCAAAATGTTTATCCTTTAGTGTCGCCAGATTCACTGAGTCTTCATTTATCAAGACAGAGACACTGTCATTTGATATATTCAAAAATTTTTCTAATAATTTTACCAATTTTAGTTTACACTTAAGTAGAAGACTAAGCCCCCCCCCCCAAAAATGTTAAGACCAAATTGTTGCCAAAAGCAACAACAACAACAACAAAAAAAATCAGAAAAAATCAGCGCAGGCCACACATCCTGGCTTAGGGCTGTTTGCCTCTGGCCAGATTTGGATGCCGACATGAGAGTCACTAGCAGGGACTGCCGTACCAAGTTGGGTCCTTTAATTAAAATATAACTTAAAAGACCCATCGGAGGTTTAATGTCATGAACTGGGATCTGGCCAGGGTTTTGGACAAATGGAAAAAAATATGTAATTTTCTAGGAAAAAACAAGGATAAAAAGTTAGGACCACAAATATAAGCATAAAAACTTATGATATTTTCTTTTTGGCAAAGCTCACAGGCACAACTATAATCTGTCACTATGCCTTACAAGCTTCTCCCTTTGTCTTATGACTTACTTCTTGATGGTTATTTTATGAAAAAAAGACTTTGCTGCTAGACATTTACAAATTGTTACATGAAATGATTTCTAGGTAGCCTTAGAAATCTAAAAATCTACTTGAAATTCTCAGTGAATTTGCCAGTGAATGTCCTGAATGGTCCTCACAGACACAGGTTCCTACATGAAGGGTCTAACTGAATATGGCTAAAAAGGGCTCAAAAGCAAAACAGTAAGAAGATGGTGCATAAAAGACAAAAGCAAAAGATTTTTTTCAAGATTAAGCCTAAAGCAAATAACTGAAACTATGTAAAATGTTTTTAAAATCAGGCATACTTAGTAGATGGGCCTCAAAACTCTTCAGAGATGCTGAATTCTTACCCTCTGAATATGGTATTTAAAAAGTTTAATGAAAAAAGTTTCCTATGACAGAATGTCAAATCCTAGAAGTGACCCTAAGGTCTCCAAAGAAGACAGATGGGGCACAGACCTGGATTGTGGTTATGCCAATCACTGAGAAAAACTGTGCCTTGCCAGCTTCCAAAGCTCTGCACAAACCATGGACACTGATGGCTTGAGTGCTCTACTCTGCCTAGGTCAAGATATGTCAATTTTCCCAGGTTTCTCCACTACAGGAAAACCCTTCAGACCTGTGCCTGGCAATTAAAGGCCTATGCTCATTGACTTCCTGTGTGATAGCCAAAGGCTGACCTCTGTCCCTAATGAAACTACCACTGGAGCCTAGAGTAACCCCAGGTGATGATAAGTCTTGATCATTTCATTTGATACATAGGCCATTTGGATTATACTTCGTGCTGTCATTTATCTTTATCAAGTCTCTGATGGTGTTGGTAGCTAATTGTAGCTTTATCAGTTTAGCAGCAGCTGACTGGTCAACGTGTTTTATGTATAAAAAATCAGGACTTGATTTTCTAGAGATACTACATCATCTCTTGAAAAAGGCAAACTCACAGACAGGATTGCTTTGCTTCTAGCTGCATATTGAAGGATAAACTGGTTCCAGATATAACTTTTATCATTTAGGGAGCTTGCTTTGCAAGGACCATTCTCAGTAACCAACCACTTTTATATGTCTAATGGTAAGTAACTGGATAAAAACTTTAAGTTTTATATAAATTATAAAAACAAGTTAAATTATGAGCATCTCAGGATACAAAAGCCCAAGAAAATTGCAAAGGTCTAAGAAAACGATTTAGGATACATAAATGTAAGTTACTCTATATTATTATTACCCTGAGATTTCAAAGGGTCAGAGTTTTAACATTGATCAATAAAGTTCTGATACGATGATAAAACACTGACTGCTAATATCAGTTACAAGCTCAAGATTTTAAATTTCCTTTGGTTTCTTCTAAATATAGACTTAAAGATGCCTCTCATGCTAAAAGCATCTCTGCCCAATCTATGCCTATTGCTGTGGACAGAAAAAGAAAAGAATGTTCATGCTTTTTAATTCAAAGCCATAGCTTTTGCTATGACTCAAAGGCATGAGTCTACTCCAGCTGTTTTATAGACACCTGCTAGCTGCATTTTCTACAATATGAATTTCAATATAGATTACAGACAATGGTAATCAGCGAAGGCCATGCTGATACCAGGGATCTGAGACGCCACCTCAGGCCATGTTGGTGTCCAAGGGCTGCTCTCTATGAGGGCAGCATCCATCTGGGTGGGTTGCACTGTCACCTGGGAACAAGGTGACGTCTGAGCTCCGAGCCTAGGCAGCTTCAGGGGCCATGTTTGGATCAGGGGTCCTATCATTGTCAGGATCTGTGATGTCTGTGGCCTGTTGTGTCATCAAACGCCACATAGATGCCCAGCATCTAGGCTGCATCTTGTGCCCATGTTGGTGTCTGAGGGCCTTACTGCCACTGAGGCCAAGGTGTTGTCTGGGACAGGGTTGCTGCCCAGAGCCATGTTGCTACCATTGCCAGGGGCTGTGCTGGTATCAGTTGTTTCTGATACCATCAAAGGCAATGCTGATGGCAGGGGTCTTGGCAGCCCCGTGTGGCCATGTTGGTCTCCAAGGGTCTCACTACCACAGGGATCAGGCCAATCCAAGTGGTCTGCATAGCTAAATGGGGCCAGGCTCAGGTTGCTTCTCTGGACCATGCCCAGGGTCTGTACTGATGTCTATGGCTCATGTTGCCACAGAGGGTCACAGGAAGCATGCATGTTGAAATCCAAGGGATGTGCTGAGCCAACCCTGTCCCTTGCTGGTCCTGGGATAGCTTGCCCGTTGATGGACACTATAGAAGGAGAACTGGCTCCACCCCCTTCCCCATGGGAGAGCCAGCCTCAACACTCAGGAGAGATGGCCCCATTTTTAGGGCTGGCCCTAGATGGAATGGACCTATGAGTGCTGGTTCTGTGCCTCCCTCACCTGAGGGGATGGTTCCAAAGGCAAAGACTGACCAGCTCCACTACCACTGAGACCCACATCCTGGGCCTTAGGTTGGCCTGCCTTTGACCTGCTGGAGTGAGCAAAGGGACTGGCCCAGCAGAACTATGGCCACAGAATTTCCATGACTCAGGCAACAATAGGAAATCTAAGAGGAGTTTCAGTGAGGGCTCAGCCCAGTGATGATGTACCAGAAACCAGAGGCCTTGAACCAGATCAGCAACTCATTGCAATGAACATTTTGCAGGTGAGGCTGACTGAACAAAAGGGGTCCATGCCACAGCTCCTAATGCCACTAGGATGAACAAAGTGGTATTGGAAAGATGAAGAAGTGAGGTGAGGATATTTTTAGTTTTATATTTTAGCTAATTAGAGGGGGGGCTACTGCAAGGGTGAGGGGTAGATATGGAGGGACTGAGAAGTGAGTGGGATTGGGGTTCATGATGTGAAACTTCCAAAGAATCAGTAAGAATTATGTTTACAAGCAACAAGGGTAATTCTAATATATCTAAAAACTTTTTTTGTGTAAATTAAAAATATTCATGGAAGCTTCAAGGAGTTGAAGAAATCAAAAAATTGGTTCCATCTCTTACAGGTCAAATGGACACCACTTAAGTACTCCTGCCAATCCACAGCCTATTCCTGAGGACAGAATCTTTCTTTCTCACCTGAATTTGGGCCTCCTTCTCTCCTCCACCACCAGGACGATGAGGGTAGATTTATGTAAGTAGCTTTAAATGTAAGATTTTCATTTAACTTAACAGTTTTAACATCTGTCCATCATCTATATCTGTCTTTGGAAATTTTAATAAACTTCATCCAGAAATCAGGTATGGACTAGAAATTGTTGCAAACAGCCACAAGCCCTGAAAGCTGATATAAAACTTGTTTAAAGCTGATATGAGTCAATCCAGCCAATGTGATTTCTCCCTGTCTCTTTAGCTTGGTCAACAAACCAAATGTTTCTGATGACTGCCCTATTGTCTAAATACCCTTCCAGTGTTTGGCTAATATCCCTGCCCTCCTGGGCCCTCACAAAAATGTCCCTTTCAGCAGAGAAGCAGTTACAGAAGAGAATATATCACACCTTATCCTTAACCAAGGCTAGAATGTTAGATCCAAAGGGAAGTTTTCAGCAAAGGGGACAAAAGTGACTAAATAATGCTTATTGCCACACCCTGCTCCTCACTACTAGAAAGGTACTTGTTAAAAAACAAATAGCCAAGATCTAGCAACAGGTAAATTCATTGACTGAAATAGTTCTACAATAAGATAGAGCACTCAAGGGGTTCTATGCAGAACAAAAAGGATGGCTTTAAGAAAAATCTATTTCTTCTGTGCTAACCAGTCAGATATAATTAGAGAACCCCTAGCCATGATACAAATCTTGTCTCTTGCCAAAAAACTATTACTTGCCCTCAATCTGGCATTATCAGTCTATACAACAGATAAAAAAATTCCCTATCAAGAATTTGAAAGGGACACGTAAGAAAAAGGGAGAGAGGGTGATAGATCATCCTGATTCATCTTAATATTAAAAGCTATTTTATTGAAAGATCAAAGTAAGTTCATTCCCATTTTCTGTAGAACTTGGGTTTGACCACACCTTGACCTACTTTCTGGAATTTGACATGTTTTACACTCTATACCCATAACTTCCACCCTGGGAAGATGTTCTGCCAAATAATTTTGAAATATTCTTCCAAGTTCCTTCATAACCTTGAAGGACCCTTGAAAAGGCCCTTAGCCTGGCAGGTTTAGGGACAGTTATGAATCCTTCCTTCTCCTGTGTTTGGTGCTGTTTTCTCAAACCCCAGTTTTGGGAGATAGTTCTGTCTGACAGAAAATAAAGCTTGCTTAATTTGACCAAAAGAATTTGGGTAATGATCAGTGATCTCATTCAATGAGATTAACACTCTTGTTTCTACTCCCTGCAGTTACTTAAATGAGGCCATGGGTGTCAGGAAGGTGACTTTTTGATAACATTCCGTTTCTACACAGATCATATAAATTGTTGATATTTAAGGTTTCCAGAATTCAACATAAAGTCAAGTAGGGAGAAGATTGATAACACTGCCCTCTAAGAGTGACCAGTAATTTATCACTTAGAAGTCTGAATTTTCTGCTCAGCGTCACCTGTAGCTCTCATGTCAAGTCTTCACAATCACATCGTAGAGTAGGTTTTTGTTTTAATTCGATCACTGACAACAGACTGGAACCACAGGTAGGAAAAAGTGATTCAAGTAAGGTTATGTCATGGTAATCTTTGTTCCCAGTCAACAAGGCATCTACATAACCATGATCATGTGAGAAACACTGTCTGATGAAAATGGAGCTTGGCTTTTAGAGATGAGCAGAAATCTGCAAAAGAGTCACACATGAAGTTATAAATGCATTCTTTCAAAAAAAAAACCATAATAAAAAAGAAAATCTAAGGTTCCAAAGCTACACAGAGAAACCCTGTCTCGAAAAACAAAAACCAGAACAAAACAAAACCAAAAATTATGCCGGGCGTTGGTGGCGCACCTTTAATCCCAGCACTCGGGAGGCAGAGGCAGGCAGATCTCTGTGAGTTCCAGACCAGCCTGGTCTCCAGAGTGAGTGCCAGGATAGGCTCCAAAGCTACACAGAGAAACCCTGTCTCGAAAAAAAAAAAAAAGAAAATCTAATTAGTTCATTAGTTCACTAGTGATGGGTTACATTTACCTCTTCATAACCTAAGTTATTCCTTTCAAAGGCACCCTAAGAACTCTGCATATCAAATGAAAATCCACTGGAGACTGCCTGATAGAAAATTAGCAGAGACTGACACACTGGGGTTTCTTGGAGAGTCACTGGAGAAGTCTTTGGCTTTGTAAGCAAGAACTACCAACTGCTCTTTTTTTCCTTACTTGAGTAATCCAAATGTTCTTCATTCTCTATATTCCTGTGTAGCCTTCCATTATAACTTGGTCAGAGTGATGCAATTTTGAGTCAGAAATGAGTTTTTTTTTTTTTTTGTAGAGTTGCTTTGGGCCATTATTATAGTTTATACACTCATCAATTTGGTTAGTTAACTGTTTTTCAGGCACCTCAGATATACCAGGCCTCTGTGAACCAGAGTATACAGCAAGTGCTGAATGGCAAAATCATGAAATAACAGTAGACCCTCACACTGATGAGTGATAGGACAGAAATAAACTGCCTTACTTAGAAGAGGAAAATCTAGGCGGAGGTAGATGATTGGTGCAACTGGATTGTGTGGTAAGTGGAGGGCCAATGTCCAAGCAGAGGCACAGCCAGGGGCAACATGGAGGCAAGAATATAGCAGATGCATTTGGTGTGGGACCAGGTTGTGGTATTTATGGCATTATAACATGGTTTAATCACTTGTGTGGCAGTCTCCAGAAGGAAACTATTAGAAACACTTATCTTCTGTTCTTAGTGGCTGGAACAAAGTTTGGGGTATACTTGGAGTGAAAAGGAAATCTTTCTAGAAGCTATCACGAAGTTCATGAGGTTTCACAAGTCAGATAAATAGTCTGTTTATCTACAGCTCGGTGTCTACTGAGATACCCTGCTTTTTCAGCATTTACTTTTGTGGCAGGGTTTTGTTATTAGACCAGGCTGGGTTTGAACTTGTGATCCTCCTCTTGTCTCTCCCTCCTGATTGTTAGAATTACAGGCATGAACCACTGAAGTCGGACTGTTTTTGACATTCTTATATCTTTCTGCAATGAGTCCATGCTGACTGAGACAATATTCTAAAAGCTCATTTTTTAAAAATATACTATCAAATACTCCAATCACATCATTTAGATTATCTAATAAAATTGTTGCTGAGGTTAGATCCTAGATTGTCTTTGAATGAAATAATCCTGGAAAATGAATCTTTATGCCCAATGACATTTTCATAGTGGTATCATAGAACTGGATGTTTTTAGTATTGTTGGACTTTAATAACATTACAACAAATTGTAAAATTAAATGTGAACATTCTGAAAGTATTTTAAAGTTTTTATTTACCTCCCCCCCACCCCCACCCCCGTGTGTGTGTGTGTGTGTGTGTGTGTGTGTGTGTGTGTGTGTCTGTGTGTCTGTGTGTGTCTGTGTGTGTCTCTGTGTGGTATATATATGTGAATGCAGGTCCATAAATGACACGGGGAGTGTGGAGGTCAGAGGAGGACAACATTATGGAGTTGATTCCCTCCTTCCACCTTTACTTGGGTTCCAAGGACCAAACTCAGGTTACTGAGACATCAGCTGTGAACCAGAAAATCAATACTCCATGAATAGAACAGGAGATGCATACGTAGTCCATCAGAGCTGAGCTATTAGCTTGCTGATTCAAGACTAACTGAATGGTTTCTTTCCTCAGCCTTGGGTACACATCTGAGGCTTGGGTATGAAGTCACTTTCAATACTTTTCTTCTGTTTTCTAAGTCAGATCTTTCTTGGTGGTTGCAAGGTGAAGTTCACTTCCCACAAGGAGCTTTTATTCCCTATAATAAGGCCTTTCTCACCTCTCCTGACAGAGTAGAACATGAAGATAGGGCAAAGGTCCTACCTCTAACAGACACAAACATCAAAGGAAAACTTTTACTGGAAACATTCTCTATTTTTTTTTAAATCTTAATCCTTCCCTTTTGCATAATAAAATATAGATAAATATCTATGGTTCTGGGTTTAAGGGACTGTCATCCCTATAATTGACATGAAATGGCTTTTAGAAAACCTTTATCTGGATCTTATGCTGATGAGTTCCTTGGGGAAACACTCAATTAGGCAGAAGTTCTGTTATTGCGCTTAATATTACGTTATCTTTGTGCTCTGGTGTTTCTGGGTCTTGGACTCTATTTTCATCTATGCTACAGTATAGTACGTGGAAAACTCATTATTTTTCTCTAGATCTCTCTCGTGATAGTTAATTTAGCGATTATTTTAGTGATAGATAAAAATTTGAGGACATAATTCTTTATAGATAGGATTATATTCTGACACACTGCAATATTTGGAAGATCGATTTATGCTCCTTTGCTTCTTGCTATGTGATTATTGTCCAACAGCTCAGGATTCATGGAAACAGAACCTCGGTCCTCTCTGAAAGTGACTTGGAAAGAAAGCTCCGTGTTTGTGTTACATATTTGTAGAACCAAATGAGCTTATAAAGCTGGCTTAATAAACCATCATCCTGAAGCAAAGTTAGCATTGGTCACTTGGCAATTGGATTGAAATTCAGCTCACAAAGCAATACTTTGGCTACAGTCAATGCTTATGAAAAGCATGAGCAGTCTGTGTAAACCCTGCCGGATTTGGCAGTCCTGCTCCTCAGCTGTGACTCCCGAACATAATAAATGCATTGGTTTGAATTCCCCTGCTTGTTGTATGCGATGTTTGTCTTTGGCTCATTCAGATTCAAGATGCACTTTAAGGCAGAATTAAGGGAGGAACCGAAGACAAGAAGAAATCTTCCATTTTGAACTTGCTTATCAGTGTGCAGACCCTCCAGGCTGCTGACAGAGATGGACAGAGATCCTTCTCAGAAATGAAAATAATATTGTTTGAACCAGTTTAGACTTCACCTCCAGAAACTATGAAGGCATTACCAGTCAGCCCCAGTTGGGAGCCTCATCTTTTATGGCCTTGTTTCTAAAGTGTAGTGAGGATTACTCATATATTTCTTTGCAATTACAGCTTGTCTAAGCCTCTGAAGCCTTGGAAAGAGCGCTGTGATGATATGACTATAATTCACATCCTTACTTATGATCTCAGTATTTTAAAATGCCCTGCATTCATTCACCTAAGAGCTACCGGTGTGGCTCTCAACTTGTCTGGGCCAAGATGGGAACGGGAAGCCATACCTCGGTTAACATCTAGGTGCAGAATAAAGGGAGAGTTACTGAAATGGAAAAAAACAGAACTGGATTCCTTGATCATATTATCAGTGGGACATATTCAAATATCATGCCTCCTCCCTGAAGCAGTCCAGTTGGATGAAAAAGCCTTTTTTTTTTTTTTTTTTTTTTTTTCAGAGAGGAGAAAATTCAACAAAGATTGAAACTCTTGAGACAGGAAATGGTGCCTTTCTTCTTACATTGTCTTCACCTCCAAACTCTGCTCCCAACCCATCTTGTCTGCTTCAGAGACACTGGCATAGAATGGAGAAAGATAAAAGTATGCCCAGGGGCATGACTCATCACGCTTTAAATCAGTACTTCTCTTCCAAAAGTAGCCCAACGTGTAATTCCAGACACACTCATCTTTTAAAAACATGTTGAGTTGAGTGTACTGCAGGATACAGAGCAGAGAGCAGAGTTGAAGTCCTGAGGTCCAGAGACCCTGTGCTTTCTCTCTGCATCTTAAGGACCCCTGAGCTTTGCTTTCTGCTGACAATCAGGGATGGCACACAGACCTGTCAGGAAGTTGTGAGAAGAGTGGAGATGTGAGTGCTAAAACCCAATTTTATTATTGTCTGCATCTCCTCAATAGACTGGCACACAGAACATATGATTCAACAATATTAACTTCCTTGGCATTTTCATTCTCAGCTTCCTGGAGTACTGTGACCAGTTCTTCTGCTTTCATTTCAATCCTGTCCATCTACGCCCTTTCATCTTGGTCTACCCCACAGTTGTCTCACTTTTGACACTGTGGTCACCCCACACTATCATTCTTGCCCTGCCTTTATTCATCATTTAGTCCTTGGCTGGACACTGCCTTCACTGTTTATGAGTTTTGCCTCCATCATGAAAGAATCTTTTCTGATAATTAGTCTGATAATCTCATTTTTACTTAACTCATGCACCTGAACTTAGAATAGAATTGAAAAAACTTGAGATCTTTGTCAGAATGCTTTTCTCAAGTTAAGTCTGCTGACTTTGGTGTAAGACCTGCGTGTTGTCCTTGCATGTTGTGCCTGTCTGCTGTGACTATATTCTCATCACCCAGGCCTTCTCCTGGGTTACTCATCTTGTATTTACATTTAAGACTTCCACTTTAAAAAAAAAAACAGGTTCAACTAAAATGGATTTGAATAAAAATATTGTGTAGGCATGTATGAAAATACCACAGTAAGCCAATAAGCTCCTGAATCTGTTCAACTAAGATACATTAAAATTGCTTCTTAAAAATAATCTTTTAAGGGAACTGGGATTGTTATGTAATTCAATCTTGTTTGTAATTCAAATATATAAAAAATAAAAAACACACAAAAAATAATCTTTCATGACATATAAACACAAGCCAGGCCATTAGGAAAGATATCAATAGATAGGGAGTAGAGTATATAAAAGATAGTTTAAAATGTATGCCCTACTGCTTTTTATTCAAATTTATACTATAAAACTGGATGAAAGAGAATACTACCTTCAGTTATAAAAAGGATATATTGCCAATGGAAGAGAGCACCTCTGCATCCATTAAGTAGCAGTGTTTTACGCAAAGCAATATTACAGGAAAGGTTGCTCTGAGAGAATTTTGTTTTGTCTGTCAGCATTATAATTGTGTCTGTTTCCAATGAGTGTGGTCGTGGTTACCCAGAGGTCTGTATTCAAACAGTTCCTTGGATATTAAAAATGTTGAACTGAAATTACCATTTCTTCCAGCGGGATCCCCAGGCGTAAATTCTGTTATTGCCATCTAGCAGCCATTGTCCCTGTTTAAGCTTCTGAGGAAATTTGCAAACATCATCCAGTTGCCTCCTTTGGTAATTATAGAGCCTCAAAGTGCTGGAAAGAGGTAGCACTTAATAACACACATTATACATGCAGGGCAACTTAGGCAATGAAAACACTGCTTAACCACACCACTGCAAAGGGAGCTGCACAGTGGGATGTTCCTATTAATCAGAATGGATTTAATGTACGTGCCTGTGCCAACTGTAAAAAGGTTACAAACAACAGCAGGAGAGGCAATATGTTACACAGGGTGAAAAGCTGAAAGAGGGAACAAAACACAGTCTTAGCACATTCTGCCACAATTCTGCCTCTTAAACAATGATCTCACTGGCGGAGCCTGTCAACAGACTGAGTTGTTTTTTTACATTAGTGTGTTTTGGTTATGAGCCACAAAAATCTGTGTTCAATTTTAATTGATTTCTGAAACATCAGTATGTTTGAATGCAGAGTATCTCATACTAAATATTTGAGTTTCTTACTCAAATAAACTCAATTTATGTTTTTTAAACTGTGTTTTGATAGCATATATTAATTATATATAATAATGTTTTACCATGGCATTTTTTGTGCATGTACATAATGCATTCTGATATATTCACCCCCTTACTGTTTTTTTTTCCTCCTTCCTCTCCCTTTAACCCCCCTTTTTTCCCATCTGGATCCCCTCTACTTCTATATCTTTGTGTGGGGGAACCCAAAGAGTTTCCTTACTGTCATTTACTATAGATTGCAATTTGTTTGTAGGCACATGGCACCTCACCAGTGTCTCACACTGAAGAAAATGTCCTTCACTCTCCCACCAACCATTAACTGTATATAAACCAAGAGAGAGACAGAGAGACAGAGAGACAGAGAGACACACAGAGAGAGACAGAGACAAAGAGACAGACTTAGCATACCATGGCCCATCACCTTTCATGATGAGGTGTTGGCAGAACTAGTATCTTGGAGGTCTTGTTTCTTAAGTCCAATAATGTAGCAGGCAGCTCACACCTAGAAGTCACCATCCCAAACTACTCCCTCCCTTTATCCACCTCTTGCATTCTTCCTGTTCCTTACTCTATCTACCCCGTCCCCCGACCTTTGGGAGAGGTATTATAGATGTCCCATTATGGCTAGGCTTTTAACAGTCATTGATTTTTTTCTCTACTTTGATCAATTATTAGTCACTGTGGTTACCACTTAAGACTGCAAGAGAAGCTTCTCCGTTTAAGCTGACAGAAACAATAATATACAGGCATAAACACAGCTATTTAGAAGATAATTTAACAGGCCCATCATGTTAGCAAAACAGGATTACCCCCCTGGAGCCAATAACACTCAGACACAGTCCTTTAGCCAGGCTTATAGTACCAGACATGAAATCCCTGCTTTGGACCAGGCATCAAATCCAGCCATAACTGACTCACCAGTATTGCACAGTGGGCACGTTTTGCCTGGCAGGTTGACATTGTTGCAGACAGGGCCCCATGGCTGAGTAAGACTGATGAAGATTTTCTTCAGCAGCCTGCATAGCACCTTCTGGCACCCCGAGGGTAGCCAGCAGGAAGGAAGCTTCCTGCTTGGTTTCTCTATTTCCTATAACCAAGGCATGTGGCACCTTCAGCAAGGGCTCTTACCAAGCAGTTGTGTGGGGAAAGCAGCAGCAGGAGCAACTGTCTGTATTGTTGGGGAGGCTGCGGACCATGGGAAGCTACCAACTTGAAGGGAGAGATCTCACTCCTGGCACTGGGATTTATTTGTAATGATCTTTGACTTCTAGGGACAATTTTATCTATCTATGCAGGTACCACCATTCAATTTTTTTTCTTTTTCTTTATTCTTCTGATTAGCTTACTAAGGATCAGATTTCCTTATGGATTTTTTTGGCCCTTCCTGCGATATCCTCCTTAGCCTCATTACTCCATCACCTTGTTCCTTCCTATTTCAATCTTTCTATCTTAGCATCCCAATGAGTATTTCACACAAGGTCTTTCATGAAAACCACAAAGTAAGCCATGAAAACACCTGGGAGCTATGCCATTTAGGAACATTTCCCAGGGTTTATGCAGAGTTGGGCGTTTTGCTGTTGTTGGTTTTGCTTTGTTTTTAGAAATATTCATTTTATTTTATTTTATTTAGGTGTTCTGACTGCGTGTTTGTATGTGCACTACACGTATGCCTGGTGCCCTAGGAAGTCTGAAGATGACAATGGGTCTCCTGGCACTGGAGTTACTGACCGTTATGACCCACCACATGTGCGCTGGAACTGAATAGTGATCCTCTACAAAAGTAAAAATTGCTTTTAACTGCTGACTCAGCTTTCCATCCCAAAAGCAGGAGTACATTTAAATTTATTCCAAGAGGACCAAAAAAGGACATGATTTGCAAGGAGGGCTTTCATTTATGTAAATGCTAGTATTGACTTTGTAACAAAACTAAAAAACAAAAGTTGAAAAGATTAGTTTGATATGAAAACATATCAACTATTTGGAAAGCAAAATTCCTCATTCTTTAATGATCTCTGGCTTAAGCTAGATACTCAATAAGGTAAGGAATTAATAATTACTAGATACATAAAAGGGAAAATTGTGAATCATAACTAAAGAAATTTCAGCCAATGGAAACAGATCTAGAAATGTAAGATGATAAAATGTCTAACAAAAGCTTTTTTTTTTTTTGGTTTTTCAAGACATGGTTTCTCTGTGGTTTTGGAGGCTGTCCTGGAACTAGCTCTTGTAGACCAGGCTGGTCTCCAACTCACAGAGATCCACCTGCCTCTGCCTCCCGAGTGCTGGGATTAAAGGCATGCGCCACCACCGCCTGGCCTAACAAAAGCTTTAACAGAGTAAGTAGAAAAATACTCAATGATTAAGAGAAAAATAACAGAAATAGAAGTGGAGGTAATAAATAGATCCTCTGAGTTTGAAGTCAGAGGATAATAGTCAATGAATGGAGTGCATGTCAAATTAGACACAACAGGGAAAAGCCAGTGAATTCAAAGCATAAAAATGGAAATCACATAAGTAAAGACTAGATATTAAAACTAACACACATAGCCACAGTGGTCTTTCAGGTAATATAATGTCAACAATCTGTACAGTTACAATATTTTCCGGAGGTCAGTAACAGTAAGGAAAAAAATGTCAAAATCTTCTAGATTTAATGAAATATTTCAACCACAGGTCCCTGAAGCTTAGCTAAGGGCAGCAGGACAGATACACATAAACACACTCACATACATGCATAGATAAACATAGAGAATCATCAAGTTTTTTAGGGATGAATAATAAATAAAAAGCCAGAAAAGCATCCAGAGGTAGAAGATACATGAAATACAGGAAGTGGAAGGTACTCTCTCTGTAAGAAACTATGAAAGAATTAGTCTGACATCTGACAAGAAGCAATGTATGCCAGAAGACAGCAGGATGACATTTTCCAAATATTGGATTTTTTTTTTTAAGTCTAGAATTATATTGGCCAAAAAAATCTTTCTTTAATGGGAAAGCCAAAGAAATGAAGACATTTTCAGGCAAACAAAAATTGTGGGAATTTATCACCAGGAGACCTTAGTGTCAAAAAGGAGGTTATTCAGATGGAAGAAATTATGTTAAATGGAAACTTGGGTTGATATAGAAGAATGAAAAGTCTAAATGGATAATGTCTGACTAATTATAGTATTTCCCTCACTTTAAAATATCCTAAGCCTGAGAAGTATGGGGGGGTCAAGAAAATCTTATGAAAATTATAAAGATTCTCCTTGGACAATTAAAAACTTGTCCTTGACAATCTCATATATATATATATATATATATATATATATATATATATGTATTAAAATACGTATATACTTATATAAGACGCATTCTGATTACTATAGACTCCTGTCCTCTCTAGTCTCCTTCTTTTTTTCTTTTCATGTTTTATTTTTTTATTTAAATTAGAAACAAGCTTCTTTTACATATCAATCTCAGTTCTCTCTCCCTCCCCTCCTCCCCTGCCCCTCATTGACCCCTTTATCCCAATCCCTTTCTGTTCCCAAGGGAGGGTGATGCCTTCCTTGGGGGGATCTTCAAAGTCTGTCATATCATTTGGAGCAGGGCCTAGACCCTCCCCTGTGTGTCTAGGCTGAGAGAGTATCCCCTCTAAGAGGAGAGGGCTTCCAAAGTTCATTTGTGTACTAGGGATAAATACTGATCTACTACCAGTGGCCCCATAGATTGTCCAGACCTCCAAACTGAGTTCTTCTTTCAAGGGGTCTGGAACAGTCCTATGCTGGTCTCCCAGCTATAAGTCTTAGGTCCATGAGCAACCTCTTGTTCAGGTCAGCTGTTTCTGTGGGTTTCTCTAGTCTGGTCTTAATCCCTTTGCTCATCACTCCTTCCTCTCTGCTACTGGATTCCAGAGTTCAGCTCAGTGTTTAGCTGTGGGTATCTGTGTCTGCTTCCTTCAGCTACTGGATGAAGGCACTAGGATCATTATCGGAGAAGGGCTTTTAAGGTAGCCTTTCAACTATTGCTTAGATTGTTAGTTGGGGTCCAACTTGTAGATCTCTGGATATTTTCCTAGTGCTAGAATTCTCTTTAAAACTATAATGGATCCCTCTAAAATGGTATCCTTTTTCTTGCTCTCCTCCATTCCTCCCCTGACTAGATCTTCCTGCTCCCTCCTGTCCTCCTCTTCCTCTCCATCTCCCTTTCTCTTTCTTCTAAATACCTCTCCCCTACCCCCATGATCTCCAATAGCTTAGGAGATCTTGTCCCTTTCTCCTTGTCCAGGGGACCATGTATATCTCTCTTAGGGTCCTCCTTCTTTCCTAGCTTCTCTGGCAGTGTGGATTGTAGGCTGCTACTTCTTTGCTCTAGATCTAAAATCCATATATGAGTGAGTACTCTACAATTTTTGTCTTTTTGTGACTGGGTTACCTCACTCAAGATGGTTTTTTCTGGTTCCATCCATTTGTCTGAGAATTTCAAGATTTCTAGTCTCCTTCTACCCCTTTTAAACCTTTCCTTCCCTCTGATTTTCTTCCCAACTTTATTTCTTTATTTCTTTATTTATTTATTGCCTTAAAGATCCATTGAGTTTCACCAGGAACACATATGAGCATGGGTTTAAAATGAAATACTGGAAATCTTGGGAGATCGTATTTTGAGAATAAAAATCCCTACAAGCTTCAATTTTGAAAACCAGGCTATAGTTAAAAAAATACATAGTGCACATATCAAAAAAGTTAACAAGGAAATTCTTTATCAAAGACCTAAGTAAGTGGAAAGGTTGAGAAGAATTCTATACAAATTAGTAATTGGAAGAAAGATGAATAACTATTTTAACATTAAATGATTTAGATTTGGGAATAACATTTCAAATAATCAGAAAAGACTTGATAAATGTTAATTTAAAAAACATAGCTACCATAAATATCTATCTTAGTTCCTTAATTTTTAGATCATTTTCTTTTTTTTTCCAAGACAGGGTTTCTCTGTGTAGCTTTGGAGCCTATCCTAGCACTCGCTCTGGAGACCAGGCTGGCCTCGAACTCACAGAGATCCACCTGCCTCTGCCTCCTGAGTGCTGGGATTAAAGGAGTGTGCTACCAACGCCCAGAAATCATTTTCTTTTAACATGAGCATCATGAATATCTGTTCCCTAAAAGTGAAGTTCAACTGAAAACAGAATACAAGCATTCAGAAAATGCACAAACAAATTAAATAATACTTCTAAATAATTTATCCATTAAAAGTAAAATAACATGGGAAATTTAAAGCAGTTGAAATTATTGGTAGTAGAAATCTAGTTGAAAAAAATCTGGGAGAAACTTTCAAACTGTGTTTTTTAAAAGAAATGTGTAAATTTACATTTATTGTGATGCTTATGTTAGAAAAATCATGCAAAACTCAGGGGCACAAGTGTCCTTCTCACTAAACTAGAAGGAAGAGAAAAAGAAACAGTACTAAAACTTAAAATTAAATAAAAAGAACAGAAATAATTGAAATACCAAGCATAAAATATGTATCTATCAATAAACACAAGAGCATTGCTAAACATCTAAGTAAAAAGACACAAGATACAAGGAAGTCAGTGTAAGGAGTGAAAGAGGGCTTTACCTCTTGATATTGTGTATTTCAAAAGAATAAAGAAATGCTCTGAATAACTTCCTGGCAAGAAATTTGAATATTTACTTGAAATTAGCAAATGCCTTCAAAGATATATATTATAAAAGCTAAAACTGAGAATCTTTTTATAAAAAATATCCTAGAAGATGATGAGTTCACTGTTAAGTTATATATTGTCTCAGTGGAAAGAATCACATTAATTATAATCCCATGTAACACCCTTCTCTCTTCCTCTTCTTCCTTCTCCCATTTCTCCTCTCCCTCTCCCCTCTGAAATCATCATCTGTTCTGCATGTTGTAAGAAAGCAAGCAATGAACTAACGTTTCTCAGGAATTCAGACAAATTCCCCAACATAAAGAAAATATATCTATTAACATATAAAAGACAATGTCATAGTAAAATCCTGTTTATCCATGGATTATAAGGTTAGCATTTAAAAATGACTTTGTAATTATTTAATCTATCAGCAGAATGAAGTCATCAATGGATGCAGAAAAGAACAATATCAATTCATAATAAAAGTCAGCATCAATTCATAATAAAAACTTGTCACCCGTTTAAAAGTTGAATGGAACTTCTCTATTGATAATTACACTTGAAGAAGTATCAGGAGGCATATATGTGACAAGAAAACAGAGATGAAGAAGAATATAGGTGTCAAGGCTTAAAACTTGGGGGCAGAGAAGGAGGTGGGGGAAGGGTTAACCAAAAGTGAGGATGTTCAAAGAAGTCATATGGAAATCTATTCTTTTATGAGACAATTAAAATATAATTTTCTTAAAAAGGTATAAACACTTTCCTGCATGAGTTAGTAATGCTGATCCCAGAAGCATTTACTATTAAACGAAAATCCTAACTCCAAATGTGGGATACTTTTCTGTGAGTTGTTAGCCAGGATGAACCTTGAGGCCCCCAAACCAAAATGAGTTATTGTCTTTTTTTTTTTTTTTTGCTGCCACCCAAAACTAGATGATACGATCCTATGCTTGAAATACCATGCACTTGGGATGCATGATGACATACAGAAATTAAGCTGGTAGAGTTGGAAGCATTGTCCACAGTGGCTAGCTTAAACATTGCTGAAGTGCAATGCATACAGCTGGAGGACAATGGTGATCAATGGTCTTCTCCAGATGCAGACCTTGATTGTTACAGTATCTCAGTTGCCTAGCAAGGTGTGTCCACTATTGCATGAGTGACATGATTGTTATGAGGTAACTGATTGGATTCTAGACCTGCTCCCCAGGAGGAAATGCACACGTGGTACTGTGGACTTCCTCAAAGATGCAGGGCTGGGGAGGTTGTAGGTCCTAGGTATTAGCCTACTGCTTCTGCTTTGCTCAATAAGCGTGTTGTCAAAACATTAAACATTTATTTTCATACGCATAGACTAGTGCTTCCTCAGTTATGGTCGGAGAAGTTTCCTTTTATCAAGCTGGTGGTTAATGCAGACCCATGGCTGTTCAGATTTGTGAGACTCAGTTACTAAGTGTTCAGTCCCCAGTAATATCTATGTCACCCTTTCAAGACCTAAAGAACAACACAAGAAGATAGGGTAGAGGGAATATATTCCTTTCATGTTGGGAAGGAAGGTTGAGAAATGTTATCTCCTAGATATGACATGACTCTTGAACTCACAGGAGCTGTGGTTACCTACACAGGTCCTCCTCAAGACTAGGTAAGACATGGATAGGGGAGGGATTCAGGAGGACCAGTTCCCCCATGGGGAGTGGTTGGCAGTAGATAGTAACCAGGGAAGGTTGAGTCATTTTCTTCAATGCTGAGTTCTTCATTATTCAGTGGGTAGCTTCATATTCATGCTCACGTGGGTGGTGCTGGTTCAACTCAGTGGGCTACAAAAATAGAAGATAAGATGGGGAACAGAGACTTATGAGAAGGGGATATGTGGTAGGTGGGGAGGGTAACAAGAGGGGTTGGGGTGAGCTAGACTATAACGTATTATATGCATGTATGGAATTGGCAAAGAATGAATGCACGATAACAAAAGGAGGCATCAGCGGACATCAATGAATGAGGGGAGCTGGGGTGCTTCCTCTCTACCACTTGCACGAAAAGAGCGGAAGTCCACTCTCATTGCTTCTGTTTGACATTGTGCTTGTGCTCCTATGCAAAGAAAAAAAATAAGTTAAAAAAGAGAGTCATATTGGGAAGGAAGTATAAATGTGTTTTTCCACATAGTGTGTTAGGATTTAGGTTGAGAAGTACCTAGGCAGATTGGGGCCAAGGAATGTCACAGAAATCATGCCTTGCAACAGATCTCATGCGAAAGATTTATTCAGGGTAGGTGGTGGTATAAAGCTAAAGGCTACCTCAGAGCTGGGATGAGAGAGAGAGAGAGAGAGAGAGAGAGAGAGAGAGAGAGAGAGAGAGAGAGAGAGAGAGCAGTCTGTGATGGCAGGGACCCCTCTGCCAGACAAGGTTTCTATGTGTAGCCATGATGGTCCCAGAACTAACTCTGTTGACCAGGTTAACCAGGTTGGCCAGGCTGGCCTCAAACTCAGAGATCCACCTGCCTTTTCATCCCAAGGCATGCACCACCACCTGCAGACTTTTTAAAAGGGTAAACATGTCACATTTGGTGGCTGGTGATGATGTGGCTGCTGGCATGGAGTCAGTGAAGTCACATGGTAGCGGTAGTGGTACCTGGTTTCCAACAGTGCTTATATATAAAGTACACCCTAAAGGAATCTAAGGAAAAACTGATAAATTGTTACAGAACTTATCCAGTGCCATTGAACTAAAATCAGTTGAATTTCTAAATCTAACATTTGGAGAAAAAGGTTTAAAACATTTCATAAGTAATAGCAGCTAATGTGAGGTATATAGTAATACACTTAATAAAGTAGCTGATAAACTATGCCCTAAACTGCAGGATATTACTGAGAGAAATTAATGGAAACTTCATAGAATATTGAGTGTATTCACGTAGGGTAACTTAACACCAGTAAGATGTTAATCTCCTCAAACTCAAATAAAATTAATACACTCAAAACTCCAGTAAATTGCTGTTTTTATTTTGGAAATGGATTCTCAAATGCATTTTGAATTACATGATATTGTTTGGGGTATATGGTCTGGTCTTCTCCATGTTTCTTTCTGCTTGTGTTCACTCTACAAGAGAAACCTCCCTGCTGCCAGCACACCCATCCTGGATCAGCAATGAATCTGGCAACAGCCCTCTTATGGAATCAATCAACATGAACAGGAAAGATGGAGTTTCATAAGGATGCAGATCTATTTACATTTCCTAATGACATTAAGAAGTGGAACTTTAAGAATGTAGCAGAGAGAGAGAGCTAAGAATTCTCATGGCATGTACATAATATGTTGGCCCGAGGAAGAGCCCATCATCTATTAAGGCTGTTATAAGCCAGGAACATGCCACAAGGGTAACCAACTGTCTACATGTCATGGGAACTTTCTCCAGAGACACAGATGCTTAAAACTGAAAAAAATAAAAATAAAAAAAGTCCTCACCTCACACTGCTCACTTTGGCACCAGTGTCCATTCCTGAGAACAGTTACAGGGGAATTTGCAAATGAAGAGCTGCTGCCAATGCCAAAAGTTCCTTACAGCATCTCATCTTTAATAACTGTGGGTGCTTTTCTACAATAGCAACTGCTTCTAGGAAAGTCAAATTCATTAACATTCCTCTGTTCTGCCTGCGGAGTCTCCCACAGTTCTCAGCAGCCAGTCACAGTTTGAAAATAGTGGAAGGTCAAAATTCCATGGACTTTATGCACAGACCCCATGGGTCTCCGTTCTTGCCTCAGAAACAGAAAACCAACAAGGATTAGATCTCTGGTTACAGCAACATTGTTGATAGGGCAGTGGCCAGTTCCCCCAGTGATTCTGTGAAGTTAGATGTTTGTTCTCTGAAGAAATGAACAGTGTACAAGGAGGTAGCTGTGCATGACATGCTCATTTAATTTGCCGTGTATGGGATTATATTTAACCTTATAGAAAAAAAGGAATCTTGAAAAAAATAATAACTTTAAGGAAATGAAGTAAACATATACACCAGAGTCAAACTTTAACTTGATGCCAATTAGTTTTAGTTTTGTTTTATTTTTTAAATAGAAGAATAATGGATTCACAGAAACATTGTGAAAAAAGTAGATTTCTCCATTACCCTGACCATATCTTCAGAATATTGTATGGATTTTCATCAAATAAATAACTGTGTGGGGAAAAATGTAATATTGATTTTGTTCAGTTCTGTATTCATCCTGCCAGCAAACACTCTAAACACAGTCAACAATGTGAAAATAGAAATGCATTGACATAAAGAAGTTGTGATTTTAACATATTTCAACCTTATAATTAATCTGGTTTGTAATCTTCTTCAAAATTATTCAATATTATTCCCAAGGCTGAAAGTATTTGGAAATAAGTTTTCTTTGTAAAATACTTAAAGTTTCTCTTAGGTTAGCCAAATTCAAATTGTGTGTGTGTGTGTGTGTGTGTGTGTGTGTGTGTGTGTGTGTGTGTGTGTGTTTGCAGATTTGCTCTACATGCAGTTTGAGGAGTTCTTTTCCTTCTCAATTTTGAGTTTTCATTTAAACCCATACTTTTGTCCCTCCCCCTGAGGCCAGCAATTATTGCTTGTAGTCTGAAAAAAAGTGCTAAAATCTTGAATGTAAAGTTTGGGGGGCTGGGGATGAAAAAGACATTTCCTGTATGATAAGTAGCAGGAAATACCAGAAATCTCATCCAAAATATCCTTTCCCTGAGGAGTTTATTGTTGCTTCTTTTTGTTTTTGTTTGGGAAAAGCAACCTATCCACTTCAGTGTAATTTTTTTCTCATTCAGTAGCTGTGCTTATAAACGTAAAAATCCATTGATGAATGTCAGAGACAAAAAAACTAGTGGATGACCTTATGATAAGACAGAAAAATGTGGCAAGAAGATTCAGTGGGAATCAAGACTAGGAGTGTCCTTTATGCCAATTACTAGCCCTGTGATTTTGGGCAATCTACTGCTCACAATTTGGGCTCATATTCCTCATGATTTTGTTTATTTGTATATGACATATATATACTAATAATGCCATGCTTGTTATATGTCTTTAAACTCAAAAGAGATAAAATACATACAACTGATTTTAACTATTAAATAAGCTGATAAGAATGGAATCTAATGGACATTGCATGGAACAGCCACTATGGTTAAGGGGCTGGCTTAGGTGCTGGGTTAGATCACAGCATCAAGAACCCAGCCTTATTATATTTTGTTGTCTGTTTTTGCTTCTATTTCACCATGCTGTGAGAATTCAACCGCAATGTCTTTGCTCACAATAAACAATCAGAAAAGGAAATATCTCTTTTCTCCATTTAATAAGATATCTGCCTACCTCATGTAGCCACATGTAAGGAAGCCTGGAAAATATAGTCTTTATTTTAAGTAGTAATATGCCCAACTATCAATTTGGGATTTAATTAGTGAGAAGAAATGGATATTTCAGGGATAAACTAAGATGCTGCTACAGGTGTTTAACATATTAATTTTTCAGTGTTTGGAGTAAAATGTGTATTGTAAAAGGAAATGAAGTGTATGACCTGAAGTAGAAACCAGAATATAGAATGTATATCTTGAACTTATTCATTCAAATGATGGGGAATGTCCTTCTGTATGCTGTGAATATACGTTTCTCTTATTGGTTGATGACAGGCAGGACGAAGCCAGGCAGGAAGTATAGGCGGCGCTACCAGACTAGAAGAATGCTGGGAAGAGGAATGGAGAGAGGAACTGACACCATGTAACTACTGGGAAGGTAGGATGGCCAGGTATTCTCTGGTATGATAAGGTCATCTGGAAATACATAGATTAATAGTTATGGGTTAATAATTAAGGGAGAGCTAGGCTGTAAGAAGCCTAAGTAAGCCATCTGCCAAACAATTTGTAATTAATATAAGCCTCTGTGTATTTATTTGGGACTAAAGGGCTGTGGGACCTGGTGGGACAGAAACTTCTGTTTTCTTTCATATCTGTAGGTGAGACCCAAACAATTAACAAGAAGCACCACCGAAAACCTGTGTCTTCTAAATTGTCTTTACACCGACCTGAGGGATGTTAGATAAGAAAATGACTTCTTACTATATGAATGTTAGTACACTCGATCTTCCCTTCCTCCCTTCATTTCCCCCTCCCCTTCTCCCTGCCTCTTCCTCCTCCCCCTTCCTCACTCCCTTCCTCCTTTCCAGTATTCTTTAATTCATAGAGTGAGCAGCACCTACACAAAGCCCAATACAACAACCTTTCTGTTGTCATCTAAACAAAATTTCACTTCTTTAGTAAAAACATTTCATGTACCTATGAGAAGCAAAACCAAATTAAGTCATCTCTCTTGATCCCTCAAGTGAGCAGGAATGAAAGGACGCATAGGGAAAACTAGAGGAAACCATACATCCTCTAACTTCTTCCCCAAAGAAGAATGTCTCCATGCAATGTATTCTGATTTCACCATGATTTAATGTTGGTCTCTAAAGGCTCGTAGTTGAAAGCCTATTCTTCAGTATGACGATGAGAGATATGAGCTGCCATTTAGTGCTATGGTCTACAAGGAGGTCCTTAAGTCTTCATGGCTACTTCTCCTGGGAGGACTTTCAGGGTTGCAGTCTCTATGGTGCTTGTTTTGAGATGTAGTCTTTCTGTCCTGCATACACTCCTGCTAAGGAGACACCTGCCATAAAGTGACAAGATCATGGAGAACATATATATATATATATATATATATATATATATATATATATATATGTTTCTTTTCCTAGATCTTCGTATTTTAGTTCCTGAAACTCCAATGCAATGATCCTAATTCGACTTATTTCTTTTATAATGCAAGGTAGTTTTACATTGTATGCTGGTAACAAGTGTCTTTTGCTCATTCATAATAGCGAATAAGTTACAAATTCATCTCACATATTCATCTATCTAGTTTGCTACATTACTCTAACAAATGGCTTCAGATTTGTTACTTAAAGGAAAAGAAATTCCTTCTCTCAGGATTTTTGGAGTTCAGTGGTTCAAAATCAGTTTATTTGGGAGACTGGGGAAATATTCATTCCATACTGCACTTCATATTGCCAGTGGGTGCTAGAGTCCTAGATGTCCTCTGGCTGTATTTAGTTTCTGCTTCTTCCTTTATCATACTTTCTCTTTGTTGTGTATAATCTTTTTTGATTTCCTACTACTAGAGCAGTTGTGTTTGTGTTTGGAGCCTACCTTTATATCTAAGGTTAATATGGACTGAACAGCTATTACTTAGTTACATTTGGAAGGCATCATTCCATTTATAAACTCTAGGGATGAAACTTAGATGTCTCTGGATATTATGGTGGTTTGGATGAGAATAGCTCTCATACACCCATGTTTGAATCCTTGGTTTCCAGGGATAAAGCTGTCTTAGAAGGTTATAAGATGTCGCTATGTTGGAAGAGGTGTGGTGTGTCACTAGAGGCAGGCTTTGAGATTGCAATAGACTCCCATTCCCAGTGTTCTCTCTTTGCTCCCTACTTGTCTTTCGGGATTTGAGTTCTTTGTTGTTCCTGCCATAGCTCTTGTTCCACCACCATAGATTCTGACCTTCTGAGACTATCAGCCTAATTAAACACTTTCTTTATTTGCCTTGGTCGTGGTGTTTTGTCACAGCAATAGAAACCCTAATTAATACAGTTGTTCTTTTTCCAACTTATTTCATAAATGCTGCATAACTTCTAGTTTTTCACAGTATTAAGATGCTCAGTTATAATAGTTCAGTTCTTTTTTGCTAGACTTTAAAAAGATTATAGGTGGTAGTATTTTTTCCCCTCATGAAAATTTTAGCAAAATGTGTTTTCCATTATAATAAAAAATTCTTCATAGAAACAAGTTATCCACATTCCACATATAATTTGACAGCTAGTCCCTGGATTAGACAAAAGACTTCCAATAACTGACTTGCAGGACTATAAATTCTTCTTAGCTGACTGCCTTGGAGCTTCTCTCTTGAGTAATCCAGCAAAGCCTAGGGCATTGGAAACAATAGAAAGCGGTGAGATTGTTTTGCTTAGTACTTCAGCATCCAGTAGGCATTTAAAACCATGGGCAGAATCCTCAGCTTCTCTCTGACCTGAAGCTCAACCCTTTCTCCCTGGACTTGAGGGCACCTGCTCTCCTGGGTGAGGCAAGACTTTACTTTGCAGAGTGTGCTGTCAGTGTGCATGAAAAAACTCTTTATTCAGACTGTGTACAAATATGACACAGTTCCTGAGGTCAAGGTTTGAACTAGTGACTTCTCCAAGGCAACACATATTGCAACCCAAGTAAGCACAATTTTAATCCAATAACTATTGTTTTAAAGTAACAGGCAGTTTGGTTACATTGGCTTTAGTTTTTGCCTGAAGGTTAGCATGCATACACTTAGTCAATGAATAATTCTGGATTGGTGGGATATTTTGACTACCAACTCTGAGAAATGGCAGAAAATATTCATTCATGAGCACATTATACTAAATTATACTTCTTTTAAATATTTATTAATATTTCTATAGCATACCTTTCAAAGTGTTTTTATTCCTATTCAAAGATTATGACAAAAAAATCTAATGTCTGAATATGAACGATTTTGTGGCAGCAATTTTGATTGACTAGACCAAAGGGGAAAGAACCCAGAGTTCAAGGAGAAAGATGTAATAACTCTGGCAGGAGACAGCCCAGGGTGAACCAAGCTTTTTATTACAGATTTGGGGTAAAGGGCACATGTTAGAGATAAAATGAAATTCCTCAACACTGTGATTGGATAACAGACATTGACATGGCAGGGGAGTAAGTTTGTTTGTATTCTTGGTTCATTTGCCCATGGTACAGACTTGATATTTACTTCTATTTTGCTAACAACATGGATGGGATCATACTGTCAGGTCAGGGATGCTCAACTCAATAGGTGTTAACAACACTGTTGTCCCTTCCAGACAATGAGATGTGGAAAGCTCACTTTGGCATCAACAGCAATTAACAGTATTTTCAGTGAAAAACTAAGGCCAACAGTATCTGCTGTCTCAATGGTTAGTATATAGATGTCCTTACATCCATACAGGAAGGAGGAAATGGTGCTGATTCTTACTTCTGAAGGATAATTTTCTGTGGTGCAGATGAAAAAATGAACTTAGTATCATGCACAATGCAGGGTTTGGGTCACATTTGGTCACAGGACCAGTCCTAGTGAGGTCTTCCTGAGAGCAGAAAGATAGAAAGACCAGCTGACACATAATTTATTGGTACAATATCTCCTCTCACTAGTCATTTATTTTTTTCACATTCTGTGTTTCTCAGGGTGCAGAAAGATATCCCTTTTTTAGTTTGTCTCCATGTCAAAGGAAAATCAAGTGAATTGATTCAGATTTTCTCCTCACAACCTCCATTCAGAAGCCCTGCTTGAAAATTAAATTTCTATACTTGGTGTGTTACAAGACTAGCCTTGTCACCCATAATGTCCTTCACTTTTGAAGGACAACTAGATCCAATCTATGAGGAAAGCACCTAGTTTTCTATGTTATCTTTTAGCAGTGACCTACACTTAGGAAAGAGAACTGTTGTGGACACTTTGGGGAGCATAATATTCTAAGTGAAAGACAAAGAGCAACTAAATACTAATTTTGGAATTGCAGATTTCAATTTTGACTTATTGTGAATTAACTATGATCTCAGGAAAATCATTTTCATGTCTACATTTTTCTTATAATAAGTTTTAATTATTTTATAAAGGGACTGTGATATATATGAGCATACATGTGTCTGTCCATGTTTATATCTATGTGCATATCTACTTTGAAAATGTAAGAAAAATGATAATATTGAATAGGGTTCTGAATCTATTGAGGTATAATATATACATGTATACTGACTTGTGTATTTGTAAATGTGCTTATGTATATGTGATGCATATTCATTTATTTAAAGACACATACATGGGAACAGTATTGCTTGATTTCCTTTCTTTCATGGCCTCTGCTCCATGAACATAAAACTATGACTTCATTTAAGTGATTCCATCTGGAACAAGAAGTAAAGTTGAGAAAGTAATATGCCTTCTCAATCTTCCAGACCACATCTCCCTGGAGTTCAGAGTCTGGCATGCCTGGAAATAGTTTACAACATTCTATACTTTAGAAAAAAAATATCTTGTGACAATACAAATTCCTCTGGAAAAGGCATCAAGAGCAGTGTTCAGCACACTGAGAAAACTATCTAATGTGTGGCTGAGTGGCCAGCAAGAAGCTCTGCTGGAGCTCATGCAAGGAGCTGGATGTGGTACTGGATGAGAGACTGGTGAAACCCTCTAGACCAGTCATAGTGACACAGTAGAAAAACAAACAGAAAAATAAACCTTCGTGGACCCTCAGAAAGAACTTTTACAGCACTGATTACAAAAGGCAATTCCAGCAGCTGGAGCCTCTGTCCTACTGGTGGTCTCTTCCTGTGCACTTTGATTTCCTGCTGAGAGCAATAAGAGGGTCCATTCCAAAGACACTTTCTGGTGAAGAACTTGTATGTATACCACTTATAAAACCTTTAATGCAAGACAAGGTGGTCAACCATCTGGACTTGCAATTTTTCTGATGCTACTTGCTGGCCTGGGTAGTTTGTAGAATTATACACTGAAGACAGTGCACATTCAGGAGCATGTCTATCCCACAATGGAAAGGAAACACAATGTGGAAAAAGGCAAAAGAGAACAGAATGAAGCAGTTTTTGAGTCATCATCACATATCCCGAATGGTTCTCTGTGGAGTACATGCAATCAGCCACCTGTGGTGCTGACTAGGCCTCACACAGACCTGCAGAAAAGGCCTTGGCTCCAGAATGCTTCTCTGGTATGATTTGCCCACCCAGAACGTATAAATTATGTTTACAACTTAAGAAGCGAGGAAGGAAAAAAGCTGAACTTCTAATGTGCAGTATTTCCCCAGCTGTTAGCCTATGCCAAGGCCAACACTGCTTCACAGTTGATATTCATGCTTCAAATAAGGGGAGGGGACTCAAGAGGCAGGCACTAGTACCAACCAATCAGGAAAGCCTAAGGTAAATATTGTAAAGCATGGCAGACATTTCAGACTCTCTGAAAGAAGAATAAAATTCTACACACACACACACACACACACACACACACACACAGAGTAAAGTTGAGGTGGTAACATTTAGTATGCTGGGGGATATTTTGTACCATTCTATATTTAACACATATACACTCACACACACACACACACACACACACACACATACACACACACACACACACACAAACGTGCTCACATACATACAGTACATATTGTTTGGTTAGTTAGTTTTATGATAGGAATCTCACTTTATATCTCACATTGACCTTGAATTCATATGATCCTACTGTATCAGCCATTATAGGGATTATAGGCATGAGTCACCGTGTCTCTCTGTAGCTGAGTATTTTTCAGGGTCTTCTTTGTACTTTGACCATCTGTGAGTTTCTTGTTAACCACTGTTGATTACTCAAAGAAACTTCTCAGATGAAATCCTAGAGGCTCACTAATATCTAGATATAGTGATGCATATTTAATCAATGGTTTAGCAGAGTTACAGTACAAGATTCACTCTGGAAACAGCAAGCTTCCTAACCACTTGTTCTTGGCCAGATTTAGAATACCAGGAGTATACTTAATTCTTGGAGTGTGGACCTTAAATCCAATAAGAAACTGATTGGTTATTCCTATGACATCTGTGTGCAGAACTTGCCATGACACTCATTGCTGTAGTTCACAGGTTTCATTGTTGGGTAAGACTATTGACAAACAATTTATTCCAGCAGCCTACCTAACAATTTCCTGTACTAATGAAATTTAGAGATCAAGTGTCAATTAATTGCTCCATGTACTGTGACCAAAGTGTGTGGTACCTTCAGCAATAGTGTATTACTGTAAAGATCTGGTGGGAAAACAAAATCGGTGGCAACAGCCTGTTTTATTTGGGGCATTCTGAGGATACTATTCATCAACAAATCAAGTGGTGGTATCTCACTCCCAGAATCCTATACTTTTGGGAAGATCATAACCTCCAGTGTAATGTCTCCATCCCTGGAGACAACTGATTCTCTCATCCTCAGAAGCCATTGACCACCACAAGCTTTTCATCTAGGAGTGGGACCATGTAGACTTTCTCCCATTTACATTAGCATGTTGGCTGGTACTCTTATTGTGCTGGTTTTGTTCTGGCAGCCATATTGGATGAAATGTTGGGTACGTTTTCACCATTGCTCCTTCTCTCCTCCAAGGGAAGGACTTTTTGAATAGGATGCCATTTACTCAGAATTAAGGCCAACAATTGACAAATGGGATCTCATAAAACTAAAAAGACCTTTATAGTAAAGAAAATAGTTAACTAAGTGAAGTGAAAACCCACAAAGTGGGAGAGAATTTTTACCAGTTATACAACTGGCAGAGGATTACCATCTGGAATATATAAAGAACCCATTAGCAGAGTCAAGCAAACAAATTAGCCCATTTAAAAAATAGTCTGGATCAGAATAGAGAGTTCTCAAAAGAAATAAAAATTTCTAAGAAATATCTAAAAAAGCATTCAACATTCTTTGCAATTAGGAAAATGCAAATTATACTGCTTTGAGATTTCCTCTTTCCTCAGTCATCAGACAGAGACCATCATAGAAATCCAGAACTGGTCAACATACAGAAACAATTGACCTTGAGTAAAATAAAGACCAGGTTGTCTATTATGAGATAATGCCTTTTCTATGTATCAGGGAAACAGTATTCATGAAATCTCAGCAATGTGGTTGCATAAATAAGACTAACACAATGCCAACACCAGTTGACAGGCCAATGAGGATGGAAGAAATCTTACAAGGCCTCCCCATAGGTAAAGAGGAATGGGCAATCGGTGGTTGTTGAAAGGGGGAAATTCAGTCTTCTCTGGGGATGAATCCTCTCATAGCTGTTTTATTCCAAGTTCTTAGGTCTAAACACACACACACACACACACACACACACACACACACACACACACATACACACACACACACTCACATGATGGGGAATGTACTGTGTATGTTTATCTTATTGATTGTTAAATAAAGTTCTGTTTGGCCAATGAAAGAGCAAGTTAGACAGGACTAGGAGTCAAAAAGGATTCTGGGAAATGTAGTAGAGAAGTGGTGTTCCAGGCAGGAAGTGACATAGCAAGAAGACTCGTATCTAAGCAAGGAGAAAGAGGAAGTGTCCTTTTCTCCTTCGCCTCCTCCAGTGGCAGGATGTGAGCCACCGGCAAGAGAGGGTGCCAGCAAAAGTCATCCTCTATAAAGATAAGTCTTATAACATATATAGATTTATGATAATTAAGACTGAGCTAGCAGATGAGAAGTACTAGTCATTGGCCAAACAGCTTTGAACCTAATACAAATTTCTATGTATTCATTTGGGCCCTAACTCGGGCGGCAGGTGGCTGGCCTAAAGCACACACGTGGTGGGGGGGCTCGGGCGGCTTATGGCAGAAAGATTTAACGTAACACTAAATGGACTTATCAGGTTGATATATTGCATTCTATATAATTGAAGGAGAGGTCATGAATTTTAGAGGGAATTGGGGTGCAGAAGGGGTTAGAGAGTTAGAAGGGGAGGGAGAGATGGATATCATATAAATACAGTATTCATGCCTGAAATTCTCAAATCAATACTTAATTAAAAAGATGAGCCAAATATTTACTGTCCCTACTGGTCATTGTCTGTCAATGCCTGCATCAAACGAACTGGGCATTTGCTCAAGGGAAGAGGACTCTTGCTGTTTCTCAATGCTGTTCACAGTTTGATGACTCTCAGAAAATTGCACAGTACAAGGGCAGGAAGTATCTTGGTTCAGAAGCATGCAGAAAGCTAAAACACCCTGGGAAATTATTTCTTAATACACTCTTCTTTTTGCATATTGTGTTGGCTTCTGTCACTTCATGGGCAAACTCAGATCAATCTAATGTGCAGAATCTGGGACCAGATATAGGTGGACTTCTCTTTCCCACCCACCAGTTCCCAAATAGCCAACATGGGGACTTAATACTAATTAAGATGCTCAGCTGATAGCTTGGGTGCATTACTAACTAGCTCTTACAACTTACATTAACCAATTTCTATTAATCTATGTATTGTTATGTATCTTGTGGCTTTACCTGTACTCTAGCATGTCTTGCTCCCTCTGTGTCTCCTGGCGACTCCTCTGACTCCACCATTCTTCTTCCTGGTATCCTTAGCTTGGTTCTCCCATCTAACTCTATCCTTTACAGATAGTGACCAGTCAGCTTCTTTATTAAACCTATCACAGTGACATATATTCACACAGTGTAATCTGCTCAGCTTTTTCTTGCACAGATTTCAGTGTAGGCAGTTATCAAAATGAAATGAAGCAGGCAAAGAAAATCGATCTGAAACTATTTAGCTGAATAATACTCTGTTATATAGTGATCATTTCCAGAGAATGTGCATTTCTAACACTTTTCATGCATTTTCTTCTTAAATCTACTGATGTTACCAATGTAAAGCAACTTTCGGCAGTTCAATAATTAAACGTTCGGCATGATCAGAGATAAATTAGATGAGCACCTCTGGAGAGCAGCTTTCTTGATCTAGCAGCAGGTGGCCTACTGCTGGGGTGAAGATCATCAACAAGAGTTTTGTGTTAGCTGCACACAAAATATCACAATTCCCTAAAGTCATCTTCTAATTACAGGACAATTGTCCTGAGTCAAGGCTCAGAAGGGCACTTGGCTTTGTCATTGTCATCTCTCCTTCTCTATTGACATTTGCTCAGGTATCTGAGACTTAACACATACTCATCAGTACCTGGGGGTTACTGGGGCATCCTCTTCTACCACACCCACTCAAGGTTTGCCCTCTCTCAGTCATTAAAAAATACCCCATGGCTGCTTCTGAACCAGTAATCAGAGGTTAGTAAGCACTGTATTTGTTAATTTTTTTGTTTGCTTTTTGTTGCTTGAGTCAGGATTTCTCTGTATATCCCTGGCTGTTCTGGAACTCACTCTGTAGACCAGGCTGACCTCCTGAGTGCTGGAATTAAAGGTATGCACCACCACCACAGTCCAGTTCTAGGACAGTCAGAGCTGTTACACAGAGAAATCCTATCTAGAAAAACCATGAATAATTAAATAAATGAAAAGTAAAAATCCCCATGGAATGGCTGACTTTCTTCATTATGTCTGTCTATGTCTATGCCATAACATTATCTGTGGGAACTGCACAGGATCACCGGAAGCACACCTCCCACACCACCTGCCCACTTACTGAATTCTCTACTTTACGAGGCTGAGGCTTGGAGAATTCTGGTGATTTGTCACCTTACAGACTACCCATGACCAAAGCTTGGGACACCTTGTCTTCAGCAGCTTATGCCCATGGGATTGAGGGGGTGGCAAATTTCAAGCATTCCCCCTCCCTCAGGGAGAAGTAATGATGCATTACTCTGTCATCTAGTGTTCATTCTTCTTCCCTCATTCTAAGTATGAGGGAAGTATAAAGCAAATGTTATGAGCCATATACATGCCACCTCACCTTTGCTTAATCCTCTTGAAATATATATCAAATTCATGAGAGTATGTAGGAGTTGGAGATGCCTCTAGTGAATGAATCATTTGCCTCATGAAAAACCACAGGTGAGTACTGTTGTAGAACTATTTCAGCTGAATTGGAGTGTTGATTTCTGAGTAGAGACACAATCATATTATTTAAGGATGTAATTAATGGAACTTACTAGGCAGAGGGATCCCAGACAGAAGATTTACGGGCTCTCTCCAAGGTTATAATAAGAATAAACAATGGCTTGGGGGAGACAACACTCTTTTCCATTACACTTATCATAAGTTGTTCAGAATGCTCAAGTATGTAGCTATCATATGTCGACATAAATCCCGGAGTGGATGTTTTAACACTGCCTTTAAGTCATCCCAAGCTCCTGTAAGTAGCACCTTAACCATGCTTCTGTAAGTGAACCCAATAAACTCATTGATTCAACTAATCCAGTTTTAGCTACAACTGCTTTTGTTTCTCATTGGTGCCCTATCTGGGGTGAATTTATTTTTGTTCACACATCCCAGTAAATGTCACATAATAGCCGACTAAAGGGAAAATTACAGTGAGCAAATATTTGGGTCATTTTTGCTCTTTGTTAGCCCATATTTATTGTCCCCAGGGTGTTAGACCACTTCATCAACTTTTCCTCATGATCTACTTTTCTCCATAACTGTGCTTCTTCCCTGTGAATTTTCTGTACTACAGATAAGCTATGCATCTCTTTATGGACATTAACCCTTTAGTGCATCCTAAGCCATTTACATCACCTAAACATTTTTGTTTATATGGAGGTGATGTCACTTCCCTGATGCATGTGCAATGTTGTTGGAAGTGGTGAAAAATGGTCAGATAAAGTTTTTGTTTTCAAAACCCTGACACTTCAGTGGATAGAGAGCTGCATAAACGGACTATTATGTGGTAGGTGAGTGATGCATTAGTATGAAAAAAGAAACAGACAGCTTTTCCTCCTGGCAAAACTGTTTCCCAGTGATACACCAGGAAAGGTTTTCTGAACTACTGATTGGTGGATACTGCCCACAGTGGAACAATTGGAATATACATTTAAGCCATTTGGAGCTGGGAGGGCTTTAAATAGTTTCAAAATAAAAGGTTCCAAGACTACAGCTATATCACAGTTGTTGAAAGTGGGGTTAACATGCACAAAGTTCTTGTATTGATTATCTAGTCCTTTCCACTCCCAAACATAAATGCTGGTATAAACAATGAAATGGCTAATTTCAATCTGAGTTTCTTCATGGTGCTTGGGAGGCAGATGCTTAATATCTTTAAAAGTCTGAGAGGAGGCCTGAAGAGGCCAGCAAGAAGACAAGGTTGCTGGGAGAAAAGCCTGTACTCCCACTGAGAGATGGTCAAAAGTCTTAGATTCTTCAAAACCAGATGTGGACTGTTTTGATAGCAAGTACAGCCGCGGTCCACTTTAAAATGGGTAGTGTTCATGAGTTCCTTGGCTGGAGGGCAGAACATCTGTGAAGGAAGAACAAGGGGTCGACTGGCGAAGAGGAAGCCAGAGTCCTTCCTGAATGGGGGATGTACCCAGATGGGTCAGCAGAAGAGTCAGGAAGACATAATGTTCACAAGAGGCTTTCAACAGCTGCTGTGGCCGGAGGAAACCAGTACCCGCCAACAGCAGTGCCGGCACTCTGCCGGCCAATGGGAATCACCCTGCTCTTCCTTTCCTGTTCCCCTTCCTTCTACAGCAGAGTAAGCAGAAAGAAGAGAAGCCAAAGATAAGGAAACAATACTCAAGCGACCACAGGTACTTTTCTCAAGAGTCCAGCACTCTATAATAGGCTCAAATTAGAGGAAAAAAATCCACCTACCATAACTTTTGTAGATATTCAGAATCTCTTCCTTAACTCTTGAGTGCACTAATGGCTATAGTGTTGTTTTTTTGTTTGTTTTGTTTTGTTTTTGTTTTTGTTTTTTATTCTAGAATTGACTAGAAGAAAAATACTTATATTTAAGTGTAGGTATTAAACTATAAAACTTGCTTAATATTTTATCATTAATAGGAAAAAATGTTTAGTTCTGAATGTCCTGTATGGGGAAAATATATGATTCCTTCTGACAGTTCCCACCAGGCCATGCATCCATTTAGCCATATGTGAGATACCACACTGACAGCCAGCAAACCTACACTGGCTTCTGTGGGGGCAAGACCACAGTGATGGTTTGCTTCAGAAGTGGCGGTGAGAGTGATTGGGCCAATAGGATATATTGAAAAGACTCAGCGGCAGCTAATGGGAGGACACTGAAGATGGTTTGGTTAGTATTCTTATCAACTAACATAAAAGGTAGCTGTGGCAGCCTAAGTATGCAAGTCCAGTGTTTAGGGTGGAAAGGGACAGAGACAAGCAATTCCCTCAAGCTTATTGGCTTGTCAGTTGAACCAATTGGTTGAGCTTCAAGATCAGAGCATGACACTGTTTCTCAATCAATCAATCAATCAATCAATCAATCAAATAAGGTAAACAAGTGACTGAGGAAGACACTCAACAGGTACCTCTGGCATCTAACCATATGAACACATGTATACACACACACACACACACACACACACACACACACACACACACACCATACACTGGAAGCTAAAGGAAGACTGGTTTCATAGAGCAAGGCATAGAGACACCATGCATGGAGGCAGCAGAGTTTTTACTAGCTGGCTGTTGCTTACACAGTGATGTAGACCAGACACTTCAGACTCTTCTAGAACCTGGGAGATGCTCTTGAGATCAGCTCATTCTTTGTGTCTCTTTCAAGGCCTCACCTCTGCTCTCACACCCCAAATTCTATCCTACAGAATTGAATATAAAACCAACAGAAGATGAAGTATGGTTCTTAAAGTGATTCCCTAAAGGGACTATATAGTTACTTATATGAAAATGATTTGTAAAGCTCATGGGAAGTTTTTATTTCATCCCTTGGCATCTAGACAGGAGGAATACCTGAGGAAGATCAGAGCAGCTAGAGGTAAATAATTGAATATTCCCCCTATCATGGGGATGGTAATTAAGTACAATTGTGTTGGTGTCCCCATACATCGAGCAAAGTTCATATGCAAGACACCCAGATGTAATTCTTTTTTTTAAGACAAGATTTATTTATGGAGCTTTGGAGCCTGTCCTGGATCTAGCTTTGTAGACCAGGCTGACCTTGAACACACAGATATGCCTTCTTCTGCCTCCCAAGTACTGGGATTAAAGACATGCGCCACCACTGACAGGTAGATGTAATTCTTAAGAAAAGAGTTAGAAGCACTTCCCTCCAAAGATGACCTGACCGCAATAGTCATTTTACTGTGGCCCTTGCTGTATGATCATGCTTTCTCTTGCCTACTTGATCAGCTGTGGTTCCATGTATGTGGAATGGAAAACAAAGCACTCTCTAGCATGGTAATGTATTTATAACACTATGGTTTCAGTTTTGTTCCAATGACTATGTACCTCCGGAAGTGGAGTCCCAAGTGTATTAAAATGCACATGGTAATGGCAGCACCTGATTTTTACTTTCTGAAATGCTTCTGTAATGAACCCATCTGCATGTTTGCTCTCTTGTGCTTTGCATGAGGCTTTTGCATGGAAGACATCTCTCTCTATGTAATCGTGAAAATCTTTATGCACCCCTTGTGAGCTTGGTATTGAGTGCTTAAGTATGAGGTAATTGATAGGCTTTCCTTATTTGATGCTATTTGTGTCTTCTTACACTACCTTTTGTAAAGCATGTCTACATTGCCTGTAATACACATACCCGATTAGGTTTTGACCTTGTTAGTATCTTACCCGATGGCAATTGTGACACCCACCGGAGTAGACCCTGTGATGCTCACAGCTTTCTTCTCTGTTGGGATGGTTGAACTTCAGTAGTCTATCTTCCCTGTAATCCTCACTTCCCTGCAAGGACTGGAATATTTTCCTTGTGATTCTGAATGTTTATCTCCTAGGAAGGGATAATGACACAGTCTCCCTGGGGACTAGACATTCCTTTCTAGTTATTTTAAAAATAAAACAGATGTGATACCCATTTTCACCCATTTTGTATACATGGGATGGAATACTATAGTTTAAGATACATGATTTTGTGATTCACATTTTTACCAGCTGTCAGAAACACTAAGATGCCCTGGGCTCCTCTAAGGTTTTTCTTACAAGTGTGTTTTTACTACGAAGAGGTACAGATGATTAGGAGAGTTTAGTTAGAGCCTATGGCAGTTGGGATAGATTTTCATATGAAATGTCAGATGCCTACCCACAGGTGATCATGGCTTGAGCAGCATACTGGAGTTATCAGGCCATCGCCAGTCTTTCTCTAATAAAGCAGAGTTGGATCATACCATCATGAGGATATTCTCTAGTCAGTCCATACCAAATTTTATTAGAAATAAACTAGCACAGGGGTGACTTGGCTACCCAAGCCTGCAAATACAACCTAGACCACCATTTAATTTTGTAAGTAGAGTTTTATTAGAACACAATTATGCTTATTGGTTTACATATTGTTTGTGGCTGTTTTGGATACCACAATGACAATGTTGACTAAGTTTCTGAGTGTCTTAAAGCTTAAAATATCTATTGGAAGGTTACTTAGAGAAATCTGGATGACCTTTGATCTAGGACATCACATCGAGAATGAAATGACATTAGGCATTTAAGAGACAAATCAACAAACATGCATGCATACCTTTGAATATACATCATGAAAATGTAGATACTACAGATACAGTCATTACCATTTTACATGCTTGCTCAGTCAGATCTCAGGTCACATTGAAAGTTAGCTCAATATTCTATGCAGCCTTCCAGCCATCAGTTTCTCTGTGAGTACCACACTAATGCTTCATACCTTTATTCATTCAACATATGCTTAGAAAAGTATATCCAGTTAAACAACTGAATCACTTTTATGTAAGGGAAAAGGCACAAAGAAAAGAATTTCTGCTTCATACCATTTTTTGTTTCTGTGGTACGTGTGTACCCATCATGCTTGATTTCATGGTGTCAACTTGTCACCTCTGACTGCAGAGTTAGGAAGTGGGGCTAACATTGCTTATGTCAGAGCCTGTGAGCCTGACATTATTATCTGTACATTATCAAGGTATGAGACTGAGTGTGCTTGTGTATGGCTTATTCTCATTTCTCTTCGGTATTTCTTCATGGGGATGGACCATTATACCATGATGTTTAACTGGTTATATTATTGATAAGTACACGTGGGTAATTTTTACTCTGTGTTTCTATGAGTAATGCTGCCTTTATCATTTTGTATAAGTCTTTGGGTAAACATATATAGGTGTATCAGTTAGGCATGTTCCTGGAAGTGGAAAAGGACAGTCACAGATGTGAATTTGCCCAACTGTAGGGCAGGGTGTCATAAAACCTTATGTAGTCTGGGAGTCTCATTGCCCCACATTCTTGCCCAAACTTGGGGTTTTCAATCATTTAGCCATTGAAAAGAATGGTGTCGCATTACGTTTGTCTTAAATTTTATTTTCCTTGATCACTAGTAGATTGTTTTCAGATGTTTTTACAGTTATTTGACACTTTCTTCATTTTCATTATTGCTGATATTTTTCTTATATTTTTGGTATTGTGTTTTTAAAAGATATGCTGTGAGTACAAGCAGTTTTTATTATTGCATGCACCTATCAAAGTAGTCTTTTATGAGTGTTTGGATTACCTTTTTCATTTCCTTAGTAGTATATTTGGAAACATAGAAAGTTTGTATTTAGGAAAGTCAAAATCTCATAATCTTATTTATGGATTTTTGTTTATATATTATGTTAAAATTCTTTCCTCTAAGACCATCTAAAAGCTTTGGCAGTTTACATTTTTTTTTGCCCATGATATCCATGTAATTTATTTTTTGTGTAAGGTATGAAGATGGAATCCAGATTTTTGCCATTTATTAAAATAACCATACTTCTGCATTGTACCAAAATGTTATCTTTATAAAAAAAAATAGGTGACATATGTGTAGGATCTGTTTCTGAACTTTCTTTTCTTTCCCAAGCCCAGTTGTTTTTCCTGTACTAACCCTACACCTTCACTATCTTAATCATCACAGCCTGTGACAGGCTTTTTGTCTGGCAGTGTAAGTTTTCCAGCTTTGTCCTCTATTCAAGATGGCTGCTTAGCTATTCTTGGCTCTTCACATCTGTCAGTTTGGACAAAAATAACTGATAGAATTTTGGTGTGGATTTCACACATTTATAGATCAAGTTGTGGATAACTGAATTATTTAAAGTATTTGTCTTAATTTCAATAATTACTTTTAGTACTCAGAGTAGAAACCTTGACTTACTAGATTTATTCTTAGCATATGATATTTTAGATACCATTTGAAATGATATATTAAAAATTTGACTCTTTGTTACTAACATAAAGAGATAGAAATGATACTTGACCCATATGCCCTTTTTCTTTTGTCTTGTCATGTTTGGATAGGTCTTTAGTAAAATTTTGTATAGATGTGATAATAGCAGCAACTCTTATCCTGCACTCAAGTGAATGGAATTGTTTTAGCACTTCACCATTGGGTTCTTTGGACTGCCCCAATCTCTTTCTTTCTTCCTCCTTATGCACATGAACTGACTTAAATCAAATCTTCATTGAACACACATAGCTTTCAGTGTGCTTTTTAATCATGTATCCAGGACAAATGTGTTTATGTTAGTCTGCTGTTTCAAAGGTTAAAGGATTTTCATATCAACAACATAGACTTGCCTTTTTTGATAAAAAATATAAGAATTATAATCTGCATCTGCATAGAACTTATGGTGCTCCAAGTTTTCCTCACAGCCTGACTCTGAAGTCCAGTCTTACCAAGCTGACCTAGCATATTGGAGCACATAACAGAATATTTGAAAGCAGCTGGCACAACATATTTTTAAGTCACTGGAAATCTTTTCATGCTCAAAAGGCCACATGTCATTTAGGAACTGTTCATTTCACTGAAGCTATTCTAGAAACATATATCCTAGTTCACGCATGAAGGCATCCAGATGAATTTCCCTCAACAACTGGTTGAGTGAAAATGTGAACTTTATGTCACCAATATAGGGCAAATAAATACTTAAAACCTGAAGCTACAAATACAAAATTTCCCTTCCTTTGTTATAAAAAATGCATATATTTCACACTTGAAAAAAATACTAACAAGGTCACTGGCTAGGGCACAGATGGGCCAGCATAAGGTCACCATTAGAAGTCAGTGAGAAAGACTTCATTTCAGATACTTGACAACACACTGTTAAAAGCTTAACTCCTTAAATTCATTCAGAATCAATAATATGCATGATATATGATGATTCAAGTGAATAAATAAGAGGTAGCATTTTGTTTGTTTTTAACCTTTCCAGGACACATGGTTAAATAATCTTACCTGCTATTTCCAAAGTCAATGATAGAACACAAACATGTCTTCAGTAAGTGATACTTCTTCTCTTCTGCATTAAGAGCTTCAGGATTCTGGCCTCCATAATTCAGCATTAGTGCTGGTTTTTCTGAATTCTGTTCAGTGTTTTCCCCTCCTTTGTGCTTTTACAGTTGTTTACTACCAATGTGGAAAGGTGGGGTTTGAGTTCCCATCTAATTAGCAGCTTTGTTGGGAGGCTTCTCCATTTCTGACCACTTTCTCATTATTATTCCAAGAAAACACTAATTTTAGGGGAAATTAATTTGGCCTAGGCCTCTAGTATACTACATATACTTCAAGAAATTGGGGCATAAGGAAGCCTACAGGAATTGTTTAACTTTATGGTGTATCATAATAAACTGTCCCAGGATTATTAAATCAGCCTATTTCTGGGAATGCTAATAAGTATGCACATACATACTAATATTTACATATATTCATAAAATTATGAAATATGCCAAAGATTGAGAACCACTATCTTGTAGGAAAGAGAATTCCATGGATACAAGTACAAGTCACCAATCCATATCCTCTATTTCATATTGACTTCCAAGAACCCAGGTATTTGAAGCCAGAGGAAGTCTAAATAATTATCTAATTCAAGAACCAAGATGTTCTCTCCTAGGAGAGAAGGAGAATCAATTTCCAAGAAGGAAAAAATTCTAAACATTCATCATATGACTGATACCTGTCATTATATTTCAGGTTCAAAGAGGGATCCACTGTACAGCTTTTGAAGAAGCTTTTTAAACAACTGTTAAGGGAAGTCCTCAGATTTCCCATCATTTGAAATGACCCTGGCCTAGTAGGAAAAATCCTAGCCTGTAAATTTCTACCTGAGATGTCCTTGTTAGAAAATTCTTTTGAAATGGTTCTGCAGCTGAACAGGTAATAGCCATCAAGAAAGGAGCAAGATTCCCACGCCCGTACTCCCCACCCCGAGTCCTGCAAATTTCTTTCCCACAAACGTTGTGTTGTGACTTGGGTCACATGAGCTGCCATAAGCTTTCCTGAAGGGGATATGGGGCAGGCTGTAGCATGTAACCTCACCTTGCCTCCTCCCTCTCTTGAATTCAGGCTAGAACTTTGATTTCCAATGGTTGACTAATAAGCAATACACAGTAACTTCTGTCTTGTGTTTTCTGAACATCAAGGCAAAAATAGTTGAAAGCACAACACCATCAGGATCTTTCTGCTGACAGAGGAGTAATTTAGGTCTCAGATCAGCTATCTGTTCAGTCTTCTGCTCATGTGAAATCTTACTGGGTCTTGCTTCATCGTTTGAGAGGCACAGCTACCATTCAGATGCCTCATTACTACCCTGGGTCACAGATGAAATAGCAAAGTGTTGCTGGCAATGAGCACAGGGTGTTTCTGCAGGATTCATCCTGTGAGCATGTGCATTGTTGTTTCTGGGTAACCATTGCACCAAAGATCTATAAAGTAGGAAGACAGAATCAGGAAAGGTATCTACGAATACTTGCAGGTACATCAGCATGCAGACCAGGTTTTGTTCCTTGTCTTAGGGGTTCTGTACGGGTTTGTCTGTTGTCTCAAACAAATGAACACGAACCACATTTACATTTTCCAAATTAAAACTCTGACTTTGCCAGGCAACAGAGCCAGTCAGGGATCAAATCCCTGAGGCCTGGAATTTTAGGTTAGTAATTGCAGCCTAGGCCAGGAGATAAGCTATCTTTATGACCTTGGAGAATACATAGAAGTGGTGACTTAGGGGGAGGGGACCATGAAACTGAGCAGGGTCTGTGCTAGAAGTAGCCAGAGAGCAGCAGGAGTCATCCCAAGTAGGACATGAATACAAAGCCCAGATGGTCCTGTTGGGCAGATGCCAGGGGAGATAACTGGATGTCAGAGATACCAGCAAGGGGTCAGGGGGGAGTGATAAGGCTGGCTTACTGCTTCTGGAATTCCCCTGGTCAGCTGCAAAGGGTGAGGTTCTTGTTCCGGGTGACATCTACTAGACACCATGTAATTCCCTCATACTGCTTTCCCATATCAGCAGACACATGGAGATTAAAGCATGGAGTGCACATTCAGATCGGTTATTTTTAAATTTCATTTTCTGAACTGGATGTTCACTTTGTATATGGAAAATAGATAGTATGAATTATGCAAATCTCTTAAGAAGAGTTTTAGTTAAAAATTCTGCTCTGCAGTAGCCAATATAGAAACCATATAAATATGAAATCATCTGCCTGAGTTTTTTATATTCTATATTTTTCAAATGTGCTAATTCAAAGTGACAAAGTGGGATAGTCTCTAGAGCAGGGGTTACAATCCTGGGTTTCTAATTTTGTTCCAGCACAGGTATAAACTTAAGCAAACACTAGAGCTTTGTAGACCATATTCATTATTTTCTAAGATATGACTAATTTTTATCAGCTAGTAGACATTTGTCAGGAAGCAAATGTGATAATGTATGAAAATTGTTTTAAATCTTTCAAAATCTTTATAGTAGATTCCTTCCAACCTTAAGCTTTTATGATTGTAAAGAAGCTAGGGGCTAGCCAGTGATCCCAGAGGTACAAAGAGCTTAGATCCCGATTATCCACATATAAATCTGGGCATGGCAGCAGACATCTGTAACCCCAGTGCTAAGGAAAGGGATTCCAGCTATGGCTCAACCCAGTGAGTTCCAGGTTCAGTGAGAGGGGTCTCAAAAATATAAGATGGGTGTCAGGGTTCATATATTTTGGTAATCTCGAGTTCTGGAGAGCCCAGAATCTCTGTTGTCTTTTAGATGTCAGCTAATGGCTGCTAGATATCCTGGCCTTGGTGGAGAATGGCTCCTATTCTAAATAACAATATCCTTGGGCCAGGGTGAGTCTACACTGACCCTGAAGACTAGTGAGACTTGCTGGGGTGGAGTGCCTGAGGGCTTGAGTAGTGAAGCAAAGGAGTGCCTCTAGGATGGTTAGTTAAGATGAAGGATCAATAAACTGTGGCCTTCAGTATCAACTATTTGCCCTCCTGGTATGATCAGATGTTTTCATCTCATCTTTGTCGTTGGATAGCTAGTCTTCCCTCTTATACACTCCCCAACTCAGGGTTGGACCTGGGGTCATTCAGCTGGTTCTGATTGCAGCCCTGAAGACACCAGTCTGTGAGAAATGGCTCCCAGCAACATGGGGCTAACACAGATGGTCTTCTTTGAGAGATGGGCAGTGACCAGAAAGTGTCAAACCTTAGCTTCCACAATTGTAACAGAGTGCACACACACACACACCTTGTTTCACCATCTTATAAGCGACGGCCTTGTGACCAACTGCACAGATGGTTGAGAAGAGTGTCCCTGCTCTCTAATAAACTACCTTGTAGTAGCAAAATAACAATCCAACATAGTGGACAATGATATGGAAATTCTGTTAGTGTCACTGGTCCACTACCCAATAAAAAGGAGAATTTGGTTCAAGAGGTGGAGTATATGTCCAGCTGGCTGGAATGGATCACCAAACTTGGAGGACCCAAGAGGAGAGGGAAAGAGTGGCCTGGTGGGGAGAACAGACAGGGCGAGAAGGTGGGAGTCAGAAGGGATGCTGGTGGATGCACCATAACCATGGTAACTCTCTCAGATTCTTATCTTATATTTTGTTATTTAGTTTTATAATAATAAAAGAAATTGTCTCGAACCCTTACCAAGTTTTGACCTGGGAGGAATGACAAACTCAGCGAGTTGGTTTTGAGTATATAAGTTTTACTTCACACTTATGCCAAAGCAACACACAAGCATAAGCAAACAATCCTAAGAATCACAGACAACAGGCTCACAGCAGGGGGTACCTCTCCTGCAGTGGGCTGGCAGATTTGGGCTCAGGACTTCAGCTGCTCTGGATTCAGGCCAGCAAGTCTCCTGAGGGCCAGGTGTCTTTGAAGCAGCACTCAGCTTGATGGACTGGTTGTCAGGTTAGCCGAGGAGAGCTCCAGAACATAGAGTCGTGGTACACTCTAAAATTCCCAGTTCTGACAGGTTCCTTAAATAGGTCGCTAAATCGTGCTAATCACACTTTGCCACACTCCACACATTTTCACTCTTATCTACAATGACCTCGTAGTGAGCTTATGCTACCTTTCCTTTAATCTTTCATTCAGCCAAGCCTTTGCCTGCCTGGTTGTAACCTCTGTCCTAATCTCCCTCCAGGCAGGCCTTTGCCTGCCTGGTTACAAGGCTCCTTACAGAAATTCTTATCAGGCTACCTCCAGTTAGGCTCTCCAGCTTCCTCCTCTTCTCCCATTTAACCTTGTTCTTGATTTACCAGTTGAATAAGGTTGAGTCAGGTTAATGTCCCCTTAGTTCTTATACTAGCTTCAGATCTTTTCACTGATACAGTGGCGGCTTTGGCAACCAAATCCATCTTAGAAGAGTTTTCCTGTCCCAGTAGCACTCCTAAATATCCACTCAGAGTGTTAATATTAATTACAAACCTCGGCCAACAGCTCAGGCTTGTTACTAGCTAACTCTTAACATTTAGATAAACTCATATCTTATCTATGCTTTGCCACATGGCTTTTTACCTCAATTTCTAACCACCCTGTTTCCTCTGCTTCTAACTCTTGTGACTCCACCCTCCTTCTTCCTATCATTCTGTGTGACTCTGCCGCCTTACTTTATCTGGTTCAGCTATTGGCCAGCTGCTTCCTTATTAAACCAGAGACAAATCTTCACAGTGTACAAAATGATTACTCCATAGCACTGACCCAATCTGGATTGCTGGAACACAGGCTCTTTCTCTCTGCTTGGCTTCAAGCTATTGGATAAGTGTCTTAATCACCGTAAGAGATGCACAAGTACTTCCGGTCACCCAGAAGAAAATAGCACCAAGATATAGAACACTTTAGCGCGACAATAAAATGACACCCCCATCTCCTCAACCTACAGGCATTTTTCTAATTCTACCCCAACCCAATGCTCTCAGCTGCACCAGTTTTAAGTTTCTCTGTCCCATGGCCTATTCCAAGATAGGACCAGAACTTTAGAAATGGAAGATTTCTTCTTCTTGTGCACATCCACAAACAGAGTTTATTAGTTTATTTTTTCCTAATGAGAATTAATCTGTCTTTGAAATACTGTTTATACTTTACTGAAAAATTTTTAATTCATTCCATTTTTTGTTTAACATCAGATGAATGCCTAGTTAAAGATAAAGGTCAGTGCTCAATGAAGGAAAGGCACAATGAGGTACCTACTCAGTTCTGGTAGGTGATGTTTTGTAACTGACCTCAGAGTGCTGTGAGCATATTGACAGGGTCCCAAAGAACTGACTAGAGGCCACCTTCATACACATAGAAATAATGTGTATAACAAGTAAAATGATTTTATTTTTATCTTTATGGAATGAAAGAAGCTTTCTAAGTGGAAAGAGAAAAAGCTTGTGAAAGACCCCCAGAGGCTCAGGCCCCCAGAATCTCAGCCCAGGACAGCGATGACCCCAATCACCGGGAAGAGGCAAAAGCTTGATGCAAACAGGACGAGGCTTTATTGTAGTTGTTTAACGAGCTAACCCCGTGTTAGCTTGGGCCTTTCATATATCCACCATGGCAGATGGCTAGGAAAGATGGCAAGAAGCCACTGCATAGAGATCTTATAGGACATCATAAGGGGAGTGTCTAGGGGTATGAGCAGGCTCAGGATTGGTGTGCCTCCAGGCTTGCCCTGTGTTGATTGGTCAACTGGTTGTTATGGCTCATAGGCCCTCCCAAGGCGACTGCTATGCTCTGTGAGTCATTGCTGTGCTTGTCCATAAAGCACACCCAGAGCCGTAAAGCATAGTGCCACCAGCTAACTTCTTATTGGTTCCTTGCCACGAGGCAGGCATCTGACCTCCTAGTGACCAAGGCATCGTCAGGTAAGCATGTGTTATTGTCATGACTGACAATGGGGAGCTGGTCCCTTCACTTGCATCGAGTTTCAGGAGGCCTTTAGGAAGACCTTTTGGCAAGAGGGAGACTTTTGGTTTAGAAGGCAGAGTCATAAGAAAGCAGAGGGGTGAGGAAAAGCATAGTTTGGTCATAGAATTAGATGTGCTAACCTGTTTCAGGCAAAAGTGTAAATTTAGGAACAGCAATATTTACCTTCGCCGTTCAGAATGTTAATACACAATTCCACACTTGTTCATCCATGCAAATGGTGTCTGTATAAGATGTTTACCTCTCATCTGTTCACAAGGGAATTTAGCAGTGTTGGTGCCTGGTTAAGTTTGTTGAAAAGAAGTTTTTCCTGTCATGTAGTCAGTCCATTTCAGCCGGGTCTTAAATCAATATATAAATAAGGAAACCAGGGGACCCAGGGGGACAGAAAGTCCTTGCCATGATATATAGACAAGGGTTTTCCTTAAAGAAGTGCAAAATTAAAAAGAAAAAAAACAGTGTTGAAAACTTAGGAAGGTTTGAAGGGTGTAAGTGTTTGCTGTTTAGCATGTTATTATTGGACCTGGGCTCTTTTCACTGTAAACATGATGTTTTATGTTTTTCCTAATTCATTGCTGATTTTATTTTATGACTCTTAGTCCAGGAAATGCCACATACAAAATACACTGAGGAAAATTTTCAATTATAAATTTTAAATATACAAGGCAAAATAAAAATGTTCATCTCTTGGTTCCCAGCATGGTGGAAAAAGCTAGTTCCAGAGTGGAGCTCAGCATCTTTAAACAGAGAGATGGCAGAGGAGGGGCACATGGCTTCCCCTGATGACAAGTATTGAAATGAGGTTTAATTAGAACACATTATAATGCACTTGTCATTAACATAAAGTGCCTCAGGGATGCCTCTGCCATGCCAGAATTCAATGGTGGTTCCACAGCAGCTGGAATGCCTCAGGTTTCTTCTTGAGATTGAATTTTTGTGAGCACATTAAATGCTCGTAGTGTCATTGACACCTGGTGTTATTTCTCTCTCTACATTCCTGTGCTGTGAGTGAGCATGGACACCTGGAGGTATGCTCTTTTCTACCTGGAGGTTGCTTTGGTACAGGCTCTTGGGTGGTGCCTCCTGGAATCTCATCCAGCTTAGCTACCCCTCTGATTAAGCTTCTCTCTTGCGCATGTTCCCGATTACCTACTTTAGCTCCCAATGTGGCTCATGAGAGTAGTTGAAGTCCAATTGTGCAGATCATTCCACTTGCCATCATGTCATTTCAGGGTATGGAAATGGGTGCCTCTTCGTGGACCAGCAACTCTGATTTAGTCCCAGGATGGAGAAAGAATGAATGTCTTTTGTTCTGGCAAATTCTTTCTTTATTACTTTTACTTACATAGAATTTGTCACTACTAAAATTCATGAAAGATATTTTATTTTAGAAAATAGTATTTGTTGATATGATCACCCTAAAATATATCCATATAAGGCCCAAAGAAGATGACTTCACACAATCTTAATATTTCATTCTTTACCTTGAAATGATATACTTTAGAATAATAATTGTCACTTCATTAAATATATTTTATAGTAATAAACTTTTACAAAAGTTTACAAAAGTTTATCTGTGCATTAAAATAAACAACTTTCTGTGTTATCAGAGAATAGTTTAATTGACTAAGAAGCTGAATGTTATTGGGTCTCTGATTTGATTGTAGGCATCTCTACTCTTATACATACAAGTAATTGACACATGGAGCCCAGGCCCTCCCATGCCTGCATATTAAGACACCTGTGGGCCTTGCAAAATGCAATGCTGATTCAGGAGGTCTAGGTCAGGGCCTGGGAGTCCATATCTTTAATAAACCTCAGAAATATCTGGTTGCAAGGAGGTACATTCTACAGTGTAGAATATGACTTAATTTCTATGTTTAGGATCTGAAGAAAGCACTACCTAGCACATAGTCTCTGTTTAATAACGACTAGTTGAATTGAATGATAAGTTAAAAAACATTAATAATTTGACAAGGATAATGACATATTTTATTAAAAACCTGAAGGCTACATGTCACACAGAGTGGTTTGTTGCTACAGTGTTTTGAGTGGTACTGTGTCAGGATGCTGATGTATTTCATTACATTCAACACTTAGATGTTGAGGCCAACTAGGTATTACAGAGAGAGTCATGCCTTCAAAGAATGGAATTTGCAGTTCTCTTCCTTGGAACTTATTTGGAAAATAATATAAATGTAATTGTCACATTTGTTGCTAAAATCTATCTTTCCATCATGGCTGATTGGTTATAACTACTCACCCAATACCAACAACGTATGTGATTTTGCTTGTTGGGAGCTTGTTGTAGCAGAAAAGGAAGTTTATTATTTTTATTTCTATTGTGGTGTGTGATGTGTGGTGTGTGTGTGTGTGTGTGTGTGTGTGTGTGTGTGTGTGTGTGTGTGTGTTGTGCGTGTGTATGTGTGCTTACACAAACAAGCCATACAAGCGTGTGTGCCTATGTCAGATGCACTGGGGCTAGAGTCACAGGGTGTTGTGAGCCACCTACTGCAGGTGCTGAGAACTGAAGTTGGTTCCTTTAGAAGGGCAATGCACAGTTTTAACTGCTGAACCATCTTTCTAGCCTCATCAGAGAAGCTGCTTTTTGTTGGTGGGCTCAAATCCCCAAACTTTCTGTTAACAGCTGAATGTGCTGATTATGCCAAAGAGACATTTACAATGTCAAAATTGTTAAACTGTGACATTTTAAGTACAATTAACCACACTATATTTTCAATAGATGATGGTGAATCTATTGGTGAGTCTAATAAGGCCAAGTAAAAACTATGGTTTATTGAGTATTTAGAATTTTTTAGCTAATTTGTAAGAACTGTTTTCTCAGAGCTGATCATTTGGCATTGGATAACCAATTGGTGGGCTCTCTCCGGGGAAAGTCTATTTCTCTTGTTCTCTTTATTACTTAGTTACATCTTGTTTTTTTGTCAATCTTGCAGCCTTGGAAGCTCTTCCAAGACGTGGTCTTGGGGGAAGAGAGGCATTTTGGGATGGTCTGGAACCAGCCCTATGGTTATCATGGGTTTTCAATCCACCCCTCATCTCCATTTATAGAGGTTGACCAGTTGGTAGTATTTTTGGTTTGCTTTTGTCTTTTTGCATGTCTATTTTTTTCATCCACATACATACAAGTAACATTATGTGGACTGAGCAAGCTATATTTGGCAATATATTTATATATGCATATGTGAATGAAGCAACAGGTACTAAAATGAGGCCATGAATTTGAAAGAAAATGAAGGTTTGGGAGGAGAAAAGGAAATGGAGAAATGTTGCAATTATATTATAATCTCAAAAAGTTTTTTTTTTAAAAGACAAAAATAAAGAACTGTTTACCTCATCTTAGTTCTTTAGATTTTTCTGTAGAGTAGGCATGGTAGATTTTCTTCCTTTGCTTTCTTTAAAAAGCACAAGCAGCTGAGACTCAAAGATAAATTATCTTTTCTGCATCATATTGCCTAGAGGACAGTGGATCCATGGTATGAACTCAAGCAGTATTGAACCTTCCAGATGAAATTGTCTTATCTCCTAGTACATGATGCTCTAAGAGAGGGTAAACAAATGCAATGGAGATCCTCAAGAACAATAGACCGACTTATTTCTGTTGCTTTTGTCTTCTCTGAAGCCTGTGCAAAAGTGTCACTCTCCAGCCAGGATGCCCACGAGTTCCCCCATGAGCAGAATTTTTAAGGAAGAATTTGATGAAGATGCGATAATTTTAACTCTGGTCCCAGCTACTGAGGAGGAGGAGATCACCGGACTACCAACAGAATCAGTTTGGTCAACCATAGATCATAGGCCACCATTTCCCCCTATGACACCTGAGGTTAGCAAACCCAAAGCAATGAAGCTAAACCCGTCCCTGCCGAGCATTCTGCCTCCCGTAACTGAGGTGTACTGGAACACACTGAGGGAATGGTGTCGATTTTGTAACTTGAGCACTGATGGCAAGAAGGTGGAGGTTTACCTGAGACTTCAGCAGCACTCATATTCAGACCAACAATGTCTTGTTCCCAAAAACTCCCTTGAGGCCAAAATGAAGCCAAAATGTAAGATGGTCAAAAATGAACCTACCAAGATAACCATTACAGGACTCAGGCCTCAGGATAGTGGCATTGTGGAAGTCATGACTCCAGGAAGGGTGTCCATACTTGCTGCCTGGGGAAGAATTACGAACAGAACTGGTCTGCCTATGACTGCCAATCGCCAACCTCGTCCCTCCAATGTGAAGAACTTTCTGCCACCAGCCCCCGTAGTCAGATGATGTGTTGTCGAAGGCAAAGTGCTCCCTGCAAATAAGACTGGCTGAGTGTGTCTGCAGATGAAAACTGGTCAAACCTGGGTTCCAGACAGTCCCCAAAGAATGACCCTACTCTTTTTATTACCAGCATGTGTCTTACCATACCCAGGAGTAGAAGATAACTTGCTGTGTCCAGAATGTGTGGAAAGAAATGGGAGATTAATGAGGAATTTTAAGAGAGACAAATGCTCCAAAAAGAAACACAAAATTCTACCTTCAAATTTGCCACCTTGACCGATGTTTTGGAACTTAACGGATCATTCCTGCGTTGGACTTACTCAATGCTATCTTGTTCATGGCGTCCAGAGAACAATTTTGATGCAAAGATGCTCTCCCACCTCCATTTTATTTATTTATTTATTTATTTATTTATTTATTTATTTATTTATTTTTGGGGCAGGGTTTCTCTGGCTTTGGACGCTGTCCTGGAACTAGTTCTTATAGAACTGCCTCTGCCTCCTGAGTGCTGGGGTTAAAGGCCTGCGCCACCACCGCCTGACACAAAGATGTCTTATAGCAGAAATTTCTGTGTTGAAGCAACTCAGTCTCCTAATTTGCAGAAAGTGCCTAACTGAACTTTAGAGAACCTGAAAGAAGTTCCTCGAAGTGACGGTTCAAGAATCCAAGGAGTTTTTTTTTTTTTTTTTTTCCCTCATTTAAAGCATAAATTAAAGCTAGTCTGTGAACTACAAAAAAGAAAAAAAAAAAAAAAGACACTAGACCATAAGTGAGTGATGGCCTTAAGTTTGGTGATACTTCAGTAAGGTAGAAAGAAAATCTAAGATGCTATAATGGCCTAAAACTTAAAAGACAATGGCTTTAAAGTTTTCAACTTAGATGTGTAAGGAAATGGTGGTGCAGGAGCTGGGGAGACGGCTCGGTGTTTAAATTGCTTGCTGCTCAAGCATTTCAAAGCATGTAAAAGCTCAGCTTTGAAAACATGCACTGGGGAGAGACAGGCTGATCCCTAGGGCTTGCTGGCCAGCCACTCTAAGCAAGACAGAAAACTCCAAGCACAGTGAGAGATGTGTCAAAAAATTAATATGGAACACTACAGAAGATGACAACTAATGTTGATCTCCAGCCTAATATGAGCGTGTGAGGACACATGCACTCACATACATACACATGCTTACACATGCATACACACCAACACACACACACACACACACACACACACACACACACACACGATACCACAACATTCCCATTAATAGAAAGTCAAAATGGAAGTAAAGGGTTTCCTTGAGTTTATTAATAAAAAATTGTATCATTCATCAGACAATTGGAAACCATGCTTTTCAATTCCAGAAAAGCTAGGTCAAGGTTAAAAATACTGACTTTAGAATGACACATATTTAAAGAACAATAGCTTACAAGCACACAATGTTTGGAGAGCAAGTGTGGTTAGGGGTTAAAAGTGTACAAATGATGTCCTACATCTCATAAAACAAAATGAAAGCTTTTGTATTAATTTTTAACATTTAATATCCTTAATTTTTCCTTCCATTGAGTGGAATTCTATACTGCAGAGAATATGCTATATACAACTATTAAAGTTTAGAAATATATTGTGATAGAAGACTAATTAAATCAAACAGTACAAATTCTGATGAGAATAATAGGTCATTATTGGGTAAAGTGAATAGATTATGATTTTTTGAGAGATGTATCCTAACTACATGATGTAAACTTTCCTCGAATGGTGTCCACAAGGGCAATGTGTCTGAATGCCCTCCATCAGTTGGATCTGACCCATGTATGTTAACAGGTATGAACTACATTCAGATCCTGATCTGTGAGGCCAACCAGGAATGCCCTTTTTTGCAAATTGAAGGTTGTAATAGTTTTTACTTTTCACAGTATGAGAGAAATGTGACTTAATACATGTAATTCTCTTGACATGATATCTATTATAAAAATATGAGATCTGTGATTTATTGAATACTTCTTATCTGACAAAAATTATCTTCAATAAGATCTTATAAAATGTTGGCTACCATATCTATCATCAATAATCTTAGGGAAAGAACTGTTTTACCTTAAGAACGTTTCTATGCAAATAGCCATACATTCTAGAAAAAAATTGTCATATATCAGTATTTATATTTTCTTATTTTCTTTATCTATTTTCAGATTCTTAATTCATTTAACCTTGGCAAAACTTAAAGTGAACCTAGGATAATATTTAATAACAAGCTTCTCGAATGTTAAAATTTAGAATAAATATTTCCCCTAGATAATGTTCATAATAAAAATGCTAAAATGCCTTCTTACATTTTGATAATTAAAAAATGAAAATTTATGAATTGTGAGTTCAGTTGTTTTATAAGAATTATAGTATAATTATTTTCATTCTATTTTTACTGTGAGAAAATTGAATACTATCTGAAATCTATCCCATTCTAACCTCTGGAGAAAAATCTAAAAAAGTTCTAACATTTTTCACATTTTCTTTGCTGAATTCCAGCAACTATTCAATACCCTGAATGACTGAAGTACAGTGTGGAAGTGTTCTGTGCCTCTTGACCCTAATCTTCTGCTGACATATTCTTTATACATTCTAGCATTTCTACAGAGAACTGTTTTCTAAGACAAAAACACTCATTTTTCTATTTTTAATAATCAAGGTTTGTTTTTGTTCCTGTAGCTATTTCAGAATAATTTTAATTAATTTCATAAAGTTTCACTAGTCTGTGAGGAAAGGAGATCAAAGTGACATTTCCTCTAATGGTGGAATAATTAAAGCTATTACTTACAACCAGAAGTGGGATTGCTAAATCATATGGTAGGTCTGTCTTAAAGATTCATAAACTTTTACCGATAGTGCCATATTGTTTATGTGTGTTCCATAGTAGGAAAGTGCACATCTTGACCAAATGTATGTAATGATTTTTCCCTATAATTTTTCTTTTATATCTATCTTTTAAAAGTCTAACAGCCATCATGCCTAAACAAGACTTGAACAATGATAGCAGCAATGGACATGCTCAATTGAAAGGGAGAAATCTTATGGGGTCCCACTCCTAAACAAAGAACTACTGTCAACTAATGACTATGAAGGCAGGGAGAATTAGTCATCCTTAGGATAATTCCCCTAACTGGTTATCCAATACCAAGTGGTCAACCCTGAAATCATACAATACAAGTAGCACTAAACAGACTCAAGTAGGTTGCATTTGTATAGTCATGCATATCTATATCTATCTATCTATCTATCTATCTATCTATCTATCTATCTATCTATTTATCTAATCTTTTGAAACAAAAGACAGACATCATAACACATACAAAATTAAATCCCATTGTTGCTTTGACCTACACTTATCAAAATGATTAATCATAAAACCTCTTTATATCTTTGTATACCTGGCGCCAGTTTGTATATTTCTATGGTATATACACATTCTTATATTCATTGCAACTAAAAGTCACAAGATACAGAAACAGAACAATTACAGATAGATTGAAGAATAAAGAAATGTGGCATAGACAAGCAAGAAGTGTAACTTTTCATTTACAACATGGATAGAGGACATTACATTTAATGAGACAACTCAATAAGAAAGTGACCGATACTTCATAACTCCATATGTGTGAGGTATAGAAAATAGTACAATTCACAGAAGTAGAGAAGGGAATGTTAATTGCCAGAGAAAAGAGTCATGGAGGGGCAAATAGAGAATTGGTCTTTTTAAAGTGTATAACTGTTGTGAAATGAATAAATTTGATGCCTTCTGTAAAAGATAGTTTATGCAGTTAAGCAAACAGCAGTACATGTATACAATACAGTTACACAGAGAGAGAGACAGACAGACAGATATACATAGTGCGGTAGTTAAATCAAACCTAACAGTAATCATTTCTATCTGTAATAATGTATCACTATTGGATAAATTGAATGTATTATTCATTTTCATTTTTTTAAAGTATGTTAAGAGCGCAGATATTACATTTATAAGTGTTACCAAAGAGAAATTGATAAGAATAAACTCCTACTCCATCCAACCAATGAACTAGCCATAGAAAACCATCAAGAATACAAGATGTTTTTGAGATGATGGATATAATTTTTTTCTTGGATGCAGTGATAGTATTACAGACACGTGTTTAAGTTTAAATCAGCAACATGTATACATTAAATGTATGCAATTTCAATATGTCAATAAAGCCCAATAAAGTTAAAAGAACAAAACAACAGGAAGCCACTTAAAAATTCATGTTCAGGATGTTCAATACATTCAAAACCAAGCTTTTGGCCTATATAACAATAATCTAAATGTTCATGTTGTAATATCACTGTACAAGCAAATGCATTCTATTCATTAGTAGTACAAATTCCTATGTATCTGTATCTATGTGGGCATTACTTTGATGATGAAATGTGAACTTCAGTAGGTTAGAGAAATAACAAAAATACATTTGATTTAAGTATTTGTAGGAAAAAGTACCACTTACAGCATGGGACACATTGCCACATAGCTAATATAAAAATCAAATGCCTCAGGAGGTAGAAATAACTCAGTAAGAAAGGGACAGACACTTCATAATTCCATGTGTGTGTTAAAAAGCCAAGTGTCAATCAATGGGATGTGGTAGCTTGGTGAAATGCAGCTTGCACACCACACCTGAAGCACTGTAGAAGCATTTGGCATCAAATCAGCCACCTGTGTTTTGGCTATGTTTTTTTATTCACTGGCTTATAATCTGCTGCCACTTATTTTAGGGAATTTGATTTATGCTTGTTTAAAATACCATTCCTTAGCTTCACTGACCCACATCTGTTTGGCTACTTCTACTCCAGAACTGGAATAATAATTTATATCATTAAATTATATTAGGTGTTTAGAAGACAGTGATAATTTGAATTAATTCAAGGAACATATGTTGATTATAAACTACATGTCATATACAGTCTGCTGAGCATGACATGTAGGAAAATAGCTTAGGATAATTCAATGTGACATATTATTCCAGCTGCAGGAATAAGCTCCAGGTAGACCTGTGGGATTCTTACTCACCTGCATGGCTTACCCTGTTTACACCACATATTACTTGTCATTTCTGTGTTTTCATTTGAACAAATTATGAGTTGACAATTACACCATTAAATTTGAGAATGAGGGAGGGAAGCAGGATGCTGAAAACAGTATCAAAAAGCCAAAAGAAAACCAACAAATAGTCTTGCTTCTGAGGAATGCACTATGAAGCAAGTGGTATAATGAGGCTTTGGTAAACAGGCCTAGCGTGATGAGGCTCCAACTGTGAGCTGAGTTAGTTCTTTCTATGTTGGGAAGCCAGAGGACAGTTTCAGAGGTATCTGTAGCAGCTGTCAAGGTCTAAAGATGGCAACGCCAAAGCACACATGTCAGTGATACACCTTCATGCCACATTCAAATAACATAATCAAAAGAAAGGTGGTAAGGCTATAAAAAGAAAAAAATGTCTGGCTTTGTTCCCAACAGTCAAATAACATGGTTGGGCATATTGATGTATGCATATATATATAAAACAAAAGAGCAGGTTGATGGGAGTTTGCAGTTTTCCGTCTGTGGTGGTTTGAATAGGATTTCTCCTATAGTCACAGGTATTCGAATATGTCTCCTAGGTGGTGGAAGTATATGTGGGGGTGTGGCCTTATTGGAGGAAGTACGTCACTTGGGGGTGGGCTTTGAGATTTCCAAGCCACACGCCTTTCCCAGTTTTCTCTCTGCTTTTATTTACATATCAAGATGTAAACTATCAACTTCCAGCCCTAGTCACTATGCTTGCCCACTTCAATACTTTCTGCCATAATGGTGATGGTCTCCTAATCCTATGAAACCATAATCCCCAAATAAGTCCTTTCTTCTCTAAGTTGCTTTAGTCATAGTGTTTTATCACGGCCATAGAAAAGTCACTAATACCAGTCATTCACAAGAAAAGGTTACATTAACTTTACCCAATGTCTCCAGACCCTGATCATATTTTATTACTGGGGACCTGACTAACAGTACCTATGACTAATATTCTGCAAAGTAGGCTGAGGACAAAAGAACTTACTAGATTCAAATAGTAATTTTTACATTACTGAATTGTAGCAAATAACAAGTTGCAACAGATTGTGTAGTACTGTGCTTAATGCAGCATATAGAATATATCGAGTCATATTGCATAACCTGCCCATTGCTTCATTTTCTCTGATGTATTAACTGTTCTATTCACACTGTCCTGCTTTTCCACTCCCGTTGCCAACTCTGTGTAGTATACTTACAAATAAAGACTTGTAGTGTATATTGCATTGGAAATGATGAAAACATATTATATATGAAGCACTAAGGATGATGAAGTCATAAGCAATGGTAAGAGCAGCAATGCTGATATAATGTGCAATTGTTTGAGTCTTGTCACTCAACTCTAATAATGACCTGATGGTTGACTTCCTACAGCTAGATTCTGCCACTACTCCCCATTTTATATTCCTTAAGTACCTAGAATTACAGAGCATTTTTTAAAGTCTGTTTGATCTTTGATCTGTTTCTTCCATAATAGAATTTAACACAAGATTTTTTCCAACAAATGTTAAAAACTTTGCACCTTTTGAGTCTCCATGTGGCATATTTAGTTAGATCAAATTGTCACATATTCCTTCTTATATGATTACTGCTTGTTTTTCCTAGCTCTAGCCTCTAACCAGACAGAGTATATCTAATTGCCGGGTAATATTTAGATTAAATTTAATTGAGGCTATTTTCCCTTTATTTCTCACATATGATCAATTTCCAATTGCCTAAGAATAAACCCAGGTTTCCTGTTGTCACTGAGAGCCCTTCCAGACCTGACTCCAGCTTACTGGTTTTGCCTCATTGGCTAGCTTTGATGTTTGCTGTAGATTCATAGCCTTGCCTTCTTGATGTTCCAGCCACATTCTTCCACATTTCTTTCTGCTTCCCTTAACAGAATACATCTTTTCCTGCTGTATGTTCAAGGTTTGTGTGCCTTTTAAATGTCACGGGGGGTGGGAGGATATCCAGGAATGCTCCACAATTTGCTTTCCTCTCTGAACTTAGGAAACCAGGCCTTTCACGTTAGCCAACTATCCAGTTTATCCGATTTCAGGCTTTTGATACACTTTGCTTACAACAAGACGCATATCTTACTTCTATTGCAGTCATATGGTCTGTTACATGTTATCTAATGATTTTATGATTTAATCTGACACTTATTCAAGATGGGAGATAACTCATTTTTGGCATTACATATATATTTTTGTCATTTAGCAAAATCATATTTGTATACTTAACTTTCCAAATAACCAAATTAAATTCTATAAAGGTAGACTTTTATGTTTTAATCCTTTCAATTTTTATATGTGTCACACTTGAATGATTTAATTGAAACCAGCAGGTATTCATTAATTGCCTACTGGATCTATACAGGCCGTTGTGAAATATAAAAGATGAATCATAAACATATCCCTCAAAGAATTCTATATTTGGACCAGACTGCTATTCCTAACATATTACCCTCTTACCAGAAAACCCGATCAAATTATAACCCAGAATGCTTTACGACTGAATAATATGTTTGTGTTTAGCTTATTTTTTAATCACATATATGTCTTTAGTTATAGAGTCAAATCAAAGGTAAAATGGAAAGAAAAATTACTCTCAGCATTGGTAAAGGTCAAGTGTCAATGCTCTGATATCTTGCCAGTAGCTCATAGACATCTTGTTTCTTTGTTTTAAATTTACATTGGGGTAGGATTCCCTAAATATACAGTAATATATTTACTAAACAGAGTCCTGTGCAGAAACCACACATGATCCATCTAGCCATACTGAGGGTACACTTTGCATAATGATGGGGTAGTTCCATATACAAAGTTTTATAAATCAAATAATTTTGAATTTAGTCAGGCTCAGACATCTTTTCTGTGAGAAAAATATATTTATTCTTGATTCTATCCCTTAACCTTCTGGACAATTCTAGAAGTGACATTTTGCAATATCCATGCAACTCGGCAGTCTCATCTTGAATGTCTAGGCCAATATATTTATTTCTGACCAACAGCCAGCAGCAACTTCTGCAAGCCATCTGGAAGCGAGATTTAACAGATCACATCCTTGTTCCTCCTGACTTCTCTAAGATAACAACTGCTGAAGGAAGCATTATCCCATGTTCTTCCCAAAGGAGCCACTTTGGACTAAAACGCCTAAGCTAGTTTATTAGTTAGAAACTTTTGGTTTGGCAACTTCACCAGACTAACAATATTTAGATGTGTAGTTATTGAAAGAAGATAATGTTTAAACTGTCCTTTCTACTTGCTTGTTAGTCTTTCAGTTGCTGGAGAAGGTCAAAGTTGGCACAGTGCTGACTTCACAGTGTATTTCCTTAGGCGATGTCTGTGAGCTTTGTCACTAGAGAGTGACAACACTCACAGCACAGAATGCATCTGTGGAAAAGCATTTAGACAGCATCCCTGGGGCATCAAGGCTGACTATAGAGTTTATTTTCTGAATGTGGCAATAAAGGGATATGATATGAAATCATTACTCAACTATAGATGCAATCAAAATTTTGGAGAAAGCAGACAATGCCCCTATGGGATGAGTTATTCTTGGCAGAGGGTTTCCTTCTGTTAGTACAGAGTCATCTATTTTTGTCATTTAGACATTGAAGGAAACAGACCAAAAATAAGAGATGAAAAAATGTTAGAATTAATAAATTTATAAATCCATTTGATAAAGTGTCTGTGAGTATTTTTAGTGGCTTTCCAAGTTGAACTTACCTCCGATGTAACCACTTGGCTTTGGATCTGCTTTGCATCTTGAAGATGGAGACACTGTGAGACATTAGCATCTCTGCCCATGAGTTCATGTTTTTCTGCTTCAGGGTATTTTCTGTGCCACTGTTGATGACTCATTAGGAAAGATGGTACAAAGTGGAAAAAACAAAAACAGAGCAATGACTTACTAATTTCTTATTGTTATATTGATGTGTGTACTTCCTGTAGAACATGTACTTGTAATTTCACCAGCCAGATATGAAGAAAGCAGCATGTGCAGTACAGAGAGTTGAGGTAAAAAGCCACATGACAGAACATAGATTAAAATAAATGGGTTGTTTTAAGTCATAAAAACTAGTAGGACAAGCTTAAGGTAAGGCTGAGCTTTCATAATTAATAAGTCTTCGAGTTGTTATTTGGAAGCTGGTGGCCCAAAGAAAAATCCGACTACACTTACCTACATTACTTTTTGTCACAGAATTGTACAAGTGAAACAGAAATAAAACTGGAGCAGTAGATAATTGCTTACTGTTTACCTACATTATGTGTACCTAATAAAAAGCTGGGAGCAGCAAGACTGGGGAAGAGGAGACAGGTGGAGCTGGCACTTGTGAACCATTAGACTCAAAGATAAACAGCTCTATATCAAAAACTAAGATGGAATTGAGCTGAGGAAGGCAACCAATGTTGATGTCTGGCTTTCACAAGCACACATACATGGATGCATGCATGCACACATATGTCTAACACACACAATCACCAATAAATTAAATTCAGAAATTTCTTGGAAACCAGCCAAGGCAAATTATTAATAGCATTTTACTCTTTCCTCTTTACACATAGTCATATGGTTTACTGTTTAATTCTAACAGTTTTAGTGCGAGGTGGATTCCCGGATTGAAAACAAGAGTGGTACCAATCCAGTAAAACTGCTGTGATGCTTCTGACAAGGAGTGTCAGTTCCCATATGCACCTTCCCACATTCTTACCAAACCACAGTGGCAACTAAGACGGATCCTCCTCCACCTCTTTAGGGACAGTGACTTCTTCACCTTGGAGGGCAACAATTACTAGTGAATGTATGTTACTTGCTTTCCTTCAGATGTACATGACAGGAATAATGTGTAATTCTGCTAATCGCATGTTCTACTAGGTAAACAAAGAATACTTTAGCATAGATTTTATTTAAAGTCATCACCTTTCATAATTATTTCATTTGGCATCATAATTTTCTAATTAGGCACTGTAATTACAGGTTGAAAATCCTATAATCACATGTATTTAGGTTAATTATGAAAACCATTAATTACTTTTGAGCTACTGGAATGGTAACCTGTACAGATGAAATGTATCTCAAAAAGCAACTCAGGTTTCAGGAAGATGCCATCCAAAAATTTAAAGTATTACATGGATTAATATGTATAAAAGCAATAAAACACATTTAACAAATTTTTAGTATCAGAGCAAATTCAATTAGTACTCATTTCACGTTGACTTCAAGATGCTGACAAAATTATGTTTGCATGAACTTATGATTTATAATTTATGTCTATCCACAGAACAGCAATAAATGCCTTGGGAAAGAACTAACTAGCATATGCATAATAAGTAAATGTGAATGTTTCTTACTAGAAAACAATGAAGACAAACTACAATACTCAAAATGTACTTAACTTGCAAAAATAAACCTGAAATTATTTGCTTATTTGAAAATGTCTTTGCAATTTATAATTTAAAACATAATTTGGGCTTGGGTGTGTAGGTCAATAGTAGAATTCTTGCTTAGCATGACCCAAGGCTCTGGGTCAATTTCAAGCACCAAAACATTAGAAAGACAGGCAATCACACAGACAGAAAAAAAGGAAAGAAAGAGAGAGAAAGAAAGAATGAAAAGAATTAAGGAAGCAAGAAAGGAAGAGGAAAGAAGGAAAGAGAAAGGAAGAGAGAAAGAAAGCAATTTTGCATTTACAGAGCAATACATGAATTTCATGAATCTATTATTTGTGTTTATTTTGTTTGTGGATAAAATGTATGCTAGGGCTTTTGTCCTGTCAGTAAAGTCAGCAAAAAGAATAGTGTAACCTCCATCCCTAGAAAAAGACCTTAATATTTGTAGTCTAATACTGTCTTTATGAAAAAAATTCAATTCTCAGTCAATTGCTGAGTTTGTTGCAGGAAGTTTCTGTCCCACCCAGTCCTGCAGTCCCAAATAAACACACAGAGGCTTCTATTAATTATAAACTGTTTGGCCAGTGACTCAGGCTTCTTATTGGTTTCTATCGTTTAAATATTAACTCAGTTCTATTAATCTGTGCTTACCTGTAATGTGCAGGTCTCTTTCTTCCTCTGCAGCTACATGGCATCATACTGACAACTAACTCACTTTCTCCATTCCTCTTTCCAGCCTTCTCCAAGTCTGGTAACCCTGCCTATATTTCCTGTCTGTCCATTGGTCAAAACAGCTTTACTCATCAACCAATAAGAGAAACATGTATTCACAGCATACAAAAGGACATTACCCATTAAGTGTGTGTGTATACATACATACATACATACATACATACATACATACATACATACACACACACACACACACACACACACACATATGTATATATATATATACTAAGCAGGGCAAACATAAACTTTTATTTGCATTACAGCTCTTGCAGCCATTTGGGTAGCAACAAATGCGTTTTGTACTTTATTTAGGTCATTGAATATACAGACAAAATTAGGTTTCATCTAAAAATACACAATTTGAAAAAATTTAAACTAAATACAACCAATGTAAATTTAAAATGAATGTACTCATCAAACTTCAGGTGGAACTTAACAGTAATGTTTTTGATTATGAGCCTTTCAAATGAAAGTTGACGCTATAGTACATTATCAGCTGCTTACCTTCAGATTCTTTAGAATTAAAATAAAACAAAACAAAAAACACTAAGGTCACTTTGCAAAGTTTTCTATGACAATTGGCTTTTGCTTACCTTAAAAACAATGTGTGTGTGTGTGGGGGGGGGGTGGGGGCGATGGGTAGCTCGATGACTTTTATGAATAAAGCACTTATATTTCAGGTGTGAGGACCCGAGCTTGGATATCCAGCACTCATACAAAGAGCTTGTAACTGTGTCTAATTCGGTACCTCAGACAGAGATCTCAGGAGCACACTGACAGGCAAGCAAAGGCTAAAACACAAGCTACAGATTCAGTAAGAGAATTGCGTTTCCTGGGGCAATGGTGGCATGGATATAATGGGATATCTGTGTGAATCTGAGGCCTGCCACATAGGAAGGAACCAATGCTTGGTACTGTAGTCATAGGCCCTAACAAAGAATCTACTATTAGATTTGTACTTTTATTTTTTACTTATTCATTTTAGCTCCTTCAATTTATTTTTTCTGTTTGTATTGAAAATAGATTTTTAAAAGTTATGCAGTAAATTCTGATTATGGTTTCCACTCTTCCAACTTCTGTGAGATCCTATCCACCTCCCTACTCAACCAGATCCACACCATTACTCTTTTTCTGTCATTAGAAAACAATCATATAAAATAATAACAAACAAATCAGAATAGAACAAGAAAAACAGAAGAGCCAAAGACATGCCACAAGAAACACATATAGGTGCAGAGACATACACATTCACAAACACAGAAATCCCACGAAAATATAAAATCTCATACCATACTACAGATAAAAGACCTGTAAGGTAAAACAAACAAACAAACAATGCTTTAACAAAGCATTATGAGACCCCCCCAAAAAACAAAGAAATTGCCACTGAATTCATCTTTTGTTGGTCATCTACTGGTGGGCGTGGGGCCTAGCCATAAAGAGTGGTTTGTATACCTGGTGAGATTCCATTCGAGAACATTCATTTTCCCTTTGCAAGCAGTAATCAAGTGAAGATAGCTTCTGCGTTAGTGATGGGGGCTTGTGTCTACTTCCCCTCTCAGCTGTGGGACCTCATCTTGCTTAAACCAAGGTAGACACTATGCATGTTGCCACAGTCTCCGTGAGTACATATTTGCATTGTCCTGCTGTGTATAGAAGGCCTTGCTTCCTCAGTGTCCCCCATCCCTTCTACCTCTTGCAATCTTTTTATTTCTTCTGTAGGGTTCCGAGAGCCCCGAGGGGAGGTATTTGGTGGACTGAGTGTTCCAGTGCCTCATATTCTCTGCACATTGTTCAGGTGGGGTCTCTGCATTTGTCCTCATCTGCTGCAGGAAGCTTCTTTAATGACCAATGACCATAGACAGGGATTTATGAGTGTAGCAGAATGTCATTCAGAATCATTTTATTGTCATGTTCCTTTAGCAGAACAGTAGTATATGAAAGAAATTTAAATGGAATCTCACACACACACACACACACGCACGCACGCACGCACGCACGCACACACATACACACAAACACAGACTCACACACACTCCAGACTCATAACCAAATGGAACTTCCAGTTCAAGGAAATAGTTGTATCTAATCAAATTGTTGGCCAAATGGGCCCCATGGAAACCCCCAAACAACCCAGTCTGTTGCCAAGACTATTGATTTCTCTTCAGTTAGGCCCTATTGCTGAAGAAGACAATACTTACACAACTCACTGAATACAGAGAAGTTAAGTTGGCAGTTACCTAGAGCCTTTACTCCTACTGAGTAGTATCCATAGTTCGGGAAGGTACTTTGCATGAAACCAAAAAATAAAGGTAAACACCTAGCCATCTACAAACCCTGTGATCTACAATAATGACTTGTCTGGAAGATGCACTGGAGCAACAGAGGCACAAATCCTTAGAAGTCATTTTTCTTCTATTAGTAAGTTGAGGTGTGATTTCATATGCCAGGGAGTCTTTTGCATTCAATTATCAAAATTGTCTAGTCACATCTTTGCCCATTTTCTTTTAATGACCCTTTATTTTTCCTCTCAACACAAACGTTTTGCTGTTTTCTAAGAACAAATTCTTTGTTGGTTTTAGATACTAAAAAAATGTCTTCCATCTCACTTAGTTATTCCTGGAGTTTTTCCTTAGCCAGAAATCTTAATTTGTTATCTATTAGACTCCATTATTTTATTGTGGTTTAGACTTGAAATTTTAGGAATATTCCCTGTTGTTAGATTATACAGATAGTCTCAGTTATTTCTGATCAAATATATACTGATGGGTGCAGCTGTATAGACCTTTGATCCCAGCACCAGGGAAGTAGAGAGAGACAGAATCCCTGTGAATTTAAGGCTGGCCTGATCTACACTGGGAGTTCTAGGATAACTTGAAGTGTTTAATCCAGTTGCAACCTGTCTTGAATGTTGTGCTAAGTAACAACAAAGTTTTATTATTATTATTATTATTATTATTATTATTATTATTATTATTTAATTTTATCTTTACAGGGAACCTGTTTTTTGAACACAGGTTTGATGCATTTGCACTGTCAGCTTTACCATAAATAGTGTATACTATAGCTGTCCATTCTGCTCTTCAGACTCAGTGTTCTGCTGCTGTGGCAAAGACTCAATGAGTCTCTTCTGCTTTGCCCTCCTTCCCCTCATCTTTACCTCTGGTGTGACTTAGATTTGGCACCACAGTTGTCAAGCATCAACCTTTTAAAGGCTGGTGGCTACTATGTTTCTTTCCCATTCCATATGTATGTGAAACAACTTTGTCAAATAACATTTACCAAATGTTATTCATAATGCAGCTTAATGATGAATCCAGGGGAAGAATTGACATAAATATCTCTGTTGAGATATTATTTTTTGTCCTTTCTTCAAGATTGAAATTTTATTCATTAAAGCCTTTCAAGCCTTTGATGTAGTTAGTTCTTCTGAAATTTGTACCTATTCATAAAACTATTCTTTAGAATTATTTCTTAATTACTTCTAATAGAGAAAACCATTGTTGGTTTTCACAAGTAGATTCAGTACCTATCAGTTCATTCTGTCCTGACATTTTACATTTGCTTTTTGCATACTTAATCTTACTCATTAGGTTAACTGATCTCAATTTTAAATTAAATTATACTAGGTATTCTTCCTTGTACAATGTAAATTCTCTTATGGAAATTATATTCTGCCGACAAACAGGCACCATAAATAATAACTATGTAAAATATGTTCTATCAGAGAAAAATGCTATAGGGAAAATAAAATAGGTGTGAAGAGAACAAACAATGTAGGAAGTTTATGCAGTCAAATTGGAAATGACAGGATAGACTCGAGAAGATAGCATTTGGGCAATGGCTTTAATGAGGTGGCTTGGAATTACATAAATGTTACACCTGTATTAAGAACAATATATCACAAGGTCCAAGAGGAGAGTGGTACCATTGAGATAACTATTTTAGAAATACAGATGGACCCAGAAAAGACCAGTGGAGGTACAGAACAAAATCTATATCTGTGATATATTTTTAAATTCTCTACTTTTCTAGTTTTAAAAATAATATTTTATTAATTCTTTGAGAATTTTATAATGTATTTAGATTATATTAATCACCTCTACTAACGTATCTCAGAAACACCAAAAGACTTGCCTACCTAATTTTATCTTTTTTTGTAATACCATGGTGTCTAATTTGTTGCTCAGATAGTCCAGATTGTTGGGCCATCGTTTTGAAGATGGCCAACTTACTTGGGGTCATGCCCTTGAAGAAAACTGGCTTTCTTCCCCCCTAGAGGGTAGCAATTGACAGTAGCTCTTCATCCAGGGATGGGACTTCATGACCACCTTTCTTTCTCATATTCCAATTTTGTCCAGCTTGAGATTATCTATGTGTTTGCATATTTTCCTAATTGCTGTGAATTCTTCTGTACATTTTATGTTGCATCTGTAAGACTGTTTCATGGTAGTCATCCCATCTCTGGATCTTACAGTCTTTCCACCCAGTCTTCTGTGATGATAACTCAGCCTTGGGAGGAGGGGGTCTGGTATGAGTGTCCCATTTAGAGCCCAGCTATCCTTGGTCTCTTATTCTCTGCACATTTACCAGCTCTAAGTTTCTGTGCTAATTGCCATTTACTGGAAAAAGAAACTTCACTGATGAGAAATGAGAGATGTATTAATCTAATAACCAAAAGTTATTAGGAGTCACTTTAATATATGTCCATTTAGCAGACTAATAATAGTAGGTCTCTCTAGCCTCAGGTTTTTTGTCTCTATAACATAATCAGATGTGGATTTTATTCTGTGGAGCAGACCTTCAATCCATTTGATAGTGTTGGTTACTTTAATGATGTTCATGTTAATATTGCACCACTGCGCATATCTTGCCAGAACAGTCATTATTTCAGCTCAGAGATCACAGCTGGGTAACACTAAAAATTCCTTTTCTCCTTTAGAAGTGTGCATAGCACCTTCAGAACCACAAAAGGAGCCAATAGGAATGAAGCTTCAAGAGTAGTTCCCTGTTTGATTTCTCTATGTTCCATGATTCAAATGTGTGCTGTTTTCAGCAATAGGGCCTTACCATCAAGTTCTAGAGGGTAGATAAGAGCAATAGTAACACTTTGAAATACTTGCAGGTCTTTGTGGCTGTGGGGTTGCTGTATTTTTTTATTATTATATTGAGATGTATTCTTTGTATCTCTAGACTCTCCTGGACTTTTTGTCATGAAGGGATATTGCATTTTCTTTACCTAGTTACATGCTTTTTTAGTCTATTTGTTGGACAGATTATGTTTATTGATTTACATATGTTGAACCATCCCTGTATTTTGGGATGAAGCCCACTTGGTCATGGTGGGTGACTTTTGTGATATTTTCTTGAATTTAGTTTACACATATTTTATTGAGTTTTTTCATGTATATTTATCAGAGAGATTGTCCTATAATTTTCTTATTGTTGTATCTTTATCTGGTGTAAGTGGCAAGCTTCATAAAGCTAACTTGGGAGCATACTCTCCTTTTGTATTTTATTAGTTGGTTTGAGTAGTAGTTTTATCTTTAAAGACTGGAAAATTCTTCAGTAAATCTACCTGGGCTTTATTTTCGTGTTGCTTTGTTGATGCTTCTATCTTATATCTTGGGTTTGGGCTGTTTGAAAGTTTTAGCTCTTCTTGGTTTTTACTTTAGTATGTCATATGCAGGAAGAGAGTTTCATCCATTTCTTTTAGGGTCCCAATTTTGTGGAGTAAAGCTTTTTGACGTTTGTCTTTGCAATCCTGTGGATTTCCTTGGTGTCTGTCTAACATCTCCTCTTTCGTCTCCCATATGATTCATGTGGACCCCCTCAGTTAATTTGGCTAAAGTTTTCTAACTCTTGTTAATCCTTTCAAAGAACCAACTGGTTATTTCTTTGACTCTTGGTATTTTATTTCTTTAATTGATATTGAAGAACAAACACTATAATACTAATTGCATACAGAAATGTTTTTCTACATGTATACATTATGAATTGCTTAAAACAAGTTACCCTATTTATTTTCTTAATATTTTTAGTTTTATTATAGTGACATTGTAAAAATACTTCCTTCTAGCTTTTTGAAATGTACTGAATAGTGGTTACAGTTGTCATGGTTATTATTGTTATTAGCATTATTGATACTTACCATATTATATGACAACACACAAGAACTTCCAACTCAGAACTCATTGATCAACCTCTCTGCACCCCTTCATCACTGCTAACCTCTATTCTGTTCTCAATATTTGGAATAAAATTTTTCAAAATGTGCATATGAATAATATAGAATACTTTCCTTCAAATCTGACTTATTTTACTTAGCATAATAATCAGTTCTGTGATGCCACATATAACAAGATTTTATTTATTTATTTACATTTATTTATTTATTTTACATCTTAACCTCAGTTTCCCCTCCCTCCTCTCTTCTCAGTCCCTCCCACCCACCTCTCCTGTGTTCCCTACCCCAATCCACTCCTCCGTTGTCTATGTTCAGAGAGGGCAGGCCTCTCATGGTTATCAATAAAACATGCCATATTAACATAGGACTAACTACCTCCCCTTGTATTAAGGCTGTGCAAGACAGCAAAATATGAGAAATAGGTTCCTGAAAGCCAGCAGCCTAGGCCCTCTACATATATGTGATTTTATTTATTTTTATAGGTGAATAGTACCTCTTTTTGTGTATATTCTCTATTTTTGACTTCCTTCATCATTTGATAGACATGTATGGAGTTTCTATTTTTGGGCTGCTGTAAGTAATATTGATGTGAACATGGGGGTGCAGATGTTTTTCTGTTGTTTTGTCTTTAGTCACTTTGCTTGGATCCAAGGTAGTGAAACTGCTAGATCAAATGCTTGTTCAAAGGCAAACTCTGTGGAATCTTCTTGTTTTGAATAATGGTTGAACTAACTTACGTTCCTACTGTGTACTGGGATTTCCTTTACTCCACATACCCAGCAACACTTGCTCATTTTAATGGTTTTTTGATGGCAGTTATTTATAGTAAAGTGAGACATTTTGTTGTGCTACTTATTTGCATTTTTTGGTGATTTTGAATTGATTTTAACTGATACGTATAAGATTAAATGTATTCCTATTGGTGAAGTTGCATGTGGTGCATCAATACATGTGTATACTGGGTAATATTTAAACCCAGCTACATAATTTAGCTCTTCAAACGTTCATCATTCCTCTTTTGTAAAAGCTTTCCTAGCATTTTGAAATATACGTTACCGTTCTCTGTTGTGATTCCACCACACAACAGCACACAAGAGATTTCTATTACTGCTGTTTCCACAGTTTTGACGTGATTGGCATTTTCTCAAGTTAATGTTTGAAAATGATTCTTACGGTTCATTAGTGCTGTAGTTGAAATCTGAAATGCCTTGAACCCATTGTCCTAGGTGGGTGGCACCATTTTTAAAATTGTGGAACTATTCTTTTCTTTAAAAATATTTTATTTGTGTGTGTGGGGAGAGAGAGAGAGAGAGAGAGAGAGAGAGAGAGAGAGAGAGAGAGAGACAGAGAGACAGAGATAGAGGCAGAGAACATGAGCTTGTGCACATGGCTTGCTTATGGAGGTCAAAGACAACTTGTGGGGTTGGTTCCCTTTCCTCCATGTGGATCCTGGGGACTGAAAGAACTCAGGTCATTAGACTTGGCAGTAGATGCTCACGAAACCATTTCTCCAGCCCATATCATGGAACCTTTAGAAGATGGGGCCCAGTAGAACACTAGGTATCAGCCTTTGGAATTGTACCTGGCTGTGTTTCATCCTTACTGTGAGGTGTACAACATCTTTCACATGCTCTTGTAGCCACGGACTGCAATGATCTGTCATGTGTTAAGTCACTCTACGAAATGAAACCTTATGATGTTGTTAGCAAACATAAATTTTTATCATAAGCCATGCCTGTCAAGCATTCTATCACAGTAATGTAAAAGTACATAATATATTTATAAAATGTGTGATATCTACAAATGTAATTTCTGTTTATAATTTCTGCCGAGTAAGTCTAAGAATTGTACTTGTTAACTAGAAACTAAGGAACACATATGAACACATGCATAGATCTGTAAGAGAGAGGAAGTTATCTATGCCTATAAGTGGTTCAACTTAACTGGTAATCAACTTATTACCAGTAAGGTTGCTAAACTCATTATTTATTTCAGTTTGATGTGTGACAATCAATTTAAAATATTTCCCACTTAAGAGAAGTAACAACCTTGATCAGTTACTTTGTTTAGGTCCCTTATTTATTTGTTCTTCTTTGACTATGAGATGTTAACACATGACACATGAGAGGATGTCAATGGTTGACATCTGAGTTCTTTTCTTCGTAAATCTCACTGTCACCAGAAAACTCCTGTTGTTTTCTCTTGCATCATGTTGTTGCTATCTGCTCAGCTCTTGTCAATAAAATTTTGGGAATGAAATCCCTCTGAATTTGATGGTGAAATATTTTATAATTTTTTTAAGTTAAAGCTCCCGTATCAGGTGGAACTCTGCATCTATTTGATGGAAATGACAGTTAATTCAGATTATTGACTTTCCAGTGATTGGAGTGTGAAATAGGACAAAGGGACTTTCCTGTTTAGTTTTGGGCTAGGCTACCTTGAATAATGGGCATGTTGATTAGAGTTAGTGAAGGAGGAACTCTTAGACAGGGAAGGCTTAGAAGGCCAGGACCTTCTAAAATCAAGGCTCTGATGGGGACTCAGTATCATCAGTACTGGTCCCTGAACTGAATATCTAAGTCACAACACTTTCTCTGTGGAAGCAGGGACAGAAAGAGCTAGGAATACAGATGTGCAATAAAGGGGGACACTTTCTTTTTAAGTTAACCTTTTAATAAATACTCCATTTGGTCTCATGTTTCACTTTAAAATTATGGGCTGTTAGGGGAGATATCTCAGGGAATAAAGCACTAGCTACTCAAAAATAAGGACTGGAGTCAGATTCCCTGGAATGTGTATAAATGCTTCGAATGAATGGTGGGCTTCTCAAATCCCTGCACATGGAAGGCAGAGACAGGGTCCTTGGAGCAAGCAGGCTGGCTGAACTAGCCATAAGTGACTAACTTTATGTAGAGAGAAAGAGATACCCTATCTTGAAAAATAAAATAGAAAGCAATAAGCAAGGCACTCAAGGTCAACCTCAGGCCTACACATGTATGCACACTCAGCTTTGTTTACATTTGCACATATGTGTATACACATACCTGTGCACGTGCATGCCATGCACAAAATATCTTTTCTCTTGTTCTTTGTCATGCACTAAAAGGGCATTATTATTTTAACTGAAGCAATATGATAGAAATATGTTGTAGTGTCTACTTTTTCCCTGTTGATAATTCAATATTATCTCTTGAAAATCTTTCATCTAACTTTATTAGTGATGGTTTTCAAAAGGAACTTCAAACAACAGAGATCTTTCTAAAATAAAAAAACAGGCTATGATTTACTTATTCCATTCAGTTATTCTACTGTTGTCCATTCATGAATCACCTTGAACTAACTCCTTTAGAAGTGAGCCATCTGGATAGATACTTCCTGAGCTTATGATGCAGACAAAAGTCTCCAGGTTGAGTAAGAGTTGTGCAATAATGTCACACTGGTCTTCCTCTGCTCACCGTTGTCCTGTTTCTTATCAATTAGGTTGCATGAGAAATGTGAAATATTTTTGGTATAATGTATTTATCAAGAAGATGTGGTCTTACAAAACTAATACTTAGCTTTGATGTAGTGATGAAAATTTAAGCTGAAATGAACTATCTATACATCATTTCAAGTAAAGAAACAAGGATTCAGGTGGATAATAGATTTGTAAGAACTGCTTCAATCTCTGTAAGCTACAGTGAAAACATCAGACTATTCAAAAAACATTTCAAGTCTATCAGATGTCAATTCATTTATTTTTATTTTATGTATATGAATAACTTGTCCACATATATACTTGTAGACCACGTGGGTGCCTGGTACCCTCAGATGCTAAAGAGGACATTGGATGCCTTGGGTCTGGAGTTTGAGGTAGTTGTAAGCCACCATTTGGGCTTTGGGAACTGAGAATGTATCATCTGTGAGAGCAACAAGCATTCTTGATTACTGAGTCATCCTCCTATCTCAGGTGTAAGTTAATCAATTTGCTTTTTGTGTGTTGCTACACTTCTGATGCTGTCCTGGATATGTGTGGTGCTGTCTGTTCCCATGAGTTTCATTTGAATCCTACATTGGTAACTGGGATAAGTAAAGATCTACTTAGAAAAGAGCCCCTCTATAGAAATGGAGCATCACTGTGCTCAGTTCGAATGTCATCAGTTCTGCCAGTAATCCACCCTGCTTTCATGTAACACTGAGTAAAGAACAATTTCTTTGGTTTTACCTGCCAACCATGTCCCAGGTCAACCTCCAGGCTAAAAGTCAACTTAAACCCCATTTGCTTGAATATCAGAAATGAGAACCTAACTTCAGGACAGAAAAAAATAAAATGAAGACTCAGATGTTCTTGCTTGGAATAAGCCAATGATTTGAATTTGAAGGGATCACCACAAAAGCAGCATTGCCTGGGGAGAGAAAATCCAGTTTGTTAACCCAGGAGGCAAACAGGGTTTCCCAGTAAAAAGTGCAAATTGGGCAAAAAACTAAAGCCAATGACGGACCTATCTGTCCCTGTGTCATCATCTCTATTAGAGAAAGAGCTCCATCTTTAATGATATGATGTACAGTAATATGACATTAACCTGATAAATCATTAATGCCATAAAGTGATATGACATTCAAGAATATGATAAATCATTAATGATGTCTTTCAAATATCCATCATCATCTCCTCCTTAGAAAATGTTCTCCTGTCCTCTGCTAGTGTACCCCTCTGCCCTCAACAAGATCCAATATCCTGTCTCTTTCCTTCACATCTTCAAGGGCTTTTATTCTTAGCTAATGATAGGCAACAGGTATCAAAGGTCACAGACTGAACTCTTTAAAAAATCCGGTAAAGTCTGATGACGTAAAGACACGATGAAGTGGTTGCTAGCCTTGAGGGGAAGTCTTTCAGTCTCTTTCCTGCATTGAAGTAAAATTCATCATCACACAGTGAGGTTTGGTCAACTCTGAGGACTTCACTATGGTTGTGGTTCCATAAGATTGCAAAGAACTGAGGAATTCCTACATCATAGTATGTTTACTGTATTGTCACCATGTGTACTTATGTTTTGATACACAGATAGCACTACAGCAATGCAAATGGCTCCTAATTTTCACCTTTCTCTATGTAACAAAGCCCTCAAAAATCTGTAATTCTGTCATTGATCCATTAGTGTCCCCATATGTTCATACTGTTCTCAGAGGTATAATGGCTTTTGAGCCTCAACACATGTTATCTCCTTGTGCCCTCCATTTCTGTGAGTTATACAACATTTAACTTTCTTGGTATCTTATCTCAAATTCCATTTTTTCTATAGTGTTTTTGATAATATTAGACAGTTTGATCATTTTTTCTCCTGCCTCATACCATCTATTTCTAATATGTCCTTGACAATATTTAACTCCACAGTTTATTTAATCTATTTTATGTTCGGTCATTTTCATTTGAGACCTCTATATCCCTGAAGTGACTGTATGTTTCTCAGAGCCTGGCTTGAACAAAACATTATTACTTTGGGGATAAAGGTACAGAAGGAAATTACAGCAGGAGGCTGAGCATCTCCAACCCTTCAACAGGACTCCGGTACTCTAGGGAATGCCAGTGCCTGCAAGTAGGATGGCAGTGTCCTAACCTGAGTGATTCTAAAATAATTTCCATGTGTTCACGTGCAGGAATGGGTTGATGTCCCTGGAGCGTCTTCACATTTGTATGCTTCACACTAAAAAGTGCAGGAGTGCTGTGACAGATTTATAATGCCACTTCATCAAAATGCCACTGGTAAGGCCAGATGAGAAACTATGTACCAGACACACCTAGGGAAATTTGAGCCCTTGCTTCTCCTTTACTGCTCTGCAGAAGACCAGAGCTCTGAGTACAGACTTAAGTAAGTGGAACTTGGGTAAAAGTCTACAGCTATTAAGATGAGGGGGAGTTGTACATATATTATTCCAGATGCGTGCATAAATGTACAGCATATTAGCAGCAGAGTTGTGCGGATGCTTCACCTCCTTCCCCAGACACTCACTCAGTAGGCCGTTCAATAGCTGCTTAGCTGTAGAGCACTTATAATTATGCACAGTTGAAATCTCTGTGAGCCACTCTCCTCCCGGCTGAAGTCTACAGCAGGCAAACATATAATACATTTGCTTCTCCCCATGCATTTTGACAAGTTTTTTAAAAGGCATCAAGATAATGTTTGCATGCATTATGCAGCTAGAAGAATGAAAACCCCATTACAAGAGCTGAAATTACTAGGCTCTCTTAACGTGACATAAATCAGGCCCATCTGACACCCCTACTTGAAGCTCTCATGTTGCAGGCACCAGGCAGAGTATGCAAATGCAGCTTTGCTTCTTCCTGGCAGAGGGCAAAGCTCAAACAGCAAGATTCAGAATGCAGCTATGTCTGATACCCAAAGATAGGAAAACACACTATTCTTTGTGGACTCAAGCTAGTGTTTGGGGCTATTTTAACTGCCGATGACCATAATAGCTTCATGGTGTCTTATTGATCAGAGGGTTTAATATCCTTATCTAATGGAGTACAGGCCATATGAGATGTTTATAACCCTGGCACCTCCTCCCAACAGCTAGTAATGTGCACTTGGCTATGCGTAATAGGACTCTGATTTCCCTGTGGACCCAAGCACATCCTATCAGAAAGTGCTGTTAGCATGATTTAGTAACACTGTCCCCAATAGGGAGTGGAATTGTCTTTATATGTGCATTTGCACACTTAACTGTTTAAAATTTGCCTGGTTAAAATTTTAATGATAATGGAGCATGCCTTTCTTGCTTCCACGATGCATATTTATTTGTTTTATAAGGGTGACTGTATCTGTTCAATTTGTTAAAACATCTTTTACTGGTAGCATTACTGCCTTGGCAGCCCACATTATAAAGTAAACTACTTTAGGAATTTATGTTTTCTTGATGGAACATAAAATCCCAATGCCAAATGGTTTGGAAAAAAATATTGAGAAATGGAGTTTTTAATTTTACTTTTCTTAGGTTGATCTTAGCCTAAAGTTTCTTTTTAAATATTTTCTTAATATTTAATCTTCTTTCATCAAAATATAGTAGTTAATAGTCTATGTATGTACATATGTGTATATGCGTATATTTGGTGTCTTTTAATGTGTGGGATTGTTTGATGTCCTGTTAGCAAATACTGAGATGGCCTTTAGGTTTAAATCAATTTTTATAATAAAAAGAGAGCAACAAAACACCAAAATTCCCCGTTGTCTTGTTAAAATGAAACATAAATTATTTTCATTGTTTTAAAAGGCAAAATCAGAACAAAGAGGCTACATTCAAATCCACAATGTTACTTAATATAATTCTTCCTTCACTATTTTGTCTATCCTTAAACAAAATGAAATTGAGTTCTGAGTGTGCACTTTTGTATATGTGCATGCATGTATGAATAGGGTTGGAAGCATAAGTATGTATGCTTTTTCATGTGCACCTACATTTGTTTTTTTTTTTAATTTTATTTTATTTTATTAGTTCTAGATAGGGAACAAGCTTATTTCAAGTCCCTTCTCCCTCTCCCTCCCCTCACCCCCAAACTTTCTCCCCCACCCCCAGCCCATCCCCCCAACCCCATCCACCCACTACTCCCCAGGCAGGGTAGGGCCCTCAACGGGAGCTCAGCAAAGTCCACCAAGTCTTCCTATGCTGATCCTGGGCCCTTCCCCATGTGTCCAGGGCCAGAGTGTAACCCTTCATATGGGATGGGCTCTCAAAGTCCCTTTTTGCACCAGGGAAAAATACTAATCCACTACCAGAGGCTCCCTGGAGTGCAGAGGCCTCCTTATTGACATCTATGTTCTGGGGTCTGGATCAGTCTTGTACAGGCCTCCTGGACAGCATCTGGGGTCGATGTGCTCTCCCTTGTTCAGGCCAACAGTTCCTGTGGGTTTCTCCATCCTAGTACAGACCCCTTCGTTCTTCATTCCTCCCTCTCTTCAACTAAATTCCCGATTTCGGCTCATTGTATATCTGTGGATGTCTGTCTCTGTTTCCATCAGCCACTGGGTGAGGGCTCTAGGATGGCATAAAGAGAAGTCATCAATCTCATTTTAGGGGGAGGGTTTTTAGGTTATCCTCTCCACCATTGCCTGGATTGTCAGATCGTGTCATCCTTGTAGGTCTCTGGAGATCTCCCTGGTTCCTGATCCCTTCTCGGGCCTACAGTGGCTCCCTCTGATATCGTTTCTCTCATCTTGCTCTCTTTCCTCTATTCTTCCCCCAACTCAATGTTTCTGCCCCTCCATTTCCTCTCCTCTTCTCCTCTTCTCTTGCTCTTATTGTAGCAGCTCCTTCCCCCCCCCACCCTCATGCCCCCAATTAGTTCGGGAGTTCATGCCATTTCCATTCCTGGGGACCATTTAACCCTTAGAGTCCTTCATGTTTCCTAGTTTCTTTGGTGAAGAGCATTATATACTGGTAGTCTTTTGTTCTATGTCTAAAATTCATATATCAGTGAGTACATACCTTGCTTGTCTTTTTGTGACTGGGTTACCTCACTCAGGATGGTTTCCTCTAGTTCCATCCATTTGCCTGCGAATTTCAAGATTCCATTGCTTTTTTCTGCTGAGTAGTACTCCATTGTATAAATGTACCACATTTTCTCAATCCATTCTTCATAGAGGGGCATCTAGGTTGTTTCCAGGTTCTGGCTATTACAAACAATGCTGCTATGAACATGGTTGAACATATGTCCTTGTTGTAAGTACATGCCCTATTTGGGTATATACCCAAGAGAGGAATGGCTGGATCTTGAGGTACACTGATTCCCATTTTTCTGAGCAACCGCCATACTGATTTCCAGAGTGGTCTTACAAGATCGCACTCCCACCAGCAATGGAGGAGTGTTCCTTTTTCTCCACATCCTCTCCAGCATAGATTGTCATTGGTGTTTTTTATTTTAGCCATTCTGACAGGCGTGAGATGGTATCTCAGAGTTGTTTTGAGTTGCATTTCTCTGATGGCCAATGATTTTGAGCACTTTTTTAAGTGTCTTTCAGCCATTTCAGATTCCTCTGTTGAGAATTCCCTATTTAGTTCTGCACCCCACTTTTTAATTTCGTTGTTTGGTGTTTTGGTGGCTAGCTTCTTGAGCTCCTTATATATTTTGGAAATCAGTCCTCTGTCAGATGTGGGATCGGTGAAGATCTTTTCCCATTCTGTGGGTGGTCGTTTTATCCTACTGACTGTTTCCTTTGCCTTGCAGAAGCTTCTCAGTTTCAGGAGGTCCCATTTATTAATTGCAGACCTCAATGTCTGTGCTTCTGGCGTAATGTTCAGGAAGTGGTCTCCTGTGCCAATTTGTTCAAGGGTTGTTCCCACTTTCTCTTCTAGAAGATTCAGTGTGGTTGGATTTATGCTGAGATCTTTGATCCATTTGCACTTAAGTTTTGTGCATGGTGACAGGTATGGATCTATCTGTAATTTTCTGCATGTCCGCATCCAATTGTGCCAGCACCATTTGTTGAAGATGCTGTCTTTTTTCCATTGTATAGATTTAGCACCTTTGTCAAAAATAAGGTATCCATAGGTGCGTGGGTCGATATCAGGGTTTTCAATTCGATTCCATTGGTCTATCAGTCTATTTTTGTGCCAATACCAAGCTGTTTTCAGAACTATGGCTCTATAGTAGAGCTTGAAGTCGGGGATGGTGATGCCTCCAGAAGATCCTTTATTGTAAAGAGTTGTTTTGGCTATCCTGGGCTTTTTATTTTTCCATATAAAGTTGAGTATTGTTCTTTCAATGTCTGTGAAAAACTGTGTTGGGATTTTGATGGGGATTGCATTGAATCTGTAGATTGCTTTTGGCAGGATTGCCATTTTTACTATGTTAATTCTACCTATCCAGAGCATGGGAGATCTTTCCATTTTCTGGTATCTTCTTTAATTTCTTTCTTTAAGTCTCAAAGTTCTTATTGTACAGGTCTTTCACTTTTTTGGTTAGTGTTACCCCCAGGTATTTTATGTTGCTTGTGGATATTGTGAAAGGTGATGTTTCCCTGATTTCTTTCTCATTGGATTTATCATCTGTGTATAGTAGGGCTACTGATTTTTTTGAGTTAATTTTGTATCCTGCTACCTTGCTGAAGGTGTTTATCAGCCGTAGGAGTTCCCTGGTAGAGTTTTTCGGGTCACTAATGTAGACTATCATGTCGTCTGCAAATAGTGAAAGTTTTACTTCATCCTTTCCAATTTGTATCCCTTTGATCCCCTTTTCTTGTCTTATTGCTATAGCCAGAACTTCAAGTACAATATTGAAGAGATATGGAGAGAGTGGACAGCCTTGTCTTGTTCCTGATTTTAGAGGAAACGCTTTGAGTTTCTCTCCATTTACTTTGATGTTGGCTATTGGTTTGGTATATATTGCCTTGATCATGTTTAGATATGTTCCTGTTATTCCTGTTCTCTCCAAGATCTTTATCATGAAGGGATGTTGGATTTTGTCAAAGGCTTTTTCAGCATCTAGTGAGATGATCATGTGGTTTTTCTTTTTCAGTTTGTTTATATAGTGGATTACATTGATGGATTTTCGTATGTTGAACCATCCTTGCATCCCTGGGATAAAGCCTACTTGATCATGGTGGATGATTTTTCTGATATGTTCTTGTATTCGGTTGGCCAATATTTTGTTGAGTATTTTAGCATCGATGTTCATGAGGGATATCGGTCTGTAGTTCTCTTTCTTAGTCATATCTTTGTGAGGCTTGGGTATCAAAGTGATTGTAGCCTCATAGAAAGAGTTTGGCAATATCCCATCTGCTTCTATTGTGTGGAACAGTTTGAGGAGTACTGGAATTAGCTCTTGTTTGAATTTCTGGTAGAATTCTGCAGTGAAGCCATCTGGCCCTGGGCTTTTTTTGGTTGGGAGGCTTTTGATTACTGCTTCTATCTCATTAGGGGTTATAGTTCGATTTAAACTGTCTATCTGATCTTGATTTAATTTTGGTAAGTGATATTTATCCAGAAAGTTGTCCATTTCCTTTAGGTTTTCCAATTTTGTGGAATACAGGTTTTCAAAGTATGACCTAAAGATTCTCTGGATTTCCTCAGTGTCCGTTGTTATGTCTCCCTTTTCATTTCTGATTTTGTTAATTAGCATGCTCTCTCTCTGCCTTTTGGTTAGTTTGGCTAGAGGCTTGTCTATCTTGTTGATCTTCTCAAAGAACCAACTCTTTGTTTCATTGATTCTTTGTACTGTTTTCCTAGTTTCTACTTTGTTGATTTCGGCTCTCAGGTTGATTATTTCCTGGCGTCTACTCCTCCTTGGTGAGTTTGCTTCCTCTTGCTCTAAAGCTTTCAGTTGTTCTGTCAATTCTCTAATGTGACTTTCCTCCAGTTTCTTCATGTGAGCACTTAGTGCTATGAACTTCCCTCTTAGCACTGCTTTCAGGGTGTCCCATAAGTTCGGGTATGTTGTGTCTACATTCTCATTAAATTCTAGAAAGTCTTTGATTTCTTTTTTTATTTCTTCCTCAACCAAGGAATGGTGCAATTGGGAGTTATTCATTTTCCACGTAAATGTAGGTTTTCTGCAATTCGTATTGCTGTTGAATTCTAGCTTTAATGCATGGTGGTCTGATAAGATACAGGGGGTTATTTCAATACTTTTGTACCTGTGGAGGTTTGCTTTGCTGCCAACTATGTGGTCAATTTTTGAGAAGGTTCCATGTGGCGCTGAGAAGAAGGTATATTCTTTTGTGTTTGGATGGAATGTTCTATAGATATCTGTTAAACCCAGTTGTGTCATAACTTCTTTCAGATCCTTTGTTTCTTTGTTAAGTTTCTGTCTAGTAGTTCTGTCCAGTGGTATAAGGGGGGTGTTGAAGTCTCCTACTATAAGTGTGTGTGGTTTTATGTGTGGTTTGAGCTTTAGTAATGTTTCTTTTACAAAAGTGGATGCTTTTGTATTAGGGGCATAGATGTTCAGGATTGAGACTTCGTCTTGATGGACTTTTCCTGTGATGAGTATGAAATGCCCTTCTTTATCTCTTTTGATTGCTTTCAGTTTAAAGTCTAATTTGTTAGATATTAGTATTGCTACCCCAGCTTGTTTCTTGAGCCCATTTGATTGGAAAATCTTTTCCCATCCTTTTACTCTGAGGTATCGCCTGTCTTTGAATTTGAGGTGTGTTTCTTGTAAACAGCAGAAGGATGGATTCTGTCTTCGTATCCATTCTGTTAGCCTGTATCTTTTTATGGGTAAGTTAAGACCATTGACATTCAGGGATATTAACGTCCATTGTTCATTGGTTCTTCTTAGTTTTGGATTTATTGTTGGTGGTATCATTGCGTGTGGATTTTGCCCTTCTGTTTCTTTTTGTGTTTGGTGAAATTCGATTAACTACTGACAGTGTTTTTGTGAGTGTAGTTATGTTCGTTGGGTTGGAGTTTTCCTTCCAGAGCCTTCTGTAGTGCTGGATTTGTTGATATGTATTGTTTAAATCTGTTTTTGTCGTGGAATATCTTGTTTTCTCCATCTATAGTGATTGAAAGTTTTGCTGGGTACAGTAGTCTGGGTTGACATCCATGCTCCCTTAGTGCTTGTAGGGTATCTATCCAAGACCTTCTGGCTTTCAGAGTTTCCATTGAGAAGTCGGGTGTGATTCTGATTGGTTTGCCTTTATATGTTACTTGGCCTTTTTCCTTTGCTGCTCTTAATATTTTCTCTTTATTCTGTAGATTTGGTGTTTTGATTATTATGTGTCGGGGGACTTCTTTTTGTGGTCCAGTCTGTTTGGTGTCCTGTAAGCTTCTTGTACTTTCATAGGCATATCCTTCTGTAGGTTGGGGAAGTTTTCTTCTATGATTTTGTTGAATATGTTTTCTGTACCTTTGAGCAGTATTTCTTCACCTTCTTCTACACCTATTATTCTTAGGTTTGGCCTTTTTACGGTGTCCCATATTTCCTGGATATTTTGTGTTAGGGTTTTGTTGGACTTGAGGTTCTCTTTGGTGGATGAATGTATATCCTCTAGCGAGTCTTCAGTGGCTGAGATTCTCTCTTCCATCTCTTGAATCCTGTTGGATACACTTACATCTTTAGTTCCTGATCGTTTATCCAACCTTTCCATTTCCAACATGGTCTCATTCTGTGTTTTCTTTATTGTGTGTATTTCAGCTTTCATGTTTTGAACTATTTCAAGAGCTTCCTTCACTTGCTTGGATGTTTTTTCTTGGCTTTCTTTGGATTCTTTAAGAGATTTATTTATTTCTTGAATTTTTTGGTTTGTCTTTTCCTCCAATTCATTTAATTTTTTGTTTGTTTTCTCTTCTATTTCTTTAAGGGATTTTCTTGTTTCCTCTTTAAAGGTCTCTATCAACTTGCTGAGATAATTTTTGAGGTCCATCTCATCTTCATGCTCTGTGTTGGGCTTTTCAGCTCTTGCCGGAGTGGAGTCCCTAGGTTCTGGTGGTGTCATGTTGGTCTTTGTGTTGTTGAGTGAAATCTTATTCTGTCTTCTCCCCATATCCTTTTAGTGGGTGCGGGTGGGTTCTCTCTATCTCCTCTTGTGGCCCAGTGGTGTGTGGGGGCTAGGAATTCGATGTCCACAACTCTAGATGATCTCGACGCTCCTGGTGGTCTCCTCGCTAGTTCCTAGTTTCTTGGTCGTTCGGCGGAATGGAAGAGTGGGGTGCTACCAGATTTGGGGCACAGGGAGCTCCTCCCTGCCTGGGCTTGTCTGGCCCAAGCCGGCAGGCTCAGGAGGGGGTGGTGGGATGGGGGTGGTGGGGTGTTCTGGCCTGGAGTCGGGAGCGGGCAGGAGCTCACTCACCTAGTTCCAGGTCAGTCTGCGGCGGCGGAATGTAAGAATGGGGTGCTAGCAGATTGGTGGGGCAGGGGGCTCCTCCCTCTCTGGGCGTGTCTGGCCCAAGCCGGCAGGCTCAGGCGGGGGTGGTGGGATGGGGGTGGTGGGGTGTTCTGGTCTGGGGTCGGGAGCGGGCAGGAGCTCACTCACCTAGTTCCAGGTCAGTCTTCGGCGGCGGAATGTAAGAATGGAGTGCTAGCAGATTGGTGGGGCAGAGGGCTCCTCCCTCTCTGGGCGTGTCTGGCCCAAGCCGGCAGGCTCAGGAGGGGGTGGTGGGATGGGGGTGGTGGGGTGTTCTGGTCTGGGGTCGGGAGCGGGCAGGAGCTCACTCACCTAGTTCCAGGCCAGTCTGCGGCGGCGGAATGTAAGAATGGAGTGCTAGCAGATTGGTGGGGCAGAGGGCTCCTCCCTCTCTGGGCGTGTCTGGCCCAAGCCGGCAGGCTCAGGAGGGGGTGGTGGGATGGGGGTGGTGGGGTGTTCTGGCCTGGAGTCGGGAGCGGGCAGGAGCTCACTCACCTAGTTCCAGGTCAGTCTGCGGCGGCGGAATGTAAGAATGGGGTGCTAGCAGATTGGTGGGGCAGGGGGCTCCTCCCTCTCTGGGCGTGTCTGGCCCAAGCCGGCAGGCTCAGGCGGGGGTGGTGGGATGGGGGTGGTGGGGTGTTCTGGTCTGGGGTCGGGAGCGGGCAGGAGCTCACTCACCTAGTTCCAGGTCAGTCTTCGGCGGCGGAATGTAAGAATGGAGTGCTAGCAGATTGGTGGGGCAGAGGGCTCCTCCCTCTCTGGGCGTGTCTGGCCCAAGCCGGCAGGCTCAGGAGGGGGTGGTGGGATGGGGGTGGTGGGGTGTTCTGGCCTGGAGTCGGGAGCGGGCAGGAGCTCACTCACCTAGTTCCAGGTCAGTCTGCGGCGGCGGAATGTAAGAATGGGGTGCTAGCAGATTGGTGGGGCAGGGGGCTCCTCCCTCTCTGGGCGTGTCTGGCCCAAGCCGGCAGGCTCAGGAGGGGGTGGTGGGATGGGGGTGGTGGGGTGTTCTGGTCTGGGGTCGGGAGCGGGCAGGAGCTCACTCACCTAGTTCCAGGCCAGTCTGCGGCGGCGGAATGTAAGAATGGAGTGCTAGCAGATTGGTGGGGCAGAGGGCTCCTCCCTCTCTGGGCGTGTCTGGCCCAAGCCGGCAGGCTCAGGAGGGGGTGGTGGGATGGGGGTGGTGGGGTGTTCTGGCCTGGAGTCGGGAGCGGGCAGGAGCTCACTCACCTAGTTCCAGGTCAGTCTGCGGCGGCGGAATGTAAGCCCTACATTTGTTTTTATGTCTGCATAATTTTATGTACCTGACTTCACTGTTACCATGCATAAGCTTGGATATATGGCTGTATATGAGGGTATGTGATGGGGAAAGTACTTCTGTGTATGTTTATCTTATTGATTGTCTAATAAAGAGACTCATATTTGAGCAAGGAGAAACAGGAAGTTCTCTCTTTTCCCCTTCCTCCTCCAGTGGCAGGATGTGAGCCACTGGCAAGGAGGGACGCCAATAAGGTGTCCGATAAGATAAGTCTTATAAAATATATAGATTTATGATAATTGAGACTGAGCTAACAGATGAGAATCCTAGTCATTGGCCAAGCAGCATTGTACCTAATACAAGTCTCTCTGTATATTCATTTGGGTCCTAACTTGGGTGGGCAGCTGGCATAAAGCGCACACATGGCGGTGGGGCTCGGGAAGCTTATGGAAGAAAGATTTATTGTAACAGAATGGTGTCAGTGAGCGATGACCCTGTGCCCCAAGGTTCCCAGAGAAAGAGGGAAACCTGCCGCCACAGCCTGCCCTATCAGCCCCCGAGAGGCATCGGAGCAGCTTCCGGGGAGCAGCTTCCATATGCTAGCGCGGTCCCGGCACTCTTAGTGTTTGGACTCGGCACTGCCGAGATGATAAAGACAGATCCAGATGAAGAAAAACCTCTAAAGGTTTACACTGCATTTACAAATATATGTAGGGTTGTGAGAGAAAAAGTAACAGGAGGAAATAGAGTAGCCGGTTGTGGTGGCCAATGCCGGTAGGATTTGCTGAAGGAAGCAGAGGCAGGAGGATTTCCACAGAGAAACCCTGTCTTGGGAAAAAAGAAACAAAAGAAAGTAAAAATAAAGTAATAAAAAAGCCACAAAAGGTGGAAAATACACAGAGTATCTGGATACTCTATGCCATATTGTTGTCTTTAAATTGATTGTCGAGAAAAGACTTACTGCTGCTAAAATACATTTGATTATAAATGCTGCTAAATTAATCCAACTTATACATTTTAAAAATGCTTTGACTTCAAAATTTAAGTCTAAGGACAGGCTACTTGAAAAAAAAGTTTTTTCTTGTGTTTCCACAGAAAATGAAAAGCTGTGAATTACTTCCAGACTAATATGGTTTGATCAAGCAAGACTCCCTAAAACTGAGACAACACAGCCTTACAGACTACAAAAACAAGGACTTGGTCAGGTTTCTGTGTTTTATCATGATTCCAATGGTATGACCATTGGCCCCAATCAGCAGGAAGCAGTTTAGAAAGAACGACGCCCATATTCCCAAATATTGTTTATAAATGTTTGTTTTCATTTAAATGGGGTTGGTTATAAATGACAATGAGCATAGTCAATTTTTTTTAAAGAAAAAAGGGGAATAGGATATGGGAATGAATACTTTGCATTGGTATAGATTTTCATTTATTGATACAACTTTAAGGTCAATTTTGTGATATGTATATGTCTCCTCTTGTTTAGGTATTGTGTTTATACACATCTTTTAAAATGATATGCATAATTAAATACAGGTTATATAGTTACCTATAATAGTCAGAACTTATAATTTGGTTAGAAAGGTTTTCTAGATATAGAGATGTATTTGAGATGGTTAGATATTCTTCAAAACTTTCAAAGACCTACAGAAATATGGCATTTAAATGGTTTAGGGTTTTTCTTGGCAGTGAGACACAGCTGCTCCCGGCACACCAATTATGTCAGAAAGGAGGATGGGCATTGAAGAAACTTGTTATGGAGTTTGCTTTCAACATGGCAAAATTAGCCATTTGAGCAAGAAACTGCTCTTGCCTGGACTGTTTGTTGCTGAATAAACTGGACATGCAGAATCCACAAGAAAATGACTGCTGAACTTACAAAACAAGACCATACTGAAGGGTTCCTGTTAAAATGGAGAAGTGTGCTAGACACATTGTGGCCTATAGGCTGAAGATGAATGCCCCAACGTTACAGAGGAACTTTGGGTGACTGTCCAAGTAGTGAGCCGTCTCTGTCAATTCTATAGTTTATATATTATCTTTCTGTGGTCTTTGATAGAGTTGAAGAGAGTTAGCTATGATTATAGTTTTCTTCAGTTATTATAAAAGATAAGTTATCTTTCTTTTTATTTAGATAGAAAAGAGGAGATGATGGGGAAAGTACTTCAGTGTATGTTTGTCTTATTGATTGTTTAATAAAGCTCTGTTTGTCTAATGAAACAGCAAGTTAGACAGGACTAGGAGTCAAAGAGGATTCTGGGAAATGTAGTAGAGAAGTGGTGATTCAGGCCGGAAGTGACATAACAAGGAGACTCATATTTGAGCAAGGAGAAACAGGAAGTTCTCTCTTTCCCCCTTCCAGCGGCGGAATGTGAGCCACCGGCAAGGAGGGATGCCAATAAGGCTTCCGATAAGTCTTATAAAATATATAGATTTATGATAATTGAGACTGAGCTAAAAGATGAGAATCCTAGTCATTGGCCAAGCAGCATTGTACCTAATACAAGTCTCTCTGTGCATTAATTTGGGCCCTAACTTGGGCAGGCGGCTGGTGTAGAGCGTGGTGATGGGACTCGGGCAGCTTATGGTAGAAAGATTTATCATAACAGATGGGCTTGGCGGCTTTTGGCAGAAAGATTTATTGTTTAACAGAAATGTGTATATGTGTATGTGTATTTATATATGTATGTGTTTAGATATATGGTGGCTATGTAAAAAAGTAGTTTGTGAGGATTGCATGTTAAAGTAATTTTCATGTTTCTATCAATTTACTGAATTCATCATTATGTCCATAGCATTTATGTAGACACCTGGGATGCTTAGATGGTTTGTTCAGGACATTAAAGATGTCAGAACATGGGGAAAGGAGACATATATACCAAGAACTACAGAACTATGAAATGCTTTATTTGATGAACAGGGAGCCTCGGCAGAAAATGTTATGGACTTATATATTCAGAGGAATGATAGAAATATGAGGAAGCCCTGAAGCTGAAATAGAATTTCCCTTTTGGGAAAATGTAGAGGAAATAAATTGGATAAAGAAAGTCAGCAGAGTGAAGGGAAAAAGGAATTGTGACAGTACATTTGTATTGGAGGAATGGTGGTTTAAATGACCAGGGCATAGGGTGCATAAAAAGGCAAAGAAATTCAGGTTCCCTGAGTGCCCTCTGAAGGACAGCCGAATATAGTGTTAATAAGGATGAGTTTGGGTAAGAGTTTCTTAATGGAACATCTTGTCTTTTCTGTTATTGGATGCATGGTTGTCTATATCTAATAGATGGCAGAGATGAAATGGCAAATTCATATTCCCACCCTGTCCTGAACTTGAAATCTTTTCAAAATTAAATTGTACATCTATTGTTAAATTTAAATTTTTTTGTGAAATTGGACAAAATTAAAAGCTCAATGCTTCAGTCATAAACATCACATTTAAATGTTAAGTCATCACAAGGAGACTTGTAGATACCCTGTTGCACAGTGCAGAACAGGAGGTGTGCATAGACCATGGCAACATCATCAGCCTCATTAAGGAATCTGTCTTCATTTCAGGCAAACATCATTGAAGAGATCTTATAGGCAACACAGAAAGATTTGAATTTATGAGAGATCACTCAGCTGATGGAGAGAATTGGTGGCCAATAAGGAAAATGTATCAATTGATTAAGCTAATTTGAAAATTGTTGATGGAGAAGGAAACGCACTGTTCCATGAGTTTTTGCTGTTGCTGTTGTTTTGTTTTATTTTTAGCAAAATCCACAGAAGCAGATTGTGGAACTGAAATGAAGAAAGACATGAAAGATCAGTGATTGCTACTGTTTCTTGGTCAGTACAGGAAGAGTTTAGACAGGAACCCATTGGGATGGTTGGTTTACATGGGTCTGCAGCTTTGTCTTGGGAAAATCAAATGGTGGAATGGTTTGAGATGCCCTGATGACCACATCTTGAAGTTTCTTCACTGCTCTATGTGGAACCTGGTCTGGAAGGACTTCGACACTTAATATTATCTGGTGCTCTCTCTTGAAATGGCAGTGACTCACACTGAAAGACCCCCTGAAGAGGTACTTTCGTAGAAGGAGACCCGCAACCAGGAATCAGCGAGACCACGAGCTTGGATGCAAAACCGCAAGAGGCTTTATTGGAGATACGGGTACCCGGGTGACTTAGCTTCTGTGAGGCCAAGTGCGCCGAGCCAAGGGAAAGGGGTCCTTATATAGGGAAAAAGGCACAAGCTAGGAGCAGGGATTCTATTGGATAATTCTAATGAGGCATTGTACAGAGCTATTCCCATTGGTCAATGTATATGAGGCGCTATACAGGGTTATTCAAATGAGGCAAAGTACAGAGTTATTCAAATGAGGTGAAACATAGAGTCTTTCAAATGAGGCGAAATACAGAATCATTTCTATTGGATGGTTCAAATGAGACACAGAGCCATTCCAGATCAGCATATTCTCAAGGTCTGGTGTCTGGTACAACAGACTCAATTCCCCCTCCCTCCGCGTCCAGATGGCTGACCTTGGGGGCGGAGACCTTGGGACGGAGTGTTTCTCATCGGGCGGGGGCTCAGGGGCAGGGCTCCAGGCCGGCTCACTTGGTGTTTGTTCTCGTGCCGGCCCACCTGGTGCTTGCCCTCGTGCTGGGCGTGCAGCGGGTGGCGGGGGAAGTGGAAGCCGCCGGGAGTGGGGATCGGGGAAGCCGCCGACAGGAGGAAGAGGAGACAAACTTGAGAAAGAAAGGGCTAAGGGGCAGGGGTCTTTCAACACAACTTCTACACATAGTTTGGACTTCTTGGTACATGGCCACCTGATGCATTTATTTAATATTAGACTACTGAAAGTAGTTTAAAAAAATCACACAAGAGTTCCCTAGATGCTACTGTGTCTAGTCTCAGAAATCTCATGCCTTGTGCTTCCATTGCATTTGAATAACATGAAACCCACACTGATTCAGATAGGGGCCAGATATCACTCCTCAATGGGAAGACTTGATGTGAAACTATGTCAAATAACAACTTCAGAACAAAGCTAGGTTGTGGGCATTTTCTGGTAAGCAAAAAGCACATGAAGATACATAGATTAATAGAAATGGATTAATAATTAAGAGAGCTAGCCAATAAGAAGCCCAAGCAATTGGCCAAACAATTTATAATTAGTATAAGCCTCTGTGTGTTTATTTGGGGCTAAACAGCTGTGGGACCAGATGGAACAGGAAACTCCATCAACACAGAAGTCACTTGATTGTGACTTCTGTCATCCCAGAGAGGTAGTGGAGGCCCTAGCTGGAAGTCATAGGAAAGGACTAAGACAATAATATATGTTTATCGACTGCTGTATTCATCTAGTACTTGCAGTCCAGGTAAGAGCCTCGAAGAAGGCAGCCAAGCTTGGATGGTGTGTCTTGGAGGATAGCATTCATTTACTGCTTCTCAGGAAAGATAAATGGAAAGAAAGGCAATGGGGAAGCTTCTGGAGCAGCAAGACAGACATGGGTTTCATGCTCAGCAAAGCTGATTCAGCATGGGCTTCAGGAAGGGACAGTGCCTAGAAGAAATACCGAGAAGGATAAAGATAGATGGATATCTGTGGTATTTATTGTCAGAGAGGCCATATTTAAAACTTATCATTATATTTTAAAGCCTGGATACAATAAAAAATTAATGTCCCCAAATTGGAAGGAATTGATTCAAGTCAAACTATTCACTTGTATTGTCAAAATGACAGCTGCAATTGAGCTATAGGTAGAGATAAATAAAATAATTTTCTTGAGAGGAACATTTCACCCTCATTCTTATATCTCAAATTAAATATTTGCATATTCATGTTAAAGTAAGATTTTATGCTGTGTTTTTCTGCACACATTATTATAAGGCCTGAAAGTAAAATATTAATATTGATAAAATGTGTTATTAAATTAAAAATACCAACACTGTAGCCAAAGTATAGAAATTACCTCAATGTACCTCAATGACTACAAAAGTTGACTACACATTTTAAATATAAGAAATACGCTTTCAATATCTTGGTTCTGCTCCATTTGCAGAAAAACTTAAAATAAAGAATTCTCCCAGTTTTCAAAAAAGAGCTAGAAGGTTAGTTATTTAAAACTCACACACAAACACACACATTTAATATAAAATATTAACTACTTTGTAAATATATGTATACTTATAAATATTAAAATAGGCTATTTCATCTCATAGTAAATATGAGTATATATACTTTTAATGTACATTTTGTATGCAAATATTTGTCAAGCTAATATATAATAATTTCATACTGGAATTCTAAGAGTCTAAAGATTCTAGAAATAAACTTTTAGACTCTTTTAAAACTTCTTGTTCTGCTCAATAGGAAATGATGTTTAATAAACTAAATCAATCTGTTTTCTGTTTCAGTAACCCAGATAAATCCTCCAAATCCCTGCTTCCTTGGCAGTGGTTGTGCTTGGTGGCACACTGTCGGATTCCATCCTGTCATTTGTTTCCCTGATCAGTGCTTAGAGCTGCTGCTGAGTCAGTGGCAGCCCAGAGGCCTCCATGCCAGCAGCCTGTATTGTACAGTAGGTTCACTTCAGTTCACATCCCTGACAAAACCCAGAAGGGAAGCCATGGAAATGGAAAAAGCACAGTGGCTATTGGCTTAACTTTCTCTGTCACAACACAAACTGAAACACTCTTGCACTTTCTTCATTGCAGGGTTTCTAAGTAAACCTACATAAACCTCAAAAGCTGAGATCAGTTTGATGCCAAAGTAAAATACACCGAGTCCACAGCATGAAGACTCAAACGTGATGGTGTGTGACAACCTAAAACTGGGCCCACCCTTTGGTAGACCTGCCACCTCTTCATCAGCCACACTCAGCTTTCCATCACTGTGAAGGAGAGGAGTTGTGCCTTTGTGACAAGAAATATCTCAAGATGAAAAGCTAGACTAGCTGCCACTAATTAAACAATGATTCCTCTATCTCCATTTCCTAAAAAATCGCACCTTTAAAAATCCTCTCCTCTTTGCTTTAAATTTGGGCTTTTAATGTGCTTCCATTTGCCCTGTTTACTACACAGGTGCTTCTTCCTCTCTCTCTGCCTCCAGAGACCGACACTCAATAGAAAACTGGTTTACTTACCCTGGATGACTTGCTGTTGGAGGTTCTAGTTCCTGCATGATGCACATTGCAGAAGACCAAGGGCTCTCACAGCATCAATGGTGCTAGTCAGAGAAGAACAGGTACAGTGGAATCACATATTTATTCACTTTTGGGTAGCCGATGCTCTCAGTGTTGGCTTACTCTTTGAGGAATGTTATGAGCCTTCTTTGTAATGTTTCTGAAATCCAAGTGATGCATTTATTTCCCTCAGGAAGAAGCAGTCTTCCAGAACTGTAGTGTGGCTTTTAGTTATTTTTGTTGTGATGTATTCTATATATGTAACATAAAACTTGACATAAAATTTAAGATAATGATGGCTCCTAAACAATTGTGTGATTAAACTATAACCTATAAATAAATAAAAACAATAAACATACATTTGATGAGAACTTTGATAGCTTTGTTTCTATTTTTGACTGTTACTATTCATTAATGTCAATCTAATAAGTGGAGGATATGTTAACTAGCATTATAACAGCAAATAGTAAGTTGAAGTTGAGTGTAAACTGTTCATCCTGTTTTATAATCAATTTTTTGAGAATTTTGCATAATATATTACAATATTCCTAACTTGTCCCAGGCCTACCCTACCTTCCCTACTCCCCAGTTTCATGTCCCCTTCTCTCTTTAAATGCAGTAATTCCAATTTGTGCTGCCCATGGCTATCTGCCCATCCAGCAGAGCATGGCGGACCGAGTAGGAGCCATTCCCTTAAAGAAAACAAATTGTTCTTTTTCTAGAACCTATCAATTGTTCATAGCTCCTCAGGTAGGAATGGGGTCTTATGGACCTCCCAACACCATGTTAGAATGCTGACTAGCTTTAACATATACAAGGACAAGTCTTGTGTAGATTACCACAGTTAGTATTCAGGCATCTGTACTGTCCTGTCCTTGGGCTTCTGACAGGATACATCCTCAGCTGCAGCCACTAAGAGCACCACCTGTGCATATTCACTATGTTCCCTTTTAAAAGGGCCCTGCCCACCTCCCATTCTTCTCTCTTTCTCCCTCTTCCTCTCTCTGTCTGCCACCCCCTCTCTCCCTCTTTCCTTTGTCTTCTCTCCTGCTGCTCCTGTCTCTGGAGGCTGGCCTCCCCCTTTCTTTTTTTTACTTTTTTTTAATGATCCCTTTCCCTAATTTAAAAAAAAAAAACAGGACCCTCTCCCTCTGTTTGAACCTTGTCGAATGCTATCTTTCTCTTGAGTACTGCTTTTCTTAATTTACAAGCACACTGACATGAATTCATGAGTACAATGGCCATGCCATGTTCAGATGACATTATTTCCCTCTGTTCCTCCTCATACAATCTTTTTTCTCCCTCTTCCCCAGGAGTCCTTGGACCTTTGATAATTATTGATTTATCGACATCCCATTTCTGTCTGAGCATTCCACTAACATTCTCTTCACTTTGACCGTTTGTGACTTTCTACAGTAACCAGAAATCTTCCCTTAGGTTTGAACTATGGTTCTCTTGTTATGTCTATCATGTTGTCTTCTCCTTTTGAAGGCATTGGCAAACAGTATTATTAAAACTTGTACTAAACTGATGTGCAATTCAATTATGCTCCTCATGAATGAGGAGCTCAAAATTAGAATGAAGTTGAATTCTTTTATATTTTTGATATGACGAGACGGAAATCATACTTTTAGCAATTATGTCATTGAACTCTAAGGAAACTGATGAATATAAGAAACAGATGCTCTGTTGTTTGTGGCTAGAAATATTCAAATGCTACATGAAGCTATTCTTTGTCATTTGGCCTTTATTTGACTTGAACATTTTATTTTAGTATCAAACCATGTTCTTTTCTGAGTAGTCTAAAAGAATAAAAGCAGTGTGTCATGCTCCTACATTATCATTAAAAATATAAGAGGTTACATTATTTTATCACAGAAATACTTCAAAAGTGAATACATTTAGAAGATACATTTTATATTTACTTGTGATTAAAAGATTCAGTATGGGGACAATGCTTCAAATTATACTTAATGTTGGTTACCAAATATATTTACTGAATTTGAAACTCCAATTATCATTTAGCATAAATACAATTGTAAAGAAGCACAGATGTGTGAAAACCAAAGCTTTGTGCTATTAACCTGAACTGAAACCAGATTGCTCAATGGGGTTGATAATGATGGCATTATCTAACCGTGCTTCCCTTTCTACACTGTGCAACAGGTATCTGCCAGTCTCCTTGTGACTACTAACATTTAATGTGGCTCATGTAGCTGAGCCATTGAACTTTTAATTGTATCCAATTTCACAAATTAAATTTAAGTTTAACAATGGATGTACAATTTAATTGTTGGAAAGAATTCAAGTTTGTTCAGAACAAGTTGGGCATATGAATTTAGCATTTCAACCATACAATTTATAAAATTTAAATAGGGCTAAGAATTACCAATGAAAACCCATTTTCCTACTTTAGATACAATGTAAATTTTAAAATGGATATTGGCTTCCAAATAGGGTTGTAAACAAAAGAGGAAATGATCAAATTAATAATATTAACTGCAAAAATTACTAAGGTAGTACTTAGAAATATTCCAATGTGATCCTCTCTGTGTAAAACAGGACTCATTCAGTTTGCAGAATTTCCTAGCGGGTATTTGCATTCACATTCCTGGGAGAGCTCAGTACATCTTCCTATTTATCTTTATGTGCCTTTGGTGATAGTAGGTGTTGGTTTCTTAGGCTGAACTCCATTTTAGGAAGTAGGCACTGTATTTCATATAAAATATTGCAAAAATTAAAATGAGATTGCTTCTTTCCAGAAAAATTTGGTCGAATACAACAAGGAAAATATGTCATAAATGGAAAGGTTTCAATCACTATAAATGGAGAAAACAAGATATTCCATGACAAAACCATATTTAAACAATATGCAACCACTAATCCAGCCCTACAGAAATTACAGGAAAGAAAACTTCAACCTAAGGAAGTTATCTACAGTCAAAAAAACATAGGCAATAGATAATCCCACTTTACCAAAAGCCAAAAAAAAAAAGCAGGGTAAATCCACATACAATACCACTACCAAGAACAAATCAAAAACAAACAAGAATAAACACTCAATGGACCTTAATTTCCCTCAATATTAATTGTCTTAACTCGCCTATAAAAAGACATAGGCTAACAGAATGGATAAAAAGACAGAATCCATTCTTCTGCTACATACAAGAAACCCACCTCAATTTCAAAGACAGACATTGCTTCAGAGTAAAGGGTTGGGATAAGATATTCCAATCATACAAGAGACTGCTTCTTGAACATAACACCAGTAGTAAAGACACTGAGATCAACAATTAATAAATGGGACCTCCTGAAACTGAGAAGTTTCTGTAAGGCAAAGGACACAGTCAGCAAGACAAAACGGCAGCTCACAGACAGGGAAAAGATATTCACCAACCCACAACCGACAGAGATGTGGAGATCCGGACACATCTCCAAAATTTACAAAGAACTCAAGAAGCTAGTCTCCAAAACACCAAACAATCCAATTAAAAAGTGGGGTACAGAACTAAATAGACAATTCTCAATAGAGGAATCTAAAATGTCTGAAAGACACATAAGAAAGTGTTCAACATCCTTGGCCATCAGGGAAATGCAAATCAACTCTGAGATACCATCTTACTCCTGTCAGAATGGCCAAAATCAAAAACACTAATGACAGTTTATGTTGGAGAGGATGTGGGGAAAGGGGAACACTCCTCCACTGCTGGTGGGAGTGCAAACTTGTACAGCCACTTTGGAAATCAGTATGGCGACGCCTCAAGAAAATGGGAATGAGTCTACCACATGATCCAGCAATTCCACTCCTAGGCATATACCCAAAATAATCACATTCATACAACAAAGACATCTGTTCAACGATGTTCATAGCAGCACTATTTGTAATAGCCAGAAACTGGAAGCAGCCTAGATGCCCCTAACTGAAGAATGGATAGAGAAATTGTGGTACATTTACACAATGGAGTACTACTCAGCAGAAAAAAACAATGGAATCTTGAAATTTGCAGGAAAATGGATGGAACTTGAAGAAACCATTCCGAGCAACATAACCCAATTACAAAAAGACAAACATGATATGTACTCACTCATATTAGTTGTAGAGTAAGGGATAACCAGCCTACATTCCACACTGCTAGAGAAACTAGTAAACTAGGAAGACCCTAAAAGAGACAAACTTTGTTTCCTGGAGAAGGGGAAAGGGTCACCATCCCCTGAGCAAATTGAGAACATGGGAAGAGGGGGGAGGAAGCTACAAGAGTGAGAAGGGAAGAAAAGGAAGGATGCAGAGTGTAGGGAAAGCTGGGGAATGCAACCATGAGAGCATAACAATTATGAAAGGGTGTACACCTTGAGAGAAAGATCCAAGAAAAGACAAAGACAGTCCCCAAATTCTTTTTTTTATTCTGTATTACATCAATTGGCTTCTTGATACAACACAAAAACACTAAAGCTTAGTTAAATAACGTGCTTGGATTTTAGAGGAGGAAAGTCAAATCCACCTCTAAATCCAGCATTGGTTTAATTGAATAGGGACTAGGAAATAAAGAGAAATAGAGTTTTTTGAGAGACAGCTGTAAAGTTTACCGTATGGCACATTCCTTCTATTTGATGGTTATAGTTACCTTTTCTTCTTAAGTATCTACCCATGGAGTGTCCTTTGCCTTCTGAAGATGAGTTTTCCTGCGAAGATAAAAGCAAAACACTTCCCTTTCCTTTGGGAGGTTTCTATTTAGTTTATACACATGCAAACATTTCTCTGCTGTTTATGTTTGAGTCCCACACAGCCAATGAAGACCTGCCTGACAGCAATCCTGGGACACCCTGAAAGAAAATGGGCCACACCTCCTTGACTGCACTGGATCCAATTTGCTCCATTTCAATGGACACTCCGGCCAGAGGTTCGGGTACTGACTTCAATCAAGTTGAGGATTTCAAGCGAGATCTTCAATCAAGTGAATTCCATCTAACATGGACTGGATACTAACATTTTCTTCCTACAGGACCCCACATGACTATCATCGTCCCATTTCAGCAGGAAGTAACTTGGAAAATGCTACGCCCCCTTTCCCCATTGTTGTCATTTAGGATAGTGTATATACCTAGTTAGGGATAGCTTCCTATTGTTTTTGGTTGGGATTGGAAGGAGGTGTTCAGGCTTGGACACCTCTTTCAGATGACTTTATGGTTTAGTTAAAATAGATAGTTAGGATGTGACATAAGCAGATTGTTGTATCATCTTATATTTTACCTTTATGATTGTTAATTTTGGATACTTTATACTGTTAAGTTTTAATCCTCTTTTAGACTAAAAGGGGAATTGTAGGGAAAGCTGTAGCCACGCCTTCTTAGGGGCTGGCTACAGGTGTGCCTGACCAGGCTTGTGAGGGTGTGGTCAGAGTGACATAGTGGGACTGCGTTTTCGGTTTCGGTTTCTCTTTGCTTCTTGCTGTACAGACCTCTACCACGCCAGCTGGCTAGGTTGCTCTGTAAGTAAGGCTTTTCCCTATTAAATACCCTTATATTTCTACCTGACTCCGTATTGGTAATTTCCCACTATAGCAGAGGTCATGAGGAAGCAGAAATTTTGAGTCAGGTATAGAGTAGAAGAAAGGATATTCGATAGGTAGGGTTTTAGTTGGGGGGTGTTAGGGGAGGAGGGGAGGGAGAAGGGAACTGGGATTGTCATGTAAATCAATCTTGTTTCTAATTCAAATAAAAAAAGTCAAAAAAAAAAAAGCAGGTTAAAGAATCCATGAGGAACAAGCCAGTAAGCAGCACCCTACATGGCCTCTGTATCCAGTCCTTCTTTCAGGTTCTGGCTCTTCTTGAATTCCTGTCCTAACTTCATTCAATGATGGACTATAAGGTGGAATTGTAAGCCAAATAAACCCTTTCCTCATCAAAAAAAAAGTCTACTGCATAGGGAGAGGTGGACAGGGAATAAAAATAAAAAGATATTCCAATCAAATGGACCAAAGAAAGAAAGAAGCTGTGGTAGCTATCCTAGTATCTAACAAATTAGACTTCAAACTAAAATCAATCAAAAGAGAAAAAGAAAGTCATTTCATATTGATCACAGGAAAAATACATCAGGAAGAAGTCTCAATTCTAAACCTCTATTCCCCAAATGCAAAGGCACCAACATTCTTAAAAGAAACATTATTAAAAATCAAATAAAAAATAAGGCCCCACACAGTTATAGTGGGAGACTTCAACACCCCACTCCCACCACTGGATAGGACCACCAGACAGAAACTTAACAAAGAGACAAAGAAACTAACAGAAGTTATGACCCAATTGGGATTAACAGACATCTATAGAACCTTACATCCGAACACAAAAGAATATGCCTTCTTTTCAGTACCACATGGAACTTTCTCTAAAACTGACCACATACTCGGCAACACAGCAAACCTCAACAGGTACAAAAAAATTGGAATACCCCCCTGTGTCTTATCAGTCAACCACACTTTAAAGTTAGAATTCAACAGCAACACAAATTGCAGAAAACCTACCAACTCATGGAAATTGAACAATATGCAATTGCACGACTCCTGAGTCAATAAAGAAATAAAGAAATTAAAGACTTCCTAGAATTCAATGAAAATGAAGACAACATACCCAAATTTATGGGACACTTTGAAAGCAGTACTAAGAGGAAAGTTCATAGCTCTAAGTGCTCACATGAAGAAACTAGAGAATAGTAACACCAGAGAGTTGACATCACAAATGAAAGCTCTAGAACAAATGGAAGCAAATTCACCCCGGAGGGGTAAAAGCCAGGAAACAATCAAACTGAGGGCAAAAATCAATAAAGTTGAAACAAAGAAAACAATTCAAAGAATCAATGCAACAAAGAGTTGGTTCTTCAAGAAAATCAACAAGATAGACAAACTTTTATCCAAAATAACCAAAAGGCAGAGAGAGATCTAATTAACAAAATTAGAAATGTGGAGTGGGACATAACAATGGACACTGAGGAAATCCAGAGAATCTTCAGGTCATACTTTGAAAACCTGTACTCCACAAAATTTGAAAATTTAAAGAAATGGACAATTTTCTGGACAGATTTCATTTACCAAAATTGAATCAAGAACAGATAAGCAATTTAAACAGACCTATAACCTCTAAGGAAATAGAAGCAGTCATCAGTAGTCTCCCAATCAAAAAAATCCAAGGTCCAGATGGCATCATGGCAGAATTCTACCAGAAATTCAAAGAAGAGCTAATACTAATACTCCTCAAATTGTTCCACACAATAGAAGCAAAAGAGACATTGTCAAACTCTCTTTACGAGGCTACAATTACCTTGGTACCCAAGCCACACAAAGCGAGGTAACCCAATCACAAAAAGACAAACATGATATGTACTTACTCATATGTGGACTTGCTTTATGATACATGGTAGTGATCATGCTTTATCAGAGCTGTTTTTAATGATGTTGCTCAGAATGGTCTCCTCCCAGATGATGACTGAGAAGCTAATTTAAAAAACAAAATGGTGCCAAGTACCACAAGAGCAACGGAACTGCGCTGTTTTCTGGGATTTTGTTTTTTAATTTGTTGTTGTTGTTGTTGTTTGTTTTGTTTTTGTTTTTTTGATTTTTGTTTTTTTTTTAAATGGAGTGTGCTGGATGTCTCTACAATTTTGTTCAAATGACTGCAGAACCTGGAAAAGCTGTTGCTGCTATTGATGTATAACATATTGCCATTATTGCTCTCTCTCTCTCTCTCTCTCTCTCTCTCTCTCTCTCTCTCTCTCCATATATAGAGCATATATATATATATAATATATATATATATATATATATATGACACACAACTAAGAAAAGGAACTTCAGACCAATATCCCTCATGAACATTGATGCAAAAATACTCAATTGAATACTGGCAAACCAAATCCAAGAACATATCAGAAAAATCTTCTACCATGATCAAGTAGGCTTCATCCCTGGGATGGAGTGTTGGTTCAACATTAGAAAATCTATCAATGTAATCCACTATATAAACCAACTGAAGAAGAAAAACCACACGATCACCTCACTAGATGCTGAAAAAGCCTTTGACAAAAATTCAACACGCCTCCACGAGAAGGTCCTGGAGAGATCAGGGATAACGGGAACATACCTGAACATAATAAAAACTGTATACAGTAAGCCAACAGCCAACATCAAACTAAATGGAGAGAAACTCAAAGCTATTCCTCTAAAATCAGGAATAAGACAAGGCTGTCTACTCTCTCCATATCTCTTCAACATTGTCCTTGAAGTTCTAGATAGAACAATAAGACAACAAAAAGAGATCAAGGGGATACAAATTGGAAAGGAAGAAGTGAAGCTTTCGCTATTTTTAGGTGATATGATAGTCTACATAAGTGACCCAAAAAACTCTACCAGGGAACTCCTACAGCTGATAAACACCTTTAGCAAAGTGGCAGGATACAAGATTAACAAAAAACAAACAAACAAACAAACAAAAACAGTAGCCTTACTATATACAGATGATACATTCATGGAGAAAGAAATCAGAGATACATCATTCTTTACAATTGCCACAAACGATATAAAATACCTTGGGGAAATGCTGACCAAAAAAGTGAAAGAACTATACCATAAGAACTTTGAGACTTTAAAGAAACAAATTAAAGATGATACCAGAAAATGGAAGGATCTCCCATGTTCTTGGATAGTTAGGATCAACATAGTAAAAATGGCAATCTTGTCAAAAGCAATCTACAGATTCAATGCTATCCCCATCAAAATCCCAGCACAATTCTTCACAGAAGTTGAAAAAACAATTCTCAACTTTATATAGAAAAACAAAACACCCAGGATGGCCAAAACAACCCTGTACAATAAAAGAACTTCTGGAGACATCACCATCCCTGATTTCAAGCTGTATTATAGAGCTATGGTCCTGAAAAAAGCTTGGTATTGGCACAAAAATAGACAGGTAGACCAATGGAATCAAATTGAAAACCCTGATATTAACCCACATACCTACAAACACTTAATTTTTTGACAAAGAAGCTAAAGCTATACATGGAATAAAAAAAGCATCATAAACAATTGGTGCTGTTGTAACTGGATGCTTGCGTGTAGTGTAGAAGACTGCAGATAGATCCATGCCTATCACCATTCACAAAACTTAAGTCCAAATGTATCAAAGACCTCAACATAAATATAGTAACACTGAACTTATTAGAAGAGAAATTAGGAAATACCCTTGAAGGAATTGGTACAGGAGACAGCTTCCTGAACATTACACCAGTAGCACAGACACTGAGATAGACAATAAATGGGACTTCCTGGAACTAAGAAGCTTCTGTAAGGCAAAGGACACAGTCAACAAGACAAAACGGCAGCCCACAGATTGAGAAAAGTTATTCACCAACCCACATCCAACAGATGGCTCATCTCCAAAATTTACAAAGAACTCAAGAAGCTAGCCTCCAAAACACCAAATAATCCAATTAAAAAGTGGGGTACAGAACTAAATAGACAATTCTCAATAGAAGAATCTAAAATGGCTGAAAGACAAATAAGAAAGTGTTCAACATCCTTGGCCATCAGGGAAATACAAATCAAAACAACTCTGAGATACCATCTTACTTCATTCAGAATGACTAAAATCAAAAACACCAATGACAGCTTGGGCTGGAGAGGATGTGGGGAAAGGGGAATACTGCTTCACAGCTGGTGGGAGTCCAAAGTCATACAGCTACTTTTGAAATCAGTATGGTGGTTCCTCAGGAAAATGGGAATGAGTCTACCACAAGATCCAGCAATTCTACTCCTAGGCATATACCCAAAAGAAGTACATTCATACAACAAGGGCATCTGTTCAACTATGTTCATAGCAGCATTATCGGTAATTGCCAGAACCTGGAAGCAACCTAGATTCCCCTCAACTGAAGAATGGATACAGAATATGTGGTACATTTATACAATGGAATACTACTCAGCCGGGGAAAAAAAAATGGGATCTTGAAATTCACAGGCAAATGGATGGAATTATTAGAATCCATTATGAGAGAGGTAACCCTGTCACAAAAAGACAAGCATGGTATGTACTCACTCATATATGGATTTTACACATAGAGCAAATGATTACCAGCCTATAATCCACATTGTCAGAGAAGCTAGCTAACAAGGAGGACTGTAAGAGAGATATACATGGTCCCCTGGAGAAGGGAAAAGGAACAAAATCTCCCAAGCAAATTGGGATCATGGTGGGAGGGGAGCGGGAGCTAGGAGAATGAGAAGGGGAGAAGAGTAGGGGTTATGAGGACATAAGGGAGCAGGAAGATTGTGTAGAGGAAAGAATAGAAGAGAGCAAAATAAGAGATAGGATATGTGATAGGTAAGGTTTTAGTTGGGGGTTGGTAGAGGAGGAGCAGAGCTAGTGTGAACTGGGATTGACATGTAAAACAATCTTGTTTCTAATTTAAATAAAAAATGCAGAAAAAAAGACAGAAAAAAAGGAAGCATCTATATCGAAATACATCTTTATATATTATTAATATCTAAGTGATTCAATGATGATGTAAATATTACCCTAACCCCAAATTCCATATAAAATTATCATTATTTTTAAGGGGACATTTAGACTTTGAATCTGTGCAATAGATGAAACCAGAGCACGTAATTAGTTGTTTTATTGAAAAGGACAGGACACGAGCTGAAATTAAAATACACATCTACTTAACACCCATAGTGATAGCACACATCACTGGCCTTAAAATTATTTTTAATACCTGGATACATTAATTCCTTTGACTTGGTCTCTTTGAATGATTTTGGAGATACGATAATCATTAGAGAAGAAAATTGTTATTAAATTCCAGATATGCATGCAATACTTCCTTTCTCTGGGTATAACATGTGTACGTGTGTGTGTGTGTGTGTGTGTGTGTGTGTGTGTGTGTGTGTGTGTGTGTGACAGTAGGATTGAATTTTTATTAAAACCAAATCCTGGACTATCTACTGAATTGAAATAGAATAGGCTTTCCTTTACAACAACAACAAAATAAACAAAACAAAACAAAACTCAAAAAAGATAAAATCCTTAATCGTTTTCTTGCAAATCACAAGCCTGATAAGCTAACAACTAGTATTCCCTTAAAGAAGGAATAGAACTGATAAGTGGCCATGGTAGAAATTCAGAGCAGTGCTGACTATACATCTGTGGCAAGCATGCATACCAAGCATAGAGTTCCATGATTACAGCTTTCTGCCCAGGTAGACTGTCACACGATTGCCTATTATCTTCTCTAATTTTTCCCAAACGGAAGTTACCTATGTATTGTTTTATGGCATTTCTAGATTATCTCAAGTAACATTTAATACTTATATTATTAGCAGTTGTATTATATTGTGTTATTACATAGGTATTTTATGGTTATCTCAAAAGAACTAATTTTTATGCAAGTGTTTTATTTTTCACTGTGTGTGTGTGTGTGTGTGTGTGTGTGTGTGTGTGTGTGTGTGTGTGTGTGTGTGCAGGTGTACATATGCCCCACAGAGGTCAAAGGAACATCAGATTCATTGAAACTGATGCCTATTGTAAGTTGCCTAGTGTGGGTGATAAGAATCTTGCTTGGGTCCTTTGCAAAACCAGCAAGTACTCTTAGCCTCTAAGCCATCTCTCTAACCCAGGGACTCATTTTAAAAAGTGTCTTGTTTTCCAAAATAATCTGTGAAAAAAATAACAAAGTGTACAGAAACACCTAAAATCAGGTCACATTCCACTGAAGCTGCACTTGTCACACTTTTGGAAACAGACATACAGAATAAGGTTGACATCAACAAGCACGAAGAGGCACAGTGATCAGGCTCTGATTTCTTTGCAGCATCATTTCTTTCTGAACTAGGTTTCACAGCCCATTGATTTTCTTACATGAAAAAATTCATATTTCTCTCAATCTGTTGTATTTTGTAGGCCTGACCTTCAATTATTCCTAGATTCCAGAAAGGTTTTTATTCCTCCTCTGTTCATCTAGCAAATATGTGTATTCTTCAGGTCCAGCTGCAGTGGTATCTTTTTTGCTGGCAGCCTAAATTAAATCTCTCTCCCCCCCTCTTTCTCTCTCCCTCTCTATCTCTCTCTCTCCCTCTCTCTCTGTATATCCTTAACTATTTGAATGATTTGCCATGCTCAGAGGTCTGTCTTTATTGAAGTCAGTGGTTTTCTGGTGTCTTGTGGGCATTCAGTGCTTACAGAATGGCTAATTGAGGTTAACAGCCAGCTGCTGATGGACTCCACAGAGCACTTCTATAGTGACTTTACAATTAGCGTTTCTGCATAGCAATTTACACCTGAAATAGAGACACAGTTCTCTCAGAATTAATGTTTGCTATTAAACTTCAATTGGTTCTATGACAGGACTCTCTCAGTCATGTTAACATGTTTGCAGCTAGATGTGGCTGTTCTTTTCACCCTTTTCTGAGAATAACTGAATGGGAGGACTGGAGAATAGCTGAAAGATGAGCACAGAGGTAAGCATGGAACAATAAATACATGAACAGTTGTAGCAAGAGATGGTGCATTGGCAGTCTCTACAAAAACAAACCACAAGAATGCAGACAGGCTTAGCACCCATGGGAGGTTATAACCACAACAAATTGATTATTAAGTACAAATCAGTATCTATCCTGAACAAACATAATCCCTGATCTTATGAGAAATATCAGAAAAAATAAGCCCCCAAATTGACTTCTTTTATGTTTGATGAAGTAAAAACAAAATTGACATGAGATTGTGGAAAGGATGGCCACTTCTCTTTAGACAGGTGTAGGTACGAGTGTTTGTGTAGGAGGAAGGGGATAGAGAAGGGAGAAAAAATATGATATTGGAAAATCTAAAAATAATTTCATGGTGCCACAGCTGAAGATTGCTGCACATCTACAGAACTGAAGTTTTACAGAAAATAGCCTGTGCATTTCCTCAGCTTGGTTTTCTCAGACCCCCAACAGAGGGAAGTAATTCTGCTCTCCAACTAAGGTTTGGGACATGGAATGCTTTCAATTAGAACAAACTCTTAGGTCTGTTTGCCACATGTGGATTTTTTTTTTTAACAGTTTTAATTTGGGTGAAATAGCTTTGTAGAGCTTGTCTCTTTTTTGTCTCCTCTTTGAGGTCATTAGTTTTCATAGATTAAAGTAAGAATCTGGCCTATCAGAGAGCATGTTTTAACATGTGGCATCCGAATTCTACAACAAATTCAAACTGAACTCTGTAACATGAAATTTCCCCTCAAACTTTGGGGAATTTTGATCATTTTATTCATTAAATAAACTTGTTTTCTTTATTCATAATTCAAGGCACTACTTTTTAACCAGCATCTTGGAGAGAAAGCTGAGTGTCTGATTGTAGGACAGGTAAAGGAGTATTTGTCTTGGAGGGTTCTGATCTGGGATGGATGATTTTCCTTTCTGTATAACTGTGTTTCTTCCATTTTCCTAGTTCAAGAATTCTGCACAAGGTGAAAAGAAACCGAGAATTTGTAACTTTTACATATATATCTATTTCAGTGATGAGAAATTAAAAAGGAACCAGATTTCAGAAACAAATGTCTCAATTAATGAGAAGCCCCGGGAATAGAATTTTGGTTAGTATCACTGCAAGGGGGCCAGCTGTCATAATCTTGGCTCAGTTGGATCTTTAACTTGGGGGGTCCTGTTCATTATTTTTGGAATTTCACATAATAAGTGATTCTCTGAGTGTGCTAGCAAATGAAAATACCACCCAGCCTCCTTCTCTTATTTCTTCCTCCTTTCACTCTCCCAAGTTGGATCTCTCATTACAAACAGCACCTTAGTTTAAGAAGATTTCTCCCCTTGTAGCAACTGCTAGTATCTAGTTTTCCCAGTGTGATATGCCTAAATAATGGAAAGAGAACATGCTTTTAAGAAGATTGTATTTTGTTTTTATATTCTTGGCATAAAAAACATTAACTATGCTTTTTAGTCACAAATGATATCATTAGATAGAAAACTTAAAGCTTGCCTGGACTGAACATTTCAAATTAGCATACTTTTCTCAAAAATATCGAGGCATTATCTTACGGTTGTGCTTTGCTTATACAATGTTTTGTGGTATCTAGTTTCTATTTTATTGGCAAATCCATTGTCATTATTAGGATTTCACACCGATAGCCCATATCCTGCTACAAAGCATAGTAAGTAGTAGCGTATGTAAAAACAATCTGTCCTGTGGAATTCAGATCCTTAAATTCCTTCCCTTTGAGGTATGTGAAATCTGAGCTGTTTTGATTATATGGAGCTGGATACTGTGACAATCTTTCCCTGCCCCTACCTCCTGTGTGTGTGTGTGTGTGTGTGTGTGTGTGTGTGTGTGTGTGTGTGTGTGCTCACACAAGCACTTGTGCTTGTGGTGAACAAGTCAATGGAATGCACACACAAAACTTGATAGAAGATCAGCATTATAGTCCTAGACATTATGGGATGTCTTTCTTCTTTGTCTTCAAATTCAGAGAGATTACCATATTTTTTCAAAGAAGAATGAATTTGTTTTTCAGTCCCTCCATTAAGTCAGGTTAATGCCAAATCCTGGGGGTGGGGTGGGGGGCGGAGGGCATTCACTGGCAGGGCAGGAGTGTGGGGCAGCATCCACCATCAGAGTTGTGTTCATTTCCTGCTCTGTGACATGAGCATGACACACCTTTTATTGAATTCTCAGTGTGTTTCACATACAGGGCAGACTGCCGCCAGGAAAAAATTGAAATAGCTGACCGATCAGTGTCCAGGAGCTGCATTGTATCTATCCAGCCAAAGCACATGGACTTGTGGCTTTTAGCATGTGCTTCAAGATAAATTAGGAGACAGTGCCCAGGAGCCTCACTGTGGAATGTGTCCAGAAGGTTCCAGTCCAGTAGCACTGTCAGCAAAAGCCTCCTATACCATCATTCCTTGACAATTTTAATGTCAAATTCCAAGTACCTGGGACATTCCCAAGGGCAAAGATGGAACCTTTTTTTTGGCTCAAAATTCCTTTTGCCATCTTGAAAAGAATTGTCTGTCCAGAGAAACTTGGACCCCAAAAGGATCCAGATTTGTCTTTTCCCTAAGACTGTGCCCACACAGTTAATCATGACAGGAAAAAATAATAAAAAGCCCTCCCACAAAACATTTTAAATTCTGTGGTCACCCATCCTAAAAAGGCTTTAAACACTTCATAGAAATTCTGGTGAAGTTCTGGGGCAGTCAGCTTCCCAAATCTCTGGAACTGTAATTTAAAACATTTTCCACTCAATTCACATCTGCAATTTTCTTTCTTCCCTTTCTCAGCAGATGGTCTACTTCACAGAAAATTAAAATAGAAACCGTGAGAGTCAACCACCTCAACTTCCTGCCTTCATATCCACGGTCTACCTCAGTGCTCCTCTTCCTGGTCCCTTCCCCTTCTGACTGGCTTTTTAATCTGGATTTTCTTGGCATATCCTTTGTGAAACCAACCAGGGGCCTGCTTAGCCAAGCTGTGTGATCTTCTCCTGGATTACAAACAAATGCTTCACTTTGATGACTTTTTCTTCTCTGGTCCTCCTCTTCCATTTTCCAAGTTACAACGTAGATAAATAAATAAATGACATTGTAACAAACCTACTATGTGGAACCCCTCCCCCAAGACATGTATCCCTGTCTTAAGTGCCAAGACCTGAAAATGTGACTATTTTTGGAGGCTAGATCTTTAAAAATACAATGAAGTTAAAATGAGGTTAGAAGGAGGGTGCCTAATCCTCTATGATCAGAATTCTTACAGAAGGATTTAGGACAAAACACATACAAAAGGAAGGTCATGTATGGAGAGAAGACAGCCATCAGTGAGCTAAGCTGAGAGGCCTCAGGAGACTCTGACTCTGCTGTAATCTTAGAGGTCTAGCCCCAGAACTAGGGGAAGACATATTTCTGGTCATTAAACTATCATGTTTACAGCACTTTGTTGTGGAAGCCCTAATAAAACTTCATATTTCTCCTCTAATTATCTGTGGGATGGGAATGTAACGGAGTGAGCAGTCAAGACTCAGCACACTCCAGTGAACTTTGGCCTCTTCCACCTCCTCCTGGGCTATGCTCTGCCTCTTTCCTTTCCAGCCCCATTGTGTCTCATCACTTATGGAAATAGAGTGTAACTCCTATTCTACAACCTTTGGTTACTTTACTTCTACCCTGTGGAGTGCTCCTACCTGCTTCCACTATTCATCTGCTTGCTTCCACTATTAACTTCCTTCAAAACTTAGCTTAAGCTTGCTCTCCAGGAAGGCAGGAGAACAAGGGTGTCTATGGTGTTTTTAGCAGAGTGTTCCACAGGTTATCATACTTCTACTCTAGAGGTGTTGTTAATGCCCAAGCAACTGATCAGTATGTGCCCTCCATTCATCTTCTACTAGTCTAGGAGCTGTTTGTTTTGCTCACTGCTCTACCTATAATGCTGGCTGTATCTGGTCTGTTAACAATCAGTGTTTTGTTTGTCTTTCAGTGAATCATCACAGTGAACATGCTCACAATAGTCAGGATCATGGCCATGCTGGTAAATATATGAGTTTATACACAGAACCTTCTTGACAGAAATAGTTCAAATGCTTGAGGATGAGCAGTTGAACATTTGGCCCTGTGTGTACTCCTCCCTGGAAGCTGGGATTGTTACAGCTCTATGCCTTGTTCATACCAGAGGATGGAAACCTCTTCAAAAAAATTACACTGCTTAGAGCTCATTGCCTGTGGTGTTGTGTGTGAAGTGCCAATCTCATACAAGTAACTAGTAGGCAAGCATGGAGAAGGCATTTTTACTGTTGGGGGTCACTTTTTAAAGGGAAAGATAGAGTTGCTAGAAGAGACTCCGTGTAATATGTGTACCAGGCTCTTATGGTCTTGATGAGCATGATGTGACACTGGGACCTTGCTAAAGAAGCCTTTGGTGATGCTTGTGCAATAGGCACAATGGTGACATCTATTCTGTATTGATAGTCGTAATGTGGCTGACCATTCCAGAGCAGGCTAAGGACAAAAAGGGTAATGTAGTATAGCTATCATTAGCACATTTATTTCCATGTCAAGGCTTTTGTTCAGATGGTGACTGAAGCCCATTTGTGGAGTCAGGCATAAAGAAGTGAACCTCACTGAGATTCACTTCAGGACAGAGCCAGACAAACAAGATCTTCAACCAGAGCCTATCCAAATGCACGTAATTTGGTAAATTACTCATTTTATCTGAATGCATTAGTCATCATTTATGAATGTCAGTGAGAATGAATGGACTTCCCTCAAAGCTCAGTAGCAATTTCCATCATGCTACAAATGCCTGGATTTTGCCTTTTATTTTTCAAGACATATTTTTTTCTGTTGCATTTTGAATTTCTAAACTATAAGCCAAAATGGCACCCCTAAAATAAAGAGTCCTACCTTATTAACTAATAATGGGTTTGTATAAAATATTTTTCTTTAGATGAAATAGGACATATCCCCATTCTTTGAAATACAGTAATCTTGGTAATCTTCAGATTCTGGAGTTTCTAGTGAGGACTGTAGAAATCTTAGTAGTGATCAACACAAACAACTCTTAAGAAGAAAACATGAAGCATCCTAAGGCAGACAGTAAGACAATGCCTCTGTAGCAAGCCTTGAAGAAAATTTTTGTAGTAATGGCCGATTTTCATAGAATATGTTGATTAAGAAAAACAGGGGGAAACCCTTGAGCAGAACCATCACACTTAGCTGCAGCCATGGAAGAGCTGTCTTCATACTGTTAATTTATCCAGGCTTGTGAGAGTTATCAGAAACCTGGATTTAATTTTATTTCTTCAAATATTTAAACACCAATAATTCATTCTAATTAAAATCCTGTTAAATCCAAACAAGCTGTAGATGTCCAATGTAAAACTTCTATGATTCAGGCCATATTGAATTATAGAAAATAGTGTCTTACAACTAATGTTGGGTAATACCTGTGTTTAACATCCCTAAATAAAGATAAATACCACTTGTACATGTAAGTAAGATACTTGGAATAAATGTCTTGAGTAAGCAAAAGACTTCTTTCTCCTGTGTATTTAGTTGATCAGGTTTCTAGTTCAAAGGATTATATTCCACCCGTCATATTTCCAACCAAGCTATCATCAATACAGGTGTGGACACTCAACGCCCTCTCAATACTCTCCTTTTAGCTTGCTGTCCAGAGAAACAATCTTTTTAGTTTATAAATGTCCTGGGATGCTATTTGAGTAAAAGGACTTACTAAACAGCCATTTTAGGGCATGGGCAGCATTGTTCATGAGGGGCACATGCTATTAAAAGTGGCCACAAGAATGAGAACTCAACACTAGCAGAAAATTTGAAAGAATGGTTCTGATTTTCTGCTTATCCTGATGCGATAGGAAAAAGTGAGCACTGAACAATTTTCATAAAATCACTCACATTCCAGAAAGCCTCAGAGCAGCAGAGAGCATGGTGTGGTTGTGATGTTGAGTGGCTTGATGATGCAGACTCAGCCCTTACTTGAGTCAAACTTGAGAGTAAGGCTTTTTACAGAAAATTCCTTCTGATATGTTACTATATCCCCCCCATTTCCCCCTTTGCACCCCTCCCCCAGAATCTCTATGCTCGCAAAACCCTTTTCTGGTGAAAGATACTCATCCTGTCAATCTATCTGTTCTTCCCGAAAATTCTTAAACATGCTCTCCTCTCTTATTCATTCAGATCTGAACTTCAGAAGTCAACTCTTAATCTATTTCTTTCCTTAAGTTTACACTGTGTCCCATGCTCTTTCATAATTGTGAACACATGGAATGGGCTGCTGGGGTGAAAAGAAGGAAGAAGTTTAAATTCCCAGACAAAAAAACATTAGTGTCTCAAACATGTCCAGATCTGAAACGGAACCTTAAATCTCTTCAAATTTTACTTATACTGATTTCCAAATGTAAAGGTGAAATAGTTTAAGTTTGTGAAAGAAAATTGTATACTGGAAATTAAAATCATATATTCAAAGTAAAATACTCCTAGAATTCATAAGACCTAAGAATGTGGAGATGCAGGTGGTCTTCATCTGAGCATCCTTGCTGATGTTCCCAAAGCAGGAGCAAAGGAGAGGCAGCCTTGAAAATCCACTGGAGTGGGCTTTTCTGTACTTGTAGGAGTCATCTAGATTAAGAGTCAATGGTTAGTGACATCTGGGTGACTTGAGTGCTGCATCAGGACTGACCACCTCAGACCTGAAGGCTCTCTTTGCTTCCTGTAGAACACACATTTGGATCAACTGTTTTCTAATAAATACTTAGAAATATATATCCCCTCAAGGAAAAAGAAGATAGAGAAATCAGTCTGTTTAACACCAGTGTTAGTATATTCTTGTCAATTTCAAATAAGAATTCAATAAAATTCTCACATTGGCTCTTGTATCATCAAATTCATTGCACCCATTTGTTTCACCTGCCAGAAAATATTTTCTATGGTTCTGAATGCAGAAGGAGTTTTTACTAAATGTATAAAGGGACTCAAAAACTGTTGGTAGATGCTATCAGGAATATTTTGTGGGTCTATAGATTGATACATTTGCTTTCATTAATCATATATTTGGTTATTCTTGCCTCTTTAGACCCTCTTTAGCATCCAACTCTGTTAAAATCCTTTTAGCTCTCAGATTCCTCATTCTAAAAAAATGTTACTTTTTCACATGACAAGTTACTTATGCAAGTAACTGATAGTAATAAGTACTTTTTACAAGCTGGTAAATGATTACTACTAGCTGTTTACTTGAATTAATTGACATGTATTGTGACAGATATTGTGTGATCGATAGGGTTCTTTGACCTAAAAAGATGAAGAAGAGAGTGTCCATCAGATTTCGGGAAGCAGGATGCTTAGCATCAATGTGATATACTGTTCTATGTACTGTGATAGCATAGGCAGGTGACTTACAGATTATAGGAAGAGGCTGGAAGTGTCTCCGCATATGTCTGTCTATGAGTAGGAAGTGATCAGCTGAAACGGGAGGAAATGGCGAACCAAGACAAGCCAGAGAAACTATGAAAGGGTACACAGAAACTCAAAATCAGGGCTGGAGAGATGGACCCATTGTCAAGAGCACTTGCTGTTCTTGCAGAGGACCTGGATTGGATTCCCAGCATCCACAGGGTAGTTCACAACTGTCTATAACTCCATTTCCGAAATATCCAATGCCCTTCTCTGGCTTTCTTGGGTACCAGGCATACAACTGTTGCACAGACACAATGCAATCGAAACACTCATACACCTAAAATCATAAAATTAAAAATCTCAAAAGTACATTGTTGTGATGAGACTATTATGCACAGCATGGGCACTATGCTAATAAAAGTTTTAAATGGACAGATGTTGAAGTTTTCATAAAGTGCTTACTTCATGTGGAATACAATAAAGGCATCTAACTAGTAGAATGTTTCCTCACATCTGTGGTGTTGACACTTTTTAGTCTAGTTCCACTGTAGAGATTGCATTGAGAACAGAAAGGATGGCCAATGAAGAGGAATGCTCAGGGCACAGTGTATGTCTTCTGGAACCACCTTTTAATGGGTAGCAGCAGCAGAAAGTGAAGAGGGAGAGATTCAAGGACTGCTGAAGAAGCAAAATATTAGAGAAGGCCAGTGATTCTTGGTTGTAAAACTAAGGGGAAAGGACTCAGGTCCCTTGCTTGACAAAAGCCAAGAAATAAGCAGCATGGGGTTTTCATAGATGAAGGTGGGTATAATTTTTGATACATTTCAGAGTTTAGTTGAGTTGCACATAAGACAATGTGCAGTATACCAGGCCACGTTTGCAGCCACAGAAGTAGATAGTGTCCATTATGAAAATCTACAGATAATGTAACCAAAATCATGGACCTGTAAAATGACAGTGGAGGATCAGTCTGAGGGAAAGGAAAAACTGCAGGTGAAAGTTTTCTATGAACTTTGAGTATCAGAGCATTACAGTTCAAAAAATGAACAAGATATACAGGAGAGTCCCAAACATCAGATCCTGTAGAGGCTGAGCTACCGAGCATCTAGGAAACATACTGATTTTTCTTAACAGGGCTTCTCCGTGTAGCCCTGGCTGTCCTGGAACTCATTCCTATAGAACAGGCTGGAGCCAGAGGGGTAGAGGACACTGGGAGAGCACAACTCACAGAGGATCAACTAAGCAGGCCTTATGGGGGCTCTCAGAGACTGCAGCAGAAATTACAGAGCCTGCATGGGTCTGTGCTAGGTTCTCTCCAAGTATGTTATGGTTGTTGGCTTTGTGTTGTGAGGGGGATTCCTGGCAGTGGGAGTAGTAGTGTCTCTGACTTGTTTGCCTGCTCTTTCCCTCCTACTGGATTGCCCTGTCCAGCCTTGATCTTATTGTCTCTTGGTCTAATTGTATCTTGTGCTGTGTTCAGTTGATATCCCTGGGTGGCCTGTTCTTTTCTGGGAGGTGACTGGAGGTGGGGTAATAGATCTGGGACTAGTGGATCTGAGGGAGAGGGAAACTGGGAGGAGAAGAGGGAGAGAAGCTGCTGTCTGGATGTATCACATGAGAGAAGAATAACTAAAAATAAAATAAAAAGCATACTGACACTGAGTATACTAGTAACCATTGGTGGCTGTGCTTTCACTGTGTGGTAGTGACAGTGGACAGACTTCAGGACTCTGAGTTCTGAGTGCATTAGGGTCATTGGATATTCTCATGCCACAGACATCTCTCGGTAGTGAAATATGGTGGCATATTATTTGAGGAGTAACTTTTCCATTTCCTTCCAAGGTCACTCAATAGGTAGCTGAAGTTTTAAGATACATATCACTTTGCAGTAGCATTGAAAGTAAAAGAGACACACTGCCACCAGGATGAATGAAGAGGGATTGGAGATGAAGGAAAGAAAGAGAAGCACAGAGGCTTTTGTTGTTGATTTGGTTTGGTTTGGGGGAGTTGTGTTTTGCTTTTGTTTGCTTGCTTGATTGCTTGCTTACTTTGTTTTGTTTTCTTTTGGGGTGTCACGGCAGAGGAGAGGGTAGGATATAGGGTAACCAGGAGGAATGAGAGGAATTGGGGTGAATGATGTGATACTCTCAAAGAGTCAATATTGAAGTTAGATTTTTTAGAAAAAGTGAAGTAGAGAAAAGGGTAAAAGAAGATGTGAGATTTATTTGTTTTCAAGGTCAGTTAGATTTGAACATATTGAATGACTAGAGTTGTGATTCTCAACCTGTGTGTCTCAACCCCATTGAGTGAGACTGAATAATCCTTTCACTTGGTTCACCTAAGCTCACCTTCCTATCAAATATTTGCATTATGATGAACAACAGTAGCAAAATAACAGTTATAGCAACAAAAATAATTGTATGCTTGGGGGTCACCACAACATGAGGAACTGTATCATGAGGTCGCAGCATTAGGAAGGTTGAGAGCCACTGGACTAGAGGCTGAGCCATGCTAGAAACAGATGTTAAAGACACAAAGGAATAAAAAATTAATAAACAGAGGGGCATAGGAGAAGGTTATCTACATACCTTTAAAAAGTAAAACATAGAAGCTAGGCATAGGAGTACATTAATGTGATGTCAACATCTGGGAGGCTAAGACAAGAAGATTCTTAGTTCCAAGCCATATTGAATAACAAAGTAAGACTTTGTCTCAAAAACATGGTCAAAAGGAAAGGCTTATCTTATTTCAGTCAGGGGCAGTCATGTAGTAGTGCAGTAAGGAGAGGGCAAGAAGGAGGTGGATACAGATGAGCTTCTGGCTGAGACACAGAGTAAAAACTTGGAACTGAAAACTATCAGAAAGAAAACAACAAATGGTGGCCAAAATGTCTAACTAGATTTAATAAAATGATGGATTTCCTAATTGGAAAAAGTAAATAGATAGGCTATTTCTCACTGGACATAAGCCAGGCTGGAAAGTTAAATCCACACACTTACATGCTCTGTTGTAGACAGTATTAATTAGTTTAGTATTCACAATATCAGAAGATAAGATGACAAAGAAAGAAGGGCTGGTCAAAAGCATGCCAGGTGGTAGAAATAAATTCTCTATCAGCATATCCAATAAAAACAAGTGTATCATCCATGACTACTAAATGAAGGTTTATTGGAATTTAAAAACAAACACATACACAAACATGTTTTGTGTGGCTGAGATAGGACACAGCAGTGCCAATGAATGACAATTTTTATATATAATTAAGCATGAAAAATAAAAGCCAGCAGAGGTCTAGGGATATAGCTTGGTAATAATATGTGCACAAGACATGGGTTTTATCCCTTCAATTGCATTATAATATTGAAAACAATAAAGAATAAAAATCACAGTACAAAGATAAAACATCAAATTCTAACCCAACTTAAAGATGGATTGGTGTAGTTAGAGATCATAAATAATAATAGAGATAAATTTCTTACTAATTTATAACAACTATATACATTTAGCACATAATAATATAACTTTAAATTATCTAATGTAGAATTTCAAAGTGAAATAACCAAATATATAAGTGTGTATATTAAATACATATTTATGAACATAAGTATATATTAAATATCCTAACATATTTAATAACTGATTTACCTAACAGAAGTTTACTATGCCTATAGAAGATCTTTAAAATAAAATCAATGACTAAACCTTAAAAATGTAGAGCTTGTACAATGAGACAAAATACTACTTAGTAGATGATATTCCAGAAGTTACTATTCCCTGGTTACTTTTGAGTTGATACATAAATTTACATACAAATAGCCAAATATTTTACAAAGGAGGAAAGCTGAAGCTAAATAATTTGTTGATTAATGCATGGCAATAGAAATCAAAATGTGCCAAAAGACAAAGGAAAATTAAAATATTGCATGAAGTTTCATGAGAAGATGGAGGTGCAGCTCAGGGTCAGGGAACTTTCTATGTCCACAAATGAAAAAAAAAAAAAAACCACTTTAAGCTATCATATTAAAACACTCAGGAACTTGAAAAATAGTTCAAGCATCCAACTTAAAAACTAGAAGGTAGGAAATAATTAAAAATGGAATTATGGAAGCAGTAATGAACCTCAACATCAGTAACAGAGTAGAAAAGTTTAAAGAAAATAAATTCTAAACTGATCTAAGCTAACTGAAGAGGCCCTGGCTCAAAAGACAATTAAACAAAGAAAATAAATAAAAATGAAAATTAAGAGGTTCTGATTTTATTGTATCTTTCTATCAATCTATCAATAAACCTATCTATTTATATCCTGTTTATTTTTTCACAAAATATATTCTGATCATTTTTCTCTTCACCAGCTCCTTCCAGATCCTTCCCATCTTCCTCCCCTTCCAACCTTGTGTTCTTTCTCGCATTCAAAATAAATCACAGAAGCAAAAATCAAAACAAAATGTCAGTATGACAAAAACTGCTAAAAAAAGAAAACAAGACCATCCCCCCCACAAAAATCTGTGAAGTTCATTTTATGACCTTGGAGTGTGGTTGATATACAGTGATAATCCAACAGGAAAAAAAAACAAACAAAAAATGATTTTCCCCTTTGCCAGCAGGTACAAATAACAAATGGCACTGGTCAAACTGGATGACTCCATGTAGAAGAATTAAAATAGATCCATACCTATCTCTCTGCACAAAAGCTCCCATTAAAGAAAAGAATAAAATAAATATAGGTATTTTAAATATAGAATAAAATAAAAAGAAATGTAATCATAAAGTGGAAAATTGATAATATAACATTTTAACAGTAATGAATTAGTTAATTATTGTAAGATTTATAAGTTTCTAGAAAAAATGTATAGGGCACCTGAGAAAAGCTAAGAAGGGGAGAGGTGGTACTCCACACAAGAGCATAGCAATTGCTTGTTTCATGTCAAATGATCAGCCCTGAGATCAATACTCAAGTAATATGTAGACTGAACAAGCTACATTTAGGAACATAATATGTTTGCAACAACAATTAGTAAAAAAAAAAGGCATGAATTTGAAGATCAGGGAGGAGTACATGGGGAAGGCTCGAAGGGAGAAAAATAATTATATTACAATCTCAAAAATAAAATAAAATCTATATCATAAGAAGAAAGATGTAAATAATAAAAAAACTGAATAAGAATGAAATTGTTACTAATAATAAATATTTTCCTCCTAATTAAGCTACTTTTAAATTTGTTCAAAACTTAAAAGGGAGTGAACATACCTTCATTAAAAAAAGAATAAATATTTTCAAATTCATTGTATAAACTACTGTAACCTTAACATGTAAAGAACAGACATGAACCTCAAGAAAAGCCGTTTCTTCTCTTGGTGTGACATTTATAGTGATTTGCAGAAGTGCTTGATAATGGTTCACAGTTTATAAATTTACAGCATATAGAATGCAATGATTGTCACAAATTGAGTGGAGATTAAAGGGACAGTGTAAGGATAGTCAAAAATTTCTATAGTCTGGGTTTGGTGGAAAACCAGTTATAAATGTCAAGAAAGGTTATCCCACATTTCCACAAAGGCAACATTCTATCTGGGGAAGGTGGCATGCACTCACTGGCTTCTCCCTAACCAGAGGGCCAGATTCTTCATCTCTGGCCAGAGGCAGTCTTCTGACTGGAATCTGAGCACATTTATATTGGTTTAGGACTTTGATTTGGCCTGCTGGACACTATGAGTTATGAGTTAATCTAGTTGGCAATCTTGCATGCTCCAACCTGTTCTCTTCATATCTATCATTTTTGATCAAGTATGTTATTGATTTAAATTAGTAAGCTAAGGCCTACAGTGTTTCACTGAGATCTTACCAAGTTGATTTATCTGACATCTGTATACATTTGGTAAAGTTTTTCTTCTCCTTTGGAGTAGATAAGGCCCATCACTTCATGGGTATCAAGATAAAAATTAATGTTCTGCAAACATCACCCCGTAAGCAAGAGTTATCTTTTCAAGAGAATACATGGTCCAGGTGTTCCTTGAAACTGCTTTGTCAGAAGAATCCAGAGTTAGTCAAAGTTGTGTTGTCATAACTATGCAAAACATATGAAAATGATTTTCCTGTTGGTACTCAATGATTTTGAGCCATTATTTGTCTAGAGTTGCGTGACATGATGTATTTTATTTTAAATTTTTGATGAATTATTCTTTTTTATTTTATTATCCCTAGTATGCAGTATTGAGACCTAAAATCCTTCTGATCACAATATCTTTTTTTATGTCTCATTAGCAAAATAGCAGGACTGTAATCAAAAGCAAACCACATGCTTTCTGCATCAAAAAGCTGTCCTCAGAACTAGCTCCCCAGCTTGCCAACGCCCATCAGCCAGTGAGAGGACAGAAAGTCATGTGACATTCAAGCATCATCCTTATTAGAGTCTCAATCAATCAGTCAATCACTGAATACACAGGATTGGAAGGGGAATCCTGAAGCAATGCCTTCACAGAATAGTCTGAAAATTGTGTTTGGCTGACATGAGAGGGTTCCAGAGGCCAAGATGACATTTAAAAGCACTGTTTATCCAGTTTGTTTTCTCACTTCTGCAATTCACTTTCTACATGTGACACATAAAATTACCAGGAAATGGTCTGGAAAGTACAGTGCTTACTCTAAATATATTGTGGGAAACCTAGGGGATTCTAACATTCATGCTAAAAAAAAAATACAAGACCTTGTAAAAGGCATGACTCTAAAATGTGATTACCTGGCCAATGGTTACTCTCAGGCTTAAAGTGAGTTTTATGGTGAGGTCATTCATTTTTCTACTTGTAACGAAACCTATATAAACCATGGCCATAGGAGGATAGAAATTAACTTGAAGAACTGCATTTTCCATTTTATTTATCAAGCATTCACAACTCGCACAGAGCTACTTTTGATGGTAACAATCATCTGCCTTCAGCCTCGGCTTGAGCTTCCTAAATCAGAAAGTGCCAGAAATTACACTTTGAACCTCCAAATCGTTTGAGTTGAACAGAAGTGTATTTTTGGATACCAAATGTGCTCTCATATCCTTCCAACTCTTCAAACTCAAACAAGCAGGAATGTCATTATCTGGACCTCCAGTCTTCATCCCTCACAAATGACTCTGTCTTCCTGTGACCCTGTTCCCCTGCTCCAGACAGAGCAGCAACTGTTCCTCAGTGTGCATTTCCACTGCACCCCCATCTTCTTCCACTCCCCCTCCTCTTCCAGCCACAAATGCTTCAACAGAAGGGGGGAAATCCAAAGAATCCCCTTTACTAGCTAGAACTAAGATGGATTGTGTCAGAGTTCAGAGCTCCGTTGTTGCTTGGCATGAAATTACTGCCCTTGGTTTCTGCCAAGGCGGGTGTCAGCTGGTGAATTATAACAGTGGCAGACAGGACTGAGATGAGCAGAAAATACAATGACAGCTGCTACACAGAACTATTCTTTCTGGCCTAGTGAATACAAAAATACATTGTGTAAATAAAGACAGACAGCTTCATTATGCAATTGTCTGCTACTGTGCCATTGCTAAGGAACAAGTATTGATTCTGGAAAATAGACCCCGACACTTGAAGCTACTATGCTCTTATACTTGGGATGGCTGGGGCATTAAGAAAGTAATAATAAATCTAACTTCCTATGATTAGAGTCGAACCCACAGGTAAAAAAGGGATACTATCATGCTACATTACACTTCTGAACTCAAGCATTTCTTCAAAGCCTGTCTTGCAACCAAGTCCGTAACTCTTTTTGTTTTATCTTGTTCTGAGTACAAAAATCTACAGCTGTGACTGAGTTTTCATCAATTAAAAGCAAGTGCTGTATCAACGTGTTTAGGTTACCATAACAAAGTGCCACAGTCTGGGTGGCTTGAACAACAGAAGTTTGTTTTCTCATGATTCTCTTGGCTGGATATACTTCATTAAGATATTAAGATCCGACACAGTTGGTTTGTGGTAATGCATTCTGGTCTTGCAGACAGTAGATTTCTCTCTGTGTTTCTGGCTCTATAGAGTCTATTTAATTATATGTTTATTTTTGATAAAGTGTCTTGCTACATTGCTCAGGCTATCATTAAACTCTGTGTCCAAGTGATCTTCCTAGCCTGAATAATTGGGGCTATTGCTGTGAGCCACTACAGTTGGCTGGATCACTTTCTAAAAGAACACTAATCCTATTGAGTCAGGATGCCACACTTAAGACTTCATGGAACTTTAATTACTTCTTTTGAGTTTCCAACAGAAACAGAGTTTTTATGTTTCTTCACATAAAGTTTGGGAATTTATCATGGTATTCTTTACGTAACAGTGATTATGTTATAAATTTTGTTACTATGTAATGAACTTTTTCATTGAAATTCTGATCAGTGCCTCTGAATACTCTCAATATATTTCAGTACAATATTCTTCACTAAGTATCTTTTCATTTGATAATACCAAATTTAAAATTAGCAGGAGAAACTGGATTTTGTATCTTCACACATAATTCATAGCCCCTGTACATCCTGCAGTCCTACTCTGTAGCATCAAGTCCATTTTCATATCTATGTAACCTTAGTGCTTGCAGGGGCTTTTCTTTCTGTGTATTAGCTACTTTCATACTGCTGTGATAAAACACCATGACCAGGGCATCTTACAAAAGAAAGAGTTTAATTGGGCTTACAGACTCAGAGAGAGCCCTTCATGAAGAAGAAAACATTTGATGGCTGGAATAACTCAAATATCACATCTTGTTCTAAAAACAGGAGATAGAGAGCACACTGAAAAGGCAGGTATCTCCTGAAAACTCAGAGCCCACACCCAGTGACACACAGCATCTAAGAAGGGCATTCTCCTTTATCCTTCCCAAATAGTTCTCCCAAATGAGAATCCAAGTATTCAAACACATGAGCTTATGAGGGCCATTATCATTCAAACAAACACACCATACTGGTGTTTATTTTACTGGTACAAAAAACGATGAGTTAAAACTGCTAGCACCTTAACACATAAACTAAATGTTTGACACCAAAATACCCTAGTAACTACCGTGGTAATCTTATAGCCTTAGTTTTTAATACAAATACAACACACACACACACACACACACACACACACACACACACACCCCTTCCTTGAGCATTGTCCTCAATGAGAAACTTAAACACTAATTTTACTTCAGCATTAAATTTACTAGAGCTTTATCACCTTTTTGAGATTCTGTGTATTGCAATAGACAGTACTATGAACATAAAACCTCACTTCATAGTAATATAGGATGTTGGCGATGATCTCAAGAAAAAGCACTCATGACCGAGTCACAAGCTACTGGTCACTCCTTTTTACACAATGGCATTTTGTTTTACTTGAAAGAACACTGCACAAAAATTATAGTTATTCAGATGGGTATTTGACAAGACATCTCCTCAAAAGTTAATGAAGGGACTATGTCACTGAAAGAATAACTGAGTTTATTTCCAATGACATCATTTCAACTTTCAAATTCAATTTTAAGTTCTGGAAAATTACATATACCACTGTAGCTTGAAAGTGCTTCAAAGAATCAGTGATGTTAACAAAAGTGATTTTAAAGTATTATGCAATGCAATGTATCCATATTTTGGAACTGCATAAGGCAGTGAGTCAATATTCTCCATATGACCAATGCTTGTGGTTAAAAACCTGTTCATGTGCAATATGAGGTAATGGATTTCAAAGTAATGAAGTTGCAGAAAATTCATCAGGATGGTTACAAGTCTCATTGTAGCTAAAACACCTGTATGCCATAATGCCATATGTATACAATGTTCTCTGAAGAAACTATTGTGGTCCTCCTGTAACCACATACAAGTTGATGGGAGGCTGAGCAGTTCATTTCAGTAGGCTGAGCGAAGCTTTTGAAGGATTTAGCTGACTTCTAAGAAGTTATTAGGAAGACTTGGCAAATAGATAAACAATGTAACATCTTCTAATCATTGTCTTAAAACTTACTTTTGTAAACATTAATATCTATATTACAATACATAATGTTCTAGCATACTATCACTACATATTGATCCTCAAATCTTTTTAGTAAATGATCTTTGAAGTTGTAAAGTTTAAGATGTCAATAGCTGGCAAACACACTTAGTAAAGGTCATTGGGTCCTCCAAAGAAAAGTTAGCAGTATTGGCTCCCTGGTATCTTCACACTGGGAGTAATATTGATTTAGCTGCATTTGCTCAAGCAGGCCATAGGCCTGATGACCACTTTAACAGTAAATCAGATCCCCAAGCTGACTGTAAAAGCTGATAATGTTCTTAAAGACCACCACTGAAGTCAAGAAAGTAGAGCAATGAAAATGTGGCATAATCTCAGCCATTTGTACCACACACATAGCAGAAATTGAAGATTCATGATCCTTATTCCAGGACTATTTCCCAAATCTCAGCACTGTAAGAACATCCAGGTTTTATACACTATAACTATTTCACTGGGATTAAGATTCAGTAGAAATTTAGTCAGTTACATCATATGTAATCTAAAATTTAGGGTAGTATTTTCTAAATTAAATATCCAGAGATATTGGCAAATTAATCTGATAAGACCTAGTAGCATGTAGTATTTTTTTTAAAAAAATGGACAAAGTGCACCAAAGCATAAATCTGTTAGTAAGGGTAAAGATATTGTGCTGTGGCAAACAGAAGAAACCCCGAGTGAATGTGTGTTGCTGACATGAACTGGTCATGTCAAGGTCCAAGATCTCAAATCCACAGAAAATTGACAGAAATTAACAGAGTGCCTTGCTCTGGTCCAGCCCTGTTCCACCATTGGCCTAAGACAAAACTGGCAAAGCCTTTTCTCTGATCCAAGTATGGGTGCTTACAGATTAGTGTGTGTAAAAACTAGCAACTTCTCCCCAATGCTTACAGCCATGAGACTCACTAACTCACTAACTCCTGTTGCTGTGATACGTGTAATAAACAAGCTAAGATTCTGGACTGTTGTGTGGTTGTTGGTGCCACACCATCAGAATGTACACAGCTCACCTGATTCCACTTTTTCCATACCCATGTCTGTGTATCTGTTATTTCTTCATTTCCTGAATCCCCAGTCGCAGCCTCAGACCAAAGACACACAGGTTGTGGCTTTGTACAGTTTCTGCGATTTGGAAAAATACTGATTTTCATTTATTTGTTTATTGGTTGTCCTATATAATATTTTATTGAAAAATACCCTGCAAGTCAGTGTCCAATCAATTTGATGATAGTTCTAAACAGGGCCAAACAGATTTTTGTGCATGTGTATATGTGTACATGTGTGTTTGTGTGAGTGTGTATGTGTGTGTATATGTGTATGTGTGCACATGTGTGTATATGAGTGCATTCTTCTGGTATACGTATGTGTGTATATGTGTGTGTGTGTGTATGCACCTATGTTCAATTGTCTGTTCTGGTCAGAGGTCAGTCATGAGAATCCTTCTTCAGGAAATTTACACCTTGGTTTTAGAGACTGCATCTCTGACTGGGACCCCATGTTTCACTAGTTGAGCTCGTTTGCTTGGCTAGCCACCATACCCACTCTATTAACATCTTACTTTTTCTACCGATGTCTGTTTTCTTTATTTTATAGATTCTGGATTATTTCTTCATTTTTGACATCTTAAGTTTAAATTGGTTATTCTATTTCTTCTGTGGTTCTTTTACCTTCCATGGTATCTATTTCTTCCTAGTTTTAGCATGAGACCTTCTTAAAGCACCTTTTTACATCAATTAAAAAACTTATAAAATAATTTAAAAATCCATTACCTACTCAAAATATATTAAGTATCTAGGAAGAAATAAGAACAATGTTAAAACAAAATTTGCAACAAATAAAAATAAAAATATATACAGGCACACTTTGAAAAACTACATCCAAATTGTCATGACTTCAAAAAGTCATTGCAGAAGAGAGGGTAGAGAGCATGCAAGAGAGGCAGAGGAAGAGGACATTTTCTGTGAGATTATGTCCTCTAGAAATGTCAGAAGCTAAGACTCACCAACATGCATGCCTAAAAATCATCCAAACAAGGATGAAACCAATAGACATGCTAATAAGGAAAAAAGAAAACACAGGAGGCCTCAATCCTAGATTAAAAAAAAAAAAAAACTACAGGCAACTAAACAATGCTGAAAGTGGGAGAAATAGTCTTCCCAAGGAAGAACACACTAGAGATTATCTAATTTCAAATAGTCAGCCTAAAAACATTCAAGTAGCATTTACAGACTGAACATTGTATTTTTCCATTTAGGAATATAAGTTATATTATATTACACACACACAAAATAAAAATGCTTGGTGATAGGGGAGGTCCTTCTGTGTATATGTTTGTCTTATTGGTTGATAAATAAAGTACTGTTTGCCAAAAGGAAAGCAAGATAGGTGGGACTAGGAGTAAAGGAGGATTCTGGGAAATGTAGTAAAGAGATCCAGGCAGGACATGGCATAGCAGGCTGACTCAGAATTTAAAAAAAGACAGCAGCTAAGAAAGCCACTGCTTTAATTTTGGCAGTGTTGTTTAATATTTAAAAGAATTACAGTAAAGACAGATTCAGATGAAGAAAAACCTCTAAAGGTTTACACTTAGTTAAAAAATATACCTAGGCTTGTGAGAGAGAAAGAAACAGGATAAAGTGTTTTTTTTTAAAAAAAAAAAAAGGAGAAATAGAGTAGCTGGGTGTGGTGGCACACACCTTCAATCCCAGCACTCCAGAAGCAGAGGCAAGCAGATTTCTACAGAGAAATCCTGTCTCAGGAAAAAGAAACAAATATGTTCATAGCAGCATTATTTGTAATAGTCAGAACCTGGAAACAAACTAGATGCCCCTCAACTGAAGAATGGATAAAATAATGTGGTACATTTACACAATGGAGTAATACTCAGCGGCGAAAAAAAGGCAATGGAATGTTGAATTTTGCAGGCAAATAGATAGAACTAGAAGAAACCATTCTGAGCAAGGTAACATAGTCACAAAGAGACAGGCATTGTATGTACTGACTCATATGTGGATTTTAGACTTAGAGTAAAGGATTGCCATCCTGCAGCCCAGACTGCCAGAGAGGCTGGTAAACAAGGAGGACACTGAGAGGTCCCCTGGAGAAAGGGAAAGGGACAAGTTCTCCTGAGCAAATTGGGAGCATGGGGGGAGGGGAGAGGGAACTAGGAGAATGAGAAGGGGAGAAGAGCACATGTAGTGGACATGATGGGACAAGGAGATTGAGTTGGGGTAAGAACAGAAGACAGCAAGATAAGAGATATAAGACGTTATAAGTTCAAATAGAAATCAGCACTAGGGAAATGTCTGGAGAGCTACAAAGATGATACCAACTAACAATCTAAGCAACAGAAGAGAGGCTACCTTAAATGCCCTCTCCTGATAATGAGATTGATGACTAATTCATATGCCATCGTATAGCCTTCATCCAGCAGCTGGTGGAAGTAGAAGCAGACACCCACAGCTAAACCTTGAACTGAACTGAAATCCAGATGCAGAGAAGGAGGACTGATGAGCAAAGGGGTCCATACCAGGCTGGTGAAACCCACAGAAACAGCTGACCTGAACAAGGGAAAACTCTTGGTGTCCAGACTGATAGCTGGGAAACCAGCATGGGACTGATCCAGACCCCCTGAATGTGGGTGTCAGTGAGGAGACCTTGGAAATCTATGGGGCCTCTTGTAGTGGATCAGTTCTTATTGCTACCATAGGAATGGACTTTAGGAGCCCATCCCACATGGAGGGATACTCCCCGAGCCTAGACACAAGGGGGTTGGCCTAGGCCCCATCCCAAAGAATATGACATACTTTGAAGACCCTTCTATGGAAGGCTTCACCCTTCCTGGAGAGCAGAAAGGGTATGCAATGGGTAGGGCGTTAGTTTGGGGGGGTGGGTAGGGGAGGAGGGAAGAGAGAGGGACCTGGGATTGAAATGTGAAATAATTTTCTTTCTAATAAAAGATGGGAAAAAAGAAATAGAATAATAAAAAAACATGTAAAGATGGAAAATACTCAGAGTCTGGATACTATATGCTATATTGTTGTCTTTAAATTGTTTTATTGCCCAGGAAAGAGTTACAAGCTGCTAAAATACATTTGATTAAAAGTGCTGCTAAATTAATCCAACTTATAGATTTTAAAAATGTATTGACTTCAAAATTTAAGGATAGGCTACTTGGGAAAAGATTTCTTGCTTCTGTTTTCACAGAAAATGAAAAGGTGTGGATTCCTTCCAGAATAATAAGTCTTCATCGGCTTCCTGAGTGCTGGCCCTGAGGGCATAGACCAAAAGCTATGGTTCATGTCAATATTTGAACCATACTTTCCATTTATTTCCATTCTTAATTGTTCTGAGTAATATTTCAGCATTTATTGAAATCTGACAATTTTCATTAGATTTATTTCTGGCTGTTTAATGTTTTTCATTTGTTTTAATGAGTGGTATTTTATGATACTAATTTATTGTTTGAATACATTTAAGATGCACACTAGGATTGTGATTAGTTATGAATACTAATCTTAAAATAATCTTCACAGACTCCCTTTTATGGAAGTCAGCAGAAGGTGTTAGGTCCTCTAGACTTGAGTTAGATGGCTGTGAGCCACCATGTGGGTTCTGGGGACAGAGCTCATGTCCTAGAGCAGTAAATGCTCTCAGTTGATGAGCCTTCTTCTTATTCCCCTTGTTTCATTGGAATTCTTATTAATGATGTATGCTAGTGATATGTTCTCTCTCTCTCATTAATTTTCACACTTTCAATTATCTCATCCATGCAGTAATGTTGGACTTTTTGGTTCTTATATTTTATGTGTGGAGATAGTTTGCCTGTGTGAAGTCTTTCTGTGTGTGTATGTGTCTGGAGGTGTACATGCACATGTGTACATTGTATGTAGAAGCCAGAGACTGATATTGGAAGTTTTACTCAGTTGTTTCTCACATTAGTTTCATAAGATTGATTTTGTGTGTGTGTGTGTGTGTGTGTGTGTGTGTGTGTGTGTGTGTGTGTGTGTGTGTGATGCAGGTGAATGCAAAGTGGATTCTGAGAACAGAACTCTAGTCCTCTGGAAGAGCAACAAACTCTCTTAACTACCAAGGCTTTGTTTCAGTCCCATCAGCTTAATTTTTGGAACAAACTCTCTCACTGAACCTGGATCTCACCCAATGAATAGGCTTGCTGCCTACCTCTGTCTTTCCAATGCCATAGTTACAGAAGTTAAACTACAAGCCAGCTTTTACACTTGTGTTTAGGATCTGAATTCAGGTATTTATGGTTGCATAGAACTGCCTCTTATTTTTAACTTTTTCATAAGTTTTCAAGGTACAGAAAAGCATCTCTAATCTTTAGCACTTATTCTCATTTAGTATGTGCTGAAGCCTGTGAGTTTCACCTAAACAAAGCTTCATCTACTGAATCTTAATTGTAACTCAATTTTATAAACATTTGGCTTAAAATAATTTCTAGTATTTTGTAATTTATTCCTTTCCTCAGTTATTTAGGCATTTTCTCCTTTCCAAGCATTTCTAACTACTATTTATGTTATCTGTTTCTTGCCTAATTTTCTTGTGGCTGGTGAAATAATGTGGGGCCAGAAAGTTTTCACTCAGAAACCAACCTAAAGTCAAATATCCTCTAGGACTAAGGAGTTCATCACACACACACACACACACACACACACACACACACACACACACACACACACACATCCCTGTTCCTCTAGAACTAAATTAATGAAAACTTGTTGCCAAGGATTGAGAAAAATAATCTGCATAAGCTATTTTAAGAACTTGAAGAACATGTAAATAAGGTTGCAGTGATGGTTCAGTGGTTAAGAGCTGGCTGCCCTTCCAGAGTGCTGTTCCCAGCACCATACTGGAAGCTCACAACTACCTGTCGCTCTAGCTCCAGGGAATCTGATGCCCTCTCCTGACCTCTAAGACACTTGCCCCTCCTCACTCTCTTACACAAAGATACACACACCCATGCATCAACAAACACACACATGCATGCACACATGTATAGGCAATTAAAATATATATATAAAAACATTTAAATAAAACTTTGTATTTTAACATTATAATTTTTAAATTTAAAATGTTTTATAACATTTTAATTTTTAAACTTTTTATTTTTATTTTAGAAACAATCTTATTTTACATATCATTCCCCCATTCCCTCGCCCTCCCATCCTCCAATGTCTCCCACTGACCCCCTCAATCCATCCCCAACCCACTCCCCAAGGATAGTGAGGCCTTCCACGGGGGATCATCAATGTCTGTCGCATCATTTGGGGGAGGGCCTAGGCCCTCTTCCGTGTATCTGGGTTGCAATAATATCCCTCCATAGGGAATGGGCTCCAAAAGTCCATTTGTACACTAGGGATAAACACTGGCTCCACTGTTAAAGATTCCATATACTCAGGCCTCCTATCTTGCATCCATATTTAGAGGGCTTGATGTGGTCCAATGCTGGTTCCCCAGCTTTATGACTGGGCTCTCTCTATTCTCTCACTGGGTCAAGTCAACTGTTTCTGTGGGTTTCTCCAGCACTGTCTTGGGTCCTTTGCTCATCCCTCCTCCCTCTCTACAACTGGATTCTGGGAGTATGGCTCAGTGCTTAGCTGTGGGTGCCTGCTTCTGCTTCCATGGAATCCAAGGTACGCATCAATCTCATTACAGGGGAAGGGCATCAAAGCCAGCCTCTCCACTACTGCCGAGATTCTTAGTTGGGGTAATCCTTGTGGATCTCTGAACATTTCCCTAGAGCCAGATTTCTCTTTAAACCTATACTGGCTCCCTCTAGTAAGGTATCTCTTTTGTTGCTCTCATATTTTTCTGGCTATGTTCACTAAATAATGAAGCTACTGAAATCAGCTTGATGTTATTAGAATCTGTTTTTAATTGACTGTTTTAATGTATAGAAAAAGGTAAGATGCATTTATAGGAAGCATACTAGAGTCCTTTTAATACACACTTTTAACCTCTTTAGCTTATTGAGCTACAAAAAGTAGATCAATTTCTGCTGAGGTGAAAGCCTCCAGATTTAAAGGACTGTGATTCTATCCACTTACCCAAGTTTTTACTGAATCTTGGGCAATTATAACTGAGGTAATCTAATTACTTGGTTCTGGGCATGAGCCGGGCTTGCACAGCACTAGGCCTTTCAGGGATGCTTCCTGTAAAACTCACAAATTAAAAACAAACTAATTTTTTTAAAAAATAATAAATAAATGATAATTTGTGGTAGTATATTATTTGTGATTTAGTAAAGCTTTCCTGAGAGTGCAGAAGCAAAGCCAAGTCACACTAGTTATCTATGGAAGCTAGGTGCTGGTGGTACACAATTTTAATCCCAGGATTTAGGGTTAAGATGTAGATGGATCTCTGTGAGTTCAAGGCCAAACAGACTACATGAAATTGATCTAGTCCCAAAAGAAACAGCTCACACAAAGGTGATCTCAGCACCTGCAATCACTTGCTTTTAATCTCAGCTTTAGGGAGGTATGTAAGACAGAGCAGGGTCTCAGAGCTGGCCTGAGAGTTAGTCTCTAGTCATGTTCAGGAGAGCATAGTAGTCTGAGTGAATCTGAGGAGCAATGAAGTTGGGAGCAGTCTGAGGATTGCCCCTTTGTTCTGAGCTGAGGTAGAAGTCTGGCTGCTTTGATTCTCTGATCTTCAGCTTGAATCTTAAACTCCATATCAGTCTCTGTGTCTTTTATTTATCATGTTACAGTAATAAAATAAAAGTACAAAGCTTTGTGGAATTCTTGGTCTCTTAGTAGCCTTAACACTGGGATAGGAGCCTGTATATTCCTTAGTTTTCTCCAAGGGAACCTCAGTGGTGAAACAAAACATTCTTTTTTCTTGTCATTATTTTAGTTTGTTAGAAATAGGTTTCTCTATGTAGCCATGGCTGTCCTGGAACTTGTTCTGTAGACCAGGCTGGCTTGCAACTCATAGAAATCCACCTGCCTCTGCATCCTGAGTGCTGGGATTAGAGGTGTGTACCACCATCAACCAGCAAAAACCACTCTTTTTTTTAATGTTCTGTTTTTTAATGTGGGAAAAATTGTAATGTGCACATATTCTATTTCAATAGAAAACCACATGCAAATGTAGTATTTCAAGCATAACCAAGATTCACTACAATGCTGCCTAGTAATATGACTTTTTTTGACCAAGAGATTATTTTTTATTAGTTCAAATTAGAAACAAGCTTCCTTCACCATCAATTCCTTCTCACTTACCCCCCCTCCCCACAACCACCCACCAGCCCCTTACCTCATCCCTCTTCTGCTCCCCAGGGAGGGTAAGGCCTTACATAGGGGTTCCCCAAAGTCTGTCATATCATCCTGGGCAGGGCCTAGGCCCTCCCCCATGTGTCCAGGCTGACAGAGCATCCCTCCATATGGGATGGGCTCTCAAAGTCCCTTCTTAAACCAGGGATAAATACTGATCCACTACCAGGGGGCCCATAGAGTGCCAAGGCCTCCTCATTGACATATACGTTCAGGGGTCTGAATCAGTCTGGAGCTGGCCTCCCAGACATCAGTCTGGGGTCCATGTTATCCCCTTGTTCAGGTCAGTTGTTTCTGTGGGTTTCACCAGCCTGGTTCCTACCTCTTTGTTCTTCATTCCTCCCTCTCTGCCACTGAGTTCCAAAGTTCACTTCAGTGTATAGCTGTGGGTGTCTGCCTCTGCTTCCATCAGCCACTGGATGAGGGCTCTAGGATGGCATAAAATGTAGCCATCAGTTTCATTATAGGGGAAGGGCATTTAAGGTACCCTCTCCACCATTGCCTGGATTGTCAATTGGTATTATCCTTGTAGATCTCTGGAAATCTCCCTAGTGCTAGGTCTCTCCTCAGACCTATAATGGCTCCCTCTGTTATGGTATCTCTCATCCTGCTCTCCTCTATTCTTCCCCCTACTCAAACTTTCTTCTCCACCATTTTCTCCTCTTCCCTACTCTTCTCCCCTTCTCATTCTCCCATCTCCCTCTCCCCTACCATCATGCTCCCAATTAGCTCATGAGATCCTGCCCCTTCCCCTTTTCCAGGGTCCATGCATTTTTCCCTTAAAGTCCTTCTTGCTTCCTAGTTCCTTTGATGATGAGGCTGGTAATCCTTTGCTCTATGTCTAAAATGCATATATGAGTGAGTACATACCATGTTTGTCTTTTTGTGACTGGGTTACCTCACTCAGGATGGTTTTTTCTAGTTCCATTTATTTGTCTGTGAATTTCAAGATTCCATTGCTTTTTTTTTCCACTGAGTCGTACTCTATTGTGCAAATGTACCACATTTTTTTTTCTATCCATTCTTCAGTTGAGGGGCATCTAGGTTCCTTCCAGGTACTGGCTATTACAAACAACACTGCATGAACATAGTTGAATTTAAGTCATTATTGTATGAATATGCATTCTTTCGGTATGTTCCCAGGAGAAGAATTGCTGGATCATGAGTTAGACTGGTTCCCATTTTCCTGAGAAACTGCCATACTGATTTCCAAAGTGGTCTTACAAGTTTGCACTCGACCAACAATGGAGGAGTGTTCTTTTTTTCTCCACATTCTCTCCAGCATAAACTGTAATTGGTGTTTGATGGGGGAAGTACTTCTATGTGTGTTTATCCTATTGATTGTTTAATAAAGTTCTGCTTGGCCAATGAAACGGCAAGTTAGGCAGGACTAGGAGTCAAAGAGGATTCTGGGAAATGTAGTAGAGAAGTGATGATCCAGACAGGAAGTAACATAGCAAGGAGACTCATATTTAAGCGAAGGAGAAACAGGAAGGGCCTTCTTTTCCCCTCTGCTCCTGCTCCAGAGGCACAATGTGATCCACCGGCAAGGAGGGACGCCCTTATGGCATTCGATAAGATAAGTCTTATAAAATATATAGGTTTATGATAGTTAAGACTGAGCTAACAGATGAGAATCCTAGTCATTGGCCAAGCAGCTTTGTACCTAATACAAGTTTGTGTGTATTCATTTGGGCTAACTCAGGCGGGCGATTGGCGTAAAGATTACACGTGATGGTGGGGCACGGCGGCTTTTGGCAGAAAGATTTATCGTAACAGGTGTTTTTGATTTTAGCCATTTTGGCCAGTGTAAGATGATATCTCAGAATTGTTTTGAGTTGCATTTCACTGATGGGTAAGGATTTTGAGCACTTTCTTAAGTGTCTTTCAGCCATTTTAGATCCCTCTGTTGAGAATTCTCTATTTAGTTCTGCATACCACTTTTTAATTTCATTGTTTGGTGTTTTGGTGGCTAACCTCTTGAGTTCATTGTATATTTTGTATATCAGCCCTGTCAGATGTGGGGTTGGTGAAGATCTTTTCATTTTCTGTGGGCTGTTGTTTTGTCTTGCTGACTGTGTCCTTTGCTTCTCAGTTTCAGGAGGTCCCATTTATCAATTGTTGATCTCAATGTCTGAGCTACTGGTGTTATGTTCATGAAGCAGTCTCCTATACCAATTCGTTCAAGGGTGTCTCCCACTTTCTCTCCTAGGAGGTACAGCGTGGCTGGATTTATGTTGAGGTCTTTGATCTATTTGGACTTAAGTTTTGTGCATGGTGATAGATATGAGATATGGATCTATCCACAATAGTCTGCATGTCTGAATCCAGTTGTGCCAGCACTATTTGTTGAAGATGCTTTCTTTTTTCCATTGTATAACTTTAGCTTCTTTGTCAAAAATCAGGTGTTCATAAGTGTGTGGGTTAACATCAGGGTTTTCAATTCAATCCAATGGTCTATCTGTCTACTTTTGTGCCAATACCAAGATCTTTTTAGGACTATGGCTCTATAATAGACCTCGAAGTCAGGGAGGGTGATGCCTCTAGAAGTTCCTTTATTGTACAGCATTGTTTTGGTTATCCTGGTTTTTTTGTTTTTCCATATAAAGTTGAGTATTGTTCTTTCAAGGTTTGTGAAGAACTGTGTTGGGGTTTTGATGGGGATTGCCTTGAATCTGTAGATTGCTTTTGGCAAGGATTGCCATTTTTACTATGTGGATCCTACCTATCCAAGAGCATGCGAGATCTTTCCATTTTCTGGTATCTTCTTTAATTTCTTTCTTTAAAGACTCAAAATTCTTACTTTACAGGTCTTTCACTTTTTTGGTTAGTGTTACTCCAAGGTACTTTTTGTTGTTTGTGGATATTATCAAAGGTAATGTTTCTCTGATTTCTTTCTCATTGCATTTATCATCTGTATATAGTAGGGCTACTGATTTTTTTTAGTTAATTTTGTATCCTGCTACGTTGCTGAAGGTGTTTTTCAGCTGTAGGAGCTCCCTGGTAGAGTTTTTCATATCACTTATGTAGACTATCATATCTTCTGCAAATAGTGAAAGTTTAACTTCTTCTTTTTCAATATGTATCCCCTTGATCTCCTTTTCTTGTCTCATTGCTCTAGCCAGAATTTCAAGTACAATATTGAAGAGATATGGAGAGAGTGGACAACATTGTCTTGTTCCTGATTTTAGAGGAATTGCTTTTAGTTTGATGTTGGCTGTTGGTTTGCTGTGTATTGCTTTTTATCATGTTTAGATATGTTCCTGTTATTCCTGTTCTCTCTAAGTTCATTATCCTGAAGGGATGTTGTATTTTGTCAAAAGCTTTTTCAGCATCTAGTGAAATGATCATGTGTTTTTTTTTTTTTTCGAGTTTGTTTATATGGTGGATTACATTGATGGATTTTTGTATGTTGAACCATCCTTGCATCCCTTGGATGAAGCCTACTTGATCATCATGGATGATTTTTCTAATGTGTTCTTGGATTTGATCAGCCAATATTTTGTTGAGTATTTTTGCATAAATGTTCATGAGGGATATTACTCTGTAGTTCTCTTTCTCAGTTGTGTCTTTGTGTGGCTTGGGTATCAAGGTAATTGTAGCCTCGTAAAAAGAGTTTGGTTATGTCCCTTCTTCTGCTTCTGTTTGGAACATTTTGAGGAGCACTGGTATTAGCTCTTGTTTGAATTGCTGGTAGAAGTCTGCAATGAAGCCATTTGGCCCTGGGCTTTTTTTGGTTGGGAGACTTCTAATGACTGCTTCAATTTCATTAGAGGTTATGGGTCAATTTAACCTGCATATCTGTTCTTGATTTAATTTTGGTAAGTGACATCTATCCAGAAAATTGTCCATTTCCTTTAAATTTTTGAATTTTGTGGAGTAAAAGTTTTTAAGGTATGTCCTGATAATTCTCTGGATTTTCTCAGTGTCTATTGTTACATCCCCCTTTTCTGATTTTGTTAAGTAGCATGCTCTCTCTCTGCCTTTTGGTTAGTTTGGATAGAGGTTTGTCTATCTTGTTGATCTTCTGAAAGAACCAACTCTTTGTTTCATTGATTCTTTGTAATGTTTTTCTAGTTTCCACTTTATTGATTTCAGCCCTCAGTTTGATTTTTTCCTGGTGTCTACTCCTCCGTGGTGAATTTGCTTCTTTTTGTTCTAAAGCATTCAGTTGTTCTATCAATTCTCTAGTGTGAATATTCTCCAGTTTCTTCATGTGGGCACTTATTGTTATGAACATTCCTTTTAGCACTGCTTTCAGAATGTCCCATAAGTTTGGGTATGTAGTGTATTCATTCTCATTAAATTCTAGGAATTCTTTAATTTCTTTTTTATTTCTTCCTGGACCCAGGAATGGTGCAATTGGGCATTATTCAATTGCCATGAGTTTGTAGGTTTTCTGCAATTTGTGTTGCTGTTGAATTCTAACTTTAAAGGATTGTGGTCTGATAAGATACAGAGGTTATTCCATATTTTTTTATCTGTGGAGGTTTGCTATATTGCCAAGTATGTGGTCAATTTTAGAAAAGGTTCCATGTGGCACTGGGAAGAAGATATTTTCTTTTGTGTTTGGATGGAAAGTTCTATAGATGTCTTTTAAACCCAATTGGTTCATAACTTCTGTTAGATCCTTTGTTTCTTTGTTAAGTTTCTGTCTTGTGGTCCTGTCTAGTAGTGAGAGTGGAGTGTTAAAGTCTCTTACTATAAGTGTGTGGGGTTTTATGTGTGGTTTGAGCTTTAGTAATGTTTCTTTTACAAATATGGGTGCCTTCATGTTTGGGGCATAGATGTTCAAGATTGAGACTTCATCTTGATGGACTTTTCCTGTGATGAGTATGAAATGCCCCTCTTCCTCTCTTTGATTTTAGTTTGAAGTCTAATTTATTAGATATTAGGATTGCTACACCAGCTTGTTTCTTGGGTCCATTTAATTGAAAAATCTTTTCCCAACCCTTTACTATGAGGTAATGTCTTTCTTTGAAGTTGAATTATGTTTCGTGTGTACAGCAAAAGGATGAATTCTGTCTTCATATCCATTCTGTTAGCCTGTATCTTTTTATAGGCAGGTTAAGACCATTGACATTTAGGGATATTAATGTCCATTGATTGTTGGTTCTTGTTTGTTTTGGATTTATTGTTGGTGGTGTCATTGTGTGTGAGTTTTGCTCTCCTTTTTCTTTTTGTGTTTGGTAAAGTGGGATTATCTATTGGCTATGTTTTTATGAGTGTAGTTATCTTCGTTGGGTTGGAGTTTTCCTTCCAGAACTTTCTGTAGGGCTGGATTTGTGGATATGTATTGTTTAAATCTGGTTTTGTCATGGACTATCTTGTTTTCTCCATCTATATTGATTGAAAGCTTTGCTGGGTACAGTAGTCTGGTTTGGCATCCATGTTCCCTTAGTGTTTGTAGGACATCTATCCAGGGCCTTCTGGCTTTCAAATTTTCCATTGAGAAGCCAGGTGTAATCTGATAGGTCTGTCTTTATATGTTACTTAACCTTTTTCCTTTGCTGCTCTTAATATTTTCTCTTTATTCTGTAAGTTTAGTGTTTTGATTATTATGTGTACGGGGGGACTTCTTTTTGTGGTCCAGTCTATTCATTGTTCTGTAAGCTTCTTGTACTTTCATAGGCATATCCTTCTGTAGGTTTGGGAAGTTTTCTTCTATGATTTTGTTGAATGTTTTCTGTACCTTTGAGTTGTTATTTCTTCACCTTCTTCTATACCTATTATTCTTAGGTTTGGCCTTTTCAAGGTGTCCCATATTTCCTGAATATTTTGCATTAGGCATTTGTTGGACTTGAGATTTTCTTTGGTTGATGACTGTGTATCCTCTAGTGAGTCTTCAACAACTGAGATTCTCTCTTCCATCTCTTGTATTCTATTGGTTATACTAACATCCTTAGTTCCTTATTGATTATCCAGCCTTTCTAATTCAAGCATCCCCTCATTCTGTGTTTTCTTTCTTGTTTCTATTTCAGCTTTCATGCCTTGAACTGTTTCAATTATTTCCTTCACTTGTTTGGTTATTTTTTCTTGGCTTTCTTTAGATTCTTTAAGAGAATTATTTATTTCTTGAATTTTTTGTTTGTTTTTTCTTCTGTTTCTTTAAGAGATTTTCTCGTTTCCACTTTAAGGGACTCTATCATCTTCTTAAAGTAGTTTTTAAGGTCCTGCTCTTCTTCTTCTTCTTCTTCTTCTTCTTCTTCTTCTTCTTCTTCTTCTTCTTTGTTGTGTTTTTCATATTTTGCTGGTGTGGCATCCCTAGATTCTGCTGGTGTCATTTGGTCTTTCTGTTGTTGAGTGTGTTCTTATTCTGTCTTCTTCCCATGTCTTCTGCCAGTGGGTGAAGGTGGGGTCTCTCCATTTTCTCTTGTCACCAGGTGGTGTACATGGGCCAAGAATCTTGTGTCCGCAGCTCTGGATGGTCTTGCCTCTCCTGGTATTCTCCTCCTTCAGCAGAGGACAGGGTTCAGCAGAGGTTAAGGGGGAGGGGGAAAGAAGAGTGAGGTGTGTACAGACTCAGGGAGGTCCTCCCTGTCTGGGCAGTCCACTCTATGCCAGGCTCCAGCCCAAAGAGATCTGAGGGGTGATGGCGGGAGCTGGGCTGGAGCCGATGGGACATTCACCTCAGCCAAAAACCACTCTTAATGTCTTTTGTATATATGCTATAGCTTTCAATGTTGTGTTTTTATGGAATGTCTGAAGGTGTGAAAAAGTGGGTCTTTGTCTGTTTCTTTTTCTTGTGCTTTTTCTTGGGTTCCCTTCTGTGTTTTTATTGTGCTATTTTGATGTATTAAATTTGATTCACCTTATTATATTTTCTTTTAGAAATAAAAATAAAATGATGATAGTTTTATTTGCTTTTCCGTATTCTACAATCAGAGCAAACAAAAGAAGATTCAGGATTACTTTCTTCTAAATTTGAGTTAATATAACAGTTGATATGCAGACTTTTGTGAATAGCTCACTGTGTTTCATAAGAACACTTTTAATTAAGTATTTACTATATATTGAACACATCCCTGTATGTTGGACAGAACCATGCACAATGAACACACAGTGGAAATTCACACCATGAAAAAAGACATGAAACTTCCGAAATCAAAGGAGCCTATAACAAACAGAATTTGATAATTCTCTTATGAATTCATAATTTTAAAATTACATTTAAAACCTCCTGTGAGGAAATTAGAGTTGGTTTTATGAGATAGAAATGTAAAACTAAGCTGGGCGTTGGTGGCACACACCTTTAATCCCAGCACTCAGGAGGCAGAGGCAGGAGGATCTCTGTGAGTTTGAGACCAGCCTGATCTACAAGAGCTAGTTCCAAGACAGGCTCCAAAGCCACAGAGAAACCCTGTCTCAACCCCCCCCCCGCAAAAAAAAGAAAGAAAAAAGAAAAAAAGAAATGTAAAACTATTATAATATCATAAACTTTGGGTAATTTCTGTAAAGGCATAAGAGTCATAAATAACTGCTGTGTCAGGGAGGAGTACTTAACCCAGTGTAGCAACACCCTTAAGTTATAAAGAAAGTTTAGGCAGGTAGTCTGTCAATTCATCATAAAATGATGTAGAAAATGGAAAAGACATTATTGATAAATTTAAATTATAAAACTAAACTTCATGTTCAAACAAATCAGAATTATTTTGTTGTAAAATGAGGTAAAAATTACATATTAGTAGTATTAATTTTAGAAAAGGCAAAAATGGGTCAAATTATAATATTCAACATACAATTTTGAAACATTGTGTATCACGGACCAGTCTCATAAAAACTAAAATTAGCTTTAAAATGTGAATGGTTCATTATGTTTTAAATACATTATTGCTACCTGATGGATTATTGATTTGTTTACATAAGCAAGATTTTATACAATTTTGAAATTACTTCTGTAGGTGCTTGGGAGATAATTCAGTGGATGAAAGTGTGAGGCCCTGAGTTCAAGTCATCAGAAGCTAATAATTTTAGATGTTTAGCTCAAGCTCCCTGTATCACTGGGTGGTGGGAAACTTCTACCTTGATAATCTCTTTACTTGACCTCAATTACAAACATGGCAAAAATATAAATTAGTCTAAATGGTAGTGACAACTACATCATCATAGCATGCAATAATTGAGATCTAACTTTTGCACTGTACAAAATAAAATAGAGTATATGGATCCAGGAATAAGGATGATGTTCCAAATTTTTCTTCAGCAGTCTGTCTGGCACTCATCAGGAACCACATTGGGGAGGGATAGTATAACTCCCTTAGCAGATGAGGTTGGCACTAGAATTAGACAGGTTCCCAAGGTCTAGCACACTGGGTAGCACTAAGTGTGAAAACTAGAGGTTTTAGAATATTATTCAAAAGGTGTGGTATATTTAAAATACAGAACTCAGGGTTTTTTATTGTTTGCATGGATATAGACAGCTGTTTGATGACTATTTTGGGCTTTTAGGTGTTTGAGATATCTTGAACAACGATCAGCGATAATTCTTCTGTTTCCTGTTAGTCAAAGATGTCACCAAGAAGAGCCATGCATTTCCTGTTATCCCTGAACATCCCATTTTGAACATGTACCAGCTTGAAGTATTCTTCTGGTTACTTCTCTTGACTTCTAAACATCGACATTCAGACTTAAACATTGAGACAAATTCTATACATTTTAAAGATTTTAGATTAATTTTTTCATTTTATACAGAAATAATTTTTAGAATTACTTTCACTCTATTTTGATCATATTCATACACCCTTACTCAATTCTTCCTAGACCATACCTCTGTTTCCCACTAATGTAGTTTTATTGTTTTAAAAATACATCCAAACATCTTTGTGCTATCAAAGTATTCTTGCCTGTGTAGTCTTCCATTGCAGTGTGACCTATTCAACCTGTAACAACACTTTTAGAGAAAATTCCTCTACCCTATCTCTGGAGCTAAAAATTGCTAACAGTTTGATGATTAGAGATAGGATCTAGTGTCTGACTACTAACTCCATGCTGGGATTTGATCTTGCTTGGACATGCACAGGATTTGTGTATGCTATCATTACCTCTGTGAGGTCATATGTACATCTGCCCCAGTTGTGTCCATATGATATTGTTTCCTTGTAGTTTTCTACTACTTCTAGCTCTTATACTCTCTTCACCATTGCCCCTCTTCTGCAATGATGCTGAGCCTTGGGAAGAGGATACACACACACACACACACACACACACACACACACACACACACACACACTCCATTCCAGAAAAAATACATATATACATACATATATTCTATTTAGGGTTGAGCATTCTGCAATCTCTTGTTTTCTGTATATTGACCAGTTGTGGATCTCTGCACTAATCACTATTTACTGCGCTTAGAAGCTTATCAGGTAAGGGATGACAATGATATGTTGACCTCTGGTATAACAATACTCATTAGAAGATGATTTACTACTATGCCAACTTATCAGAATAACAGTAGTAGGTCTCCTCTAGGGCCTATGATCCATCTAGTCCTAGGTTCTTGGTTTCATAATGATGCCAGGTAGGAGCATAGTCTTGTGGAGTGGGATTTAAATTTAACAAGAAAGGTATTTGTTACTCTCAATGTGTTCATGCCACTATTATACCAGTGGGCATATCTTGCCAGGGCAGTAATTGTTGTAGCTTACAAGGTACACAGTTAGGTACACTAATGATTTCTCTTTTCTGACAGCATGTACAGTATCTTCAAGTCCTGTTAAAACTACCCAGTAGGTGGGGATTTCAAATACATTGCTTCTTTTATGTCTCAACATACCCTCAATACAAACATATTTGTATTTCTGGACACCATGCAGACCTTAATAAAATAGTCATTACTTCTCATGGTTACATCATGTTGAAGTCTTTACTGTGTCCCTGGCTTTCCACAAAGCCATCTATCTTACCCTCCTGTTTATCAGATTGGAGCTGCTTTTACAATTTGGAAAATAATTACTCTGTTAGGTAAGGCTGCTGGAAGACAACCAAATCCTACCCAAGAGATTATTTCCTTGCTGCTTTTAGAAACACATTTTACAATTAAAAGTAAATTGTTAAGGTTTTGATAAAGAATTAATTTTTCACAGACTATGTTCAAGTATGAATGTGAAATGCTATAGAGGTTTCTCTCTGTTTTTAATATTAGAACAGTTAATTTGCAAATTGCCTGATAAAAGAAAGGATTTCCCTTCTGAAAAATGAAACATTTATTAACAGGTACAAAAAGACAAACATAATATGTACTCACTCATATGTGGATTTTAGACATAGAGTAAAGGATCACCAGCCTACAATCCATACTACCAGAGAAGCTAGTAAACAAGGAGGACCCTAAGAGAGACATACATGGTCCCCTGGAGAAGGGGAAATGGTCAAGATCCACTGAGCAAATTGAGAGCATGGGAAGAGGGGGTAGGGAGCTAGGAGAATGAGAAGGGAAAAAGAGGAAAGATTTAGAGGACATGAGGGAGCAGAAAGGTTGAGTCAGGTGAAGAATAAAAGAAAACAAGAATGGAGATACCATAATAGAGGGAGACATTTTAGGTTTACAGAAGAATCAGGCACTAGGGAAATGTCTGGAGATCTACAAAGATGACATCAGCTAACAATCTAAGCAACAGAAGAAAGACTACCTTGAATGCCCTCCCCGGATAATGAGATTGATGACTGACTTACATGCCACCTGGTAGCCCTCATCCAGCAGCTGGTGGAACTAGAAACTGACACCCACAGCGTATCACTGAACTGGAATCCAGATGCAGAGAAGGATGAGTGAAGAGTAATGGTGTCCAGACCAGGCTGGTGAAACCTACAGAAACAACTGACCTGAACATCAGGGAACTCTTGCTCCCCAGACTGATAGCTGGGATACCAGCATGGGACTGATCCAGAACCCAGGAACATGGATTTCATTGAGGGAACCTCAGAAATCTACAGGACCTCCTGTAGTAGTTCAGTACTTATCCCTAGCATAGGTGTGGACTTTGGAAGCCCCTTCCACATAGAGGAATATTCCCTGAGCCAAGACACATGGGGTGGGCCTAGGCCCCATCTCAAAGGATACGATAGACTCTGATGACACCCTATGGAAGGCCTCACCAGCCAGGGGGAGCAGAAAGGATATGTGATAAGGAGGGTTTTAGTTGGGGGGGGTGGTAGGGGAGCACGGGAGGGAGAAGGGAACTGGGCTTGTCATGTAAAACCATCTTGTTTCTAATTCAAATAAAAAAATCAGCAAAAGAAAGAAAATAATATTGGCATCCTTTAATAAAATGGAAAACCCCCTTCCCCTGCAAATAAAACAAACAACAACAAAAAAGAACCTATATTTTTTTTTGCTCAATTTCTGTGTTTTTTTGACAGTGAAGGATAAAAAATCACATTCTTTTGTCCTTTTTATTGTTGGCTGTATCAAGGATCCATGCTGTTCATACATGGCCTAATTAAAGACTGGAGATGGCATCTTACTGTTATTTTATTCTAACATAGTCTCATGTGATCACTGTGATCCCTCTATGTGTAGGGTCATTCATATATTGACTGCATATGATTTCTTCCTAATGTATTCAATTTATCTTTGCTCTGAAAGTCATAATCCCATGGCCTTCATTCTTAAAAATATTTACTTCATTTCATTCTCAAATCCTCTTCAGTTTTATTTTCTTCTCAATGTCCTAACAGAAAGCAAGGGCAAAGCACACAGCTAAATAAGATAATCAATTTCAAATGTATACAGGTACATGCATCTGTGTGGCTATAGTAATCAGATGTTTGAGACTAAGTACAACAGAAGGGCTACAGTTATCTACATGATGTTGATGCTGTAATCCTTTTCTTATTTACTTGTTTGAGAACCCTGCAGAGTCTATCAGCACTTGTTTTTATTATCTACCAGCATCTAGAAATCTGTCCTTGGAGTTCTAGAATATGTCCCATGAGAAAATTCCATTGTATTCACATTATGTTAGAGATGTAGATGGTGGAACCACCCATAAATCTCACTTAGCTCGAACTGTTTGCTTCAGAATGAGGTAGAGGGAAGTAGGAGGCAAAAACACTGTGACTTATCCAAGGCCTGTAACAGCCCAGAAGGTACAAAATATCAACCTGCCTCACCTGCCTCACCTGCCTCACCTGCCTCACCTGCCTCACCTGCCTCACCTGCCTCACCTGCCTCACCTGCCTCACCTGCCTCACAGCCCAGCTTTTGCCTAGTTTACATCTGTTTTCACCAGAAATATGAAAGGATACACATTTCAGAATATATATGAATGTACTTTGTGACTCTTAGTGTTTAGAAAGTTTGCCTTAACATCAAACAAGCAGTTGAAATAGTAATGACTGAAGACAGGAATTTAACAATATTTTTAAAGTACAAAACAAGGACACACCCATGATGAATATGTGTTGTTTTAAGCCTTGAAGATCATCATGAGTCCATATTCTTTCTTTTTTAATTAATTAATTTTATATCAGTTTACATTCCAACCACAGTTCTTCCTCTCAGCCCTCCTCACCTTCCCCACCACCACCACCACAGCCCACTCTGCATCTACTCCTCCCAACAAGGAAAGACTCCCATGAGGAGTCAACAAAGTCTAACAGGTTAAATTGGGGCAGGAACAAGCACCTCCCCCCTGCATTAAGGCTGAGCATGACATATCACCATAAGGAATGGGCTCCAACAAGCAAGCTCACGTAACAGGAATAGATCCTGGCTCTACTGCCCGGGGCCACTCAGATAGTCCAAGCTACACAACAGTCTGCCACATGCAGAGGGTCTAGTTCCCTCCCATAGAGGCTCCACAGTTGTAGGTCTAGTGTTTATGGATTTCCACAAACTTGGTTCAGCTATCTCTGTAGAATTCTCCATCATGGTCTTGATCTTCCTTAATTATATATTTCCTTCTAATTCTCTTTGACTAGATTTCCAGAGTTTGGCCTGGTGCTTGGTTCTTGGTCTCTGCATCTGGTTCCATCAATTACTGGATTAAGGTTCTATGATGATAATTGGGGTAGTCACCAATGTGATTATAGGGGAAGGCCAGTTTGGGTACCCTCTCCACTATTGTTAAAAGTCTTATCTGGGGTCATCCTGGTGGATTCTTTGGAAATTCCTTAGCACAGTAGGTTTCTCTGTAACCTCATAATGGCACTCTCTATCAAGATATCTCTCTCATTGCTCTCCCACTCCATCCCATCCCCCCTCCCCTGCTGCCTTGACCATCTTGATCCCTCATGTTCTCATCTCCCTCCCCTCCCTTTCACTGCCCCTTACCCTCACTCCCAGTTTACCCAGGAGATCTCATCTGATTTCTGTTCCAAGGGCGATCCATGATGGTGGCTTCTCAGAAAACTGGGAAACAATCCACCTCAAGACCCAGTGATACCACAGTGTGGGACATACACCCAAATGATGTTCAATTATAGAACAAGGACACCTGCTCAACAATGTTGATTGCAGCATTATCCATAATAGCTAGAACCTGGAAATAACCTACATGCTCCTCAACAGAAGAATGGATAAACAAAATGTGATGCATTTACACAATGAAGTATTACTCAGCTGCAAGAAACAATGACATCATGGAATTTGCAGGCAAATGGATGGAACTAGAAAAAACCATCCTGAGTGAGGTAACCCAGACACAGAAAGGCAAACACAGTATGTACTCACTGATGAATGGATATTAGATGTAAAGCAAAGGATAGCCAGACTACAATCCACAGCTTCGGAGAAGCTGGGTAACAGGGAGTCCATATTCTTTCAGCAATAACTTCAAGTGGGCTGATGGTGAGAAAGGTATTAGGAAAAATTCAATTGAAGCACTTTGAAAAGATTGAGCTAGAAATGAACAAAACACTACACTACACACACACACACACACACACAGAGGGAGAGAGAGAAAGAGAGAGAAATTGGTCCAATATCATCTTTGATTGAGCAATTTGAATTCATTTTCATCTGAAAACTAATACTTAAAGTAATTCACAATGCAATGTTAATCAATGAAGAACAGAAAATATCAGTCTATCATTTATGATTTATAGAAATAATTGCTTAGGAAATATAAGTATATTTTCTTTTCTCAACAGATAATCTTAAATAATTCACTTAATCTAAGTAAGGACTTTACCCATGAATATATTGTCTCTAAGAACATAGCTCATTATTTCAAAGACCACAGTATTTCTTTTTAAAAATTGTATATTTAAATAAACACATATGCTATATTTTACATGATTTTCTCCAAATTTATTATAGTAATATTTTTCCATAATAATCTTCATTTGATAATTATAAACATTAACATGATGGATGGCATATACATATAAGTATTATAGTAAAGATATTTTGAGAAGTTTCAAGGCAATCTTTTTTTCCTCTAAGTAATGTAAAATATGAATTCTAAGTATTTTTACAAACTAGAAGAGTTAATGTAACAATGCCAGAGTCAAGGACATGTTCACATCTCAGGCACCTGCAGCCACAAGCACTGTGTGAGTCAAGCCTGGAAATGGTGATAGTTTTTGCTTCCCAAGGTTTTGCTTTCTTGTTTTGAAAACAAGATTCTCACAGTTATTGAGTGAGTATCTCTAAAGAAAAGGATGGTTTTGCAGATTAGGCCTTGTTTGTGGGGGATTCTGTAGAGTGGGCACTTCCTTTCCCATTTCCTGCTTCTCACAAGGCTGCAAGGAGTCATTGCTTCCTTTTGACACAGAAACACTGAATGTCTGCCTTCCCCTGTGCCTGTGTGTGCTTCAGAGGAAGGGAGGGGTATGCCTTTCCACTGCGTCATTGCACATCCGACAGATGGTGGGCACGAGTGAAGCTGTGTCAGAAAGCCTGCTTACCTAAGTGAGGAAGTCCCTCTTACTGCTGGCTTTGCTTTCTGAACATCGCTAAGTCCATGTCCAAGTTTTCAAGCTATTATATAATTCCTTAAAAAACTTCAATAATTATGTTTTCCAAAACCTTTCTCCATCTTCATAACATCACCTCTTCATCTAGACTGTGCCATACATACAGATTTGCTATTTTTAATCAATTCAACAGCAAACCTGAAATATTTTACTCTGATGAGATTCCCCACCTCATCCTCTCCTCTCAAAGCATTTGTTTCCTTCCAAGGACAAAGGTTGCTCTGTAATATTTATCTGAACATGGCAAAGCAATTTCACATTTGCTCCTTTTTCTACTAGGATTGAAAACATTCAAAGGTGTAGTGATATATTATTATGATTTATTAAAGTCACTGGAGATCAAAATAGCAAAGCAGCCATACTAGCTAGCTATAGACACTAAGTGGTGGTGGTACACACCTTTAATTCCAGGACTCAGGATTAAGAGGTATACAGATATCTGTTAGTTCAAGGCCACACTGACGACATGCAATTGACCCAGTCATAAACAGCTCACACAAAGGTGATCTCAGCACCTGGGATCACACGCCTTTAATTCCAGCAAGTCAGAGGTATAAAAGATGTGAGCAGGGTCTTCAGTAGTCAGTATCAGGCATACTTTCTCCAGTCACATTGAGGACAGGAAGGCATTGGATTCCCCAGCCACACTAAGGGACGGCAGCCATCTGAGACGTGGTGAGAGCCCATAGAGACAGGAACAGCCCTTTCAGCCTGAGGTAGAGACAAGAGGTAGTGGCTTGGCTGCTTTGCATCTGTGCGATTTAGCTTGAAGCTTGAACCCCAATATCTATCTCTGGGTGTTTTATTTTTCATGTTACACATGGACTCTTACAATGTGATAGGCACTCAGCAGTATAATAACAATATGAAAATGAAGACTTCCCTTCCAACAAAACAAATGAATGCTTAATGTGCTTATACATATATACATGAAAGATCAATCTATCTACATGAATTACTAGTGCCATACTTTTCTATACATGGAATAAATGTAAGTGTGTATCAGAAGGGAGAGGAGAGGTATGATGCAGTTCAACAGGCTTCCAGATAATGTCTGAACAACCAAGTGAATAATATTCATAGAGCAGGACACAGAGATTGAGTACGGTTAAAGTCAGGGTGATACAGGAGGAGATGGGATTATGCTTGAGAAATGCTCAATCCCTCTGGCTCATATGTTGAAGTCTGATCCACTACCCACTACTTCAGAACTTCAGCTTACCTGGAGATGGAATTTTTATGTTCCCCAAGTTACAAAGAGGTCATCAAGGTAGTCAGAAATTCATCAGGATTGGTATTCTTAGAAACAGGGCAGATTTAGATACGTATTGGCATACAGGGAGGGTACCAGGTGAGCAGGATGACAGACAGATGCCTCTGTCTCCTAAGGGTTGGGAAAATTGGCCTGCACCACTATGTCCAGGTGAGTGGGGTCTTCCTCATAGTTTTCTGAAGGTGCTAAACCTGCCCACCTCCTGAGCTCAGAATTTTAGCCTCCAGTGTAGTAACATAATAGAGTTCTGTTGTTAAAGCAGCATAGATTGTGGCTCTTCCTTGCCAGTCCTAGCAACTGACAAAGATAGGTACTCTCTGGAGAGGACATGAGGGTTGTTTAGTAGTTCAGGAGTATGGATGGGTGAATTCTTAGAGGTGAGGAAACACACACACACACACACACACACACACACACACACACACACACACAGAGAGAGAGAGAGAGAGAGAGAGAGAGAGAGAGAGAGAGAGAGAGAGAGAGAGCTGTAGTTGCATAAAGGTTGCTTTTAGGTGTTGGGTTTTCAAGAAAATAATGAGAAACCAATCAGGAATCTCATAAGAAGACATTGCTGCCGTGGATTTATTTAAAAAGAGCAGCCCAGAAGCCAATTTAATGAAGTTTTAGTTTTGGGGAAAAGGAATAAGAGGAGTAAGTCCTGTAAGCCCAGGACTCTGACTATACCTACTTTGATCTGTGCATCTGTGGTTAATGCAAAAGATGTCTGCCCTGGAAGTTCATTCATTCACTGGTCTTTGTTCTCCTACAGCATCTAAAACCAAACAATAAGAAAAGCACTGTTCAAGCCTTATACCCACTCAGTATTTCTCTACTCCAGGTTGCAGTTTTCACACTCTGTGAAAATACTTACTGTGACTTGTGAGGATCAGACTGTACAATAAGGCACATTTTGCTAATCACAGGCTTTCTTACTCACTAATGGACAAACTCCCAAAGGTCTCACAGCTGTTTTCCCTTGGCTCTTTAACAAGTAGCCTGCAGTGTAGTTAATCAGTTTCACTGCACCTGACACACAGCCACCTCTGTCCATCCTGGGGAAAATCACAGGTGGAAATGCTGAAGTCACAAACTTGAAAATACAATGCCGAGGGGACACAACCCAGATGGCCTGATCAGTAACAACTTGGTATCTGACAATATTATAAAGAGGCATAACTGAAAATAAAAACAACACTAAAAATACATTTCTAGGCATTTGGCAAATTATCTCTATTAGCATAGCTGTTTAAATGCCTCCGTGATCTGCATTTTTACTTTTCCTTGGCATAAGCTTAGTATCTATGGTAATATTAGACTTTTTTTCCTTGCTGAGTAGTTTTACCACTAGTGTTTTCATGTAGTCCAGTCTTGTTTATTTTTCATGAAACATATACAAGTAAGATATGCAAAAGATACCTATCATTTTATGTATCTAATCGTTTTTATGTATTTACCAGATGTCAACTCACTCCTTAGCCCACCAGTGGCTTCTGTAAGTGGAAACAGATGGGTCTAGGTTATCCAGTAAATTGTGGAATAAGGAAGCCCCTGTGAGCATGTAAAAAGATGTATAATGCAGAATTAAAAATCAATGTAATAATCACCAGGCTAAATTGTAAATATAGCTCAGTGTATTATTCTTTCAAAATACTTTCAAAAGTGAAATAGAAGCATTAGGAGGATATCTCTAATAGTATTGTAGAAATAAATGGAAGACTTCTGCTATTTACTGAGTCTTCTGTCATGCATTTGTAACTTTTGTATATATTGCATATTTTGCATTATCTAATTTTCATAATGACATATGTAGAATTATGATCATTATCCTTATTTCAGTAAGATAAATAAATATGCAATAACTTTAGAAAGACTTAAAATGTAACAGGTAGTAAATGGTGAGACTTTTTTCGTAGAAAATTAGCAGGAAGAATAATGTCAAATACTCAAAGGAAGTGTGTTTGTGTGTGTGTGTGTGTGTGTGTGTGTGTGTGTGTGTGTGTGTGTGTGTGTTCTGTTCCTATGCTATGTTTTACCTGTTACATGTGCTTGTGGGTTCTGAGTGCATATATTGTGTGTTGTATATGTTTGTGAAGAGAATCCACACCTGGGTCTGAAACAGGTCAGGCAAAGACTCTTCTTTAATTTTAAGGAGGCTGTACTGAACGTAGCCCATCCCTATAGGAAGTGCTATGATTCATACTGTATTTGATAAAAGCTGTTGATTTCTAGTAAGTTCTCTCAGATCAATTATCACTGAAAGAACAAAAGTATTTATAGTTGTAAGTTGACAATGATTGTCTCATTTCTTCGTTTCATATTTCCTATTCCCACAGGGTCAAGCACACACTAACTGCAGCTCTCCACACTTTCACAGACCAAGGACCAAGTGACTATTCTCCAACAATCTAGTGAGGAACTCCCTCAAAAATTGAGCAGGAATGACCACATTAACTTAACGACAACTCAGGAACACATTGTGGACCTACAGAATGCCTTTTGCTGTGTACCCAAGTCCCAGCTTGTGTATGTGGATTTTTTAATGTGTACATTTTCTTATCAACTTCTTTTCCCTGATGATGAGGGATCTAAAGAAGGGAAACAGGACCACACAACTTAAAGGAGATTCTGTTTGTGATGCACTTTAGAGTTCTAAACTAGATAGAATCTTACTGAAAAATGAGGCCCACTACAGAGTTTAACATCTCTAGGATTCTGGTGAGTATCCACCCCTGCCAATTTTACTGAAGATCACAGTAAAACTTGCACTTCTTTCTTTCTTTCGGTCTTTCTTCCTTCCCTCCTTCCTTTTTTCTTTCTTTCTTTCTTTTTTCTTCCTTCCTTCCTTTCTCTAATTAAGATGGAAAAATTTGCATATAGGATTCAACTCTCACAAGCAAAAACAAAATATTACACATCAAAATAAAGAATTAGAAGTGTATTTCAATCTTTTCACTCTCTATGACCTTGAGAACAGCTTGCCAGTTGGCAGTTATCTTTGGGAGTGATGCTGTTGACCTCAGCCCTGCCTTTCCAAGAACTCTAACAGTAACAAGGATCTTCCAACAGGAAGGAATTCCTTAGTTTGAACACTTTGTTTTCAGTTCCTTCACACCTGCTACTGGATCCAGGGAGGAGGTTTGAAATCACAGAGAGATACATGCGGAAGCTCTTAGCTTAGCACTGCAAAAACTGGCACTGTTTGTTTGCTTTACAACAACAAAAATGACTACTTCCTCTCTGAAGGGCAGTGATAAGCACTCCTGAAGGACTTTGCTAGGCCCTCAGTGAAATTCATCTTACTATCTTAAGTCCCAAAAAGTACCCATTTTATTCATTGTTCATACCCTGTTTCCTCTATAGAGGTCCTTCTTTTTCTTTTGCACAAGCCCTTTCCTTTCCTTCTGGCCTCAACAAACTGGAGGAAGGTGAAAACACAAAAGTAATGCATAGCAAAGAACACACACACACATTCACACACACACATGAATCTTTATCCCACTCACCCTCACATTAAATACTCTTTTCTAATAATAATGTTTCAGGTGGCAATGATTTAAAGTGAGTTAGCAGAAAACTGTAAAAGAAATGTCTACCTTGATTTCTCTTTCCCATGCCATTAACATGAGAATGCCCTTCAGTCCACTGCTATAAAAGATAACTTCAATCCTTTGAAAACATTTACTTCTCGTATTTCCTTGTTTATGGCTATTAGTGTTACATGTAGCATCCTGCTCACTTTGTATTGGAGTGAGAGTTCAGCTTTGTGACATGTATAAAAAGAAAAAATTAGGAAAATAATTTGTATTGTCAGTTCTTTGCAGGCATTGCCAATTCTCCCACTTTTTCAGGATGTGGACTGGACAGTAAGTTTGAATTGTTTCTGTGACAATGAATCTGGGTTTTGCTCATTACATCTAGTTTCCAAAAATAAACTTTAGAAGATAAGTAAATGGAAAGCATTTACTCTATGGGAGCTGTGGCTATAACAGCCTTTCCTAATACAATGGAAAACAGATAGTGGTCTACGAATAGAACTCCTGAGTGAACTGTTTTGTAAGTTCAGTGTGACTTGCATTTCACTAAGAACACAAAACATGGATGAGGGAACTGTAAGCCTGATTCCAACAGCATTTTAAATAAGAAAAAGAACAGTTTTGAGTTACTTTAAATCTGTCCGGCTAGTATTTTCCCAGGGAGTATGACTATTATTGATTCATGGAGACAGGATTATCAGTATTAGATTTTATTAGGTATGCATGAAAAAACATAGACATATCCATGCTATACTGAGGGCTTTGGGGTATTTTAAGTGTGACTTGTTCATAGTGAAATGTGCCAGAAATATAAAATGTTAATTGGGCCTCAAAAACTAAAACTGTGAAATAACTTACACATCAATCTTATCACTAATTGAGGGATATGTTTTGAATATATTTGGTTCCATAAACTTCTGTGTTGAAATTAATGTTACATATTTCATTCAACTTTTAAAATGTTGGCTTGCAAAAGTATTAAAACCCAGGAGTGACTGTGGCCTTCTCTTCTTAAGACAGTGCAAGCTCGAGTAATTCATTTTGTTTTTCATATCAAAGGCCACTGTAAGGCTCTATTTTCCTAAAGAGCATTTAAATCTTTCTTTTCTACAAAAATACAACTTTAAATTACTTACTGAATGTTTAATGCTACATTTTTTCATATGAAACACCAAAAAAACTATTCATAATGAACTAGTTCTAAATAATTTGTGTTCTTGTATGTGTTTATATACTCCATTAGTGTGTGTCTACATTTCCAGTAAAACTAATGATTGTTCTCTGGATTTTGGCACTAATGTTCTGCTGAACCATGCTGTGTTTTATAATTGCCAATTCCACTGCCATCTACCGCAGACCTACTCTGTCTCGAGATTCCTATAAATTCTTTTAAATCTAAGGTTTTGTATTCTTTTATCTTTTGCATATTAACTCTATAGAGAGCAATTTACTCAGCCCTGGATATCACAGAGCAGTCTGGATGTCCCCCAGGTAACAGAACCCCTTGGTAGCTTTGAGCTAGGCTCCCGGCTAAGGTTTGGGAAAACTAGAATGAGGTTCTCAGTGCCTCCTCTCAGTGTATTAGCGATTTTGTAGCTGAAGAAACCAAATGACCCGCAGAGAGCACAAGTGATGTAAGACATGATGGAAATAGTTCATAGTGCATATTAAGCCAATATTCTGCTGTCTTTTGAAAAATAGCAGCTCTACTATGTGTCATTGCAATGCCAGCCACTGACTGAAGCTGTGCTGTTCCTAGACACAGTAGAAGTGTAGAAATACTGCTGTGCTATGTTGCTTTTCTGCCTTGTTTGAGCTTGAAGCTATTAGCCTAAGAAATTATTAACCCCATCAAGTCTCTGAGGTTTTATTTGTTTGTTTGTTTTTATGACATTTCACTTACTTATTTGTGTGTATGAGAGAGGTGGGAGGGCAGGAAGGAGGGAGAGAGAGACATACATGCCATTGTAGGCATGTGGAGGTCAGAGGACAATTTGTGTAAATCAATTCCTTCCTTCCACTATATGAGACCCAGGAATCAAACTTTAGTCATCAGACACTATAGCAAGCACTTTGATCCACTGTTCCATCTTTCTTAATTGGGTTGTAATATTCTTGGCCCGTAATTTAAAAGTCTTCCTTAAGACATGCATTATCCAAGTAGAGATGTTGCATTATCTTTAGTCCCTATTGATAAAGAATTAGTTTGATGCCTAACATACTGCCATTATTGGTATATATATATATATATATATATATATATATATATATATATATGAATTAGTTGATAAACATGCTCTTTTCCTACTAGTGATAGGAGTGGTCCAGGCAGCAATTCAAGCAGAAAGTATGAAACATCATTTATTCATTTATTCTCTGGATAAATTTGTCAGAATAGTAAATTTATCTCAGTATTTGGAAGACCTAATCTCTACCTCACTTATGAAATGTTTTTTCCCTCCAAAGGGAAGCCTTAATATAGAATTATTAATGGACCTCTTACTTATAATACCTACCAAGCAGGAAAACCTGCACCAATTGAATGAAATTATGAAGTTATTGTTTACCAGCCTATTTATAATTAAGAATTATTAATTCCATAACTATTATGAAAGTTATGAACTTATGAATATTAAATTTTTCCATGTATTCCTAAACATTGACAGTTGTGCTGATCACATAAAAGTCTTTGTGAGAAATGCAATAAGCCTATGTTCTTTTCATTATATCTCCAACCAAAACAATGTATCAGGAGCTTAATATGAAATACTGTCTTGCAATTAAAAACTGATAGAAGAGTTTGAAAGGACACTTTCAATACATTTTGAAAGTAACACTTCAAAATGAATGTATTAATGTAAGAAAATTGAAAAATCTGAATTTCATTAACTGATAATAAAATTATGGTGTGACTATGATATCATTTCACAATGAACTGATCCATTTATTATTCCTTTATTTATGCATATAATTTTTGGAGGGTCTTACATTGTAGCCTTTTCTAGCCTGAAAGTCACACTCACAGAGAGCCTGATTCCCCTACCTCCTGAGTGCTGGGCTTAAACATGTGCTCCTCACACTTGGCATCATTATTCTTTTCAGTAGAACAAAATATTTTCTCTTTCTCATTTTCATTAGGCATTTAAAACATACTTCATGCTATGTAAAATACTGTGTGGCATTCTAGGAGTACTAATGACCAAAGGTGGGTTATTTTTTCATTGATCATGAAAAAAAATTATTAATCAACATTCTCCAAGTCCATGAACATGTTGTGACTACATAGAAAAGTTATCTCATTCCACCCAAGCCCACTGATAACAGAAGTTAGCAGATTCCTGTTGTGGAATATTATTTTAATTAGGCAAAGCAGTGCCACATTTATTTATGCTGCAGAATATTACTTTAACTGTGTAAAGGTGTATTACATTTTCATGCTGCATCTGTTTAATTATGTAAAGATGCATTGTGTTTGCTTTACATTGCCTGCTTAAGGCACCTGATTGGTATAATTAGGAGCTGAACATCCAATAGCGAGGCAGAAGAAGGATAGGTACAGCTGGCAGAGAGAGAGAAAAAAATAGAATAAATAGGAAGAGAAATATAGGCTGAAAAGAGGCAAGAGAAGGAGAAGAGAGAGAACAAGCAAGACACCCAGGGCCAGCCAGGCAGTTGTCAGCCAGCAGACACAAGTAGTGAAAGGATCCAGCCCTGTCTGCCACTGGCCCTGGGATAGCTGGCCCTGCCTCTCAATGGACACTATAATACGAAAACTGGTACCACTCCCCCCATCCCCACTTCCCTTGGGAGAGCTGACCCAAGCACTTGGCAGAAATGGTCCTATCCCACTATGGGCCTAGGAGAGCAGCTCCTCACCTGAGGGTGTAGTCCTGATGACCCAGACTGACCAGCTCAATTACCATCTAGACCCACATCCTGGGCCTTGGATTGGCAACCTTAACAGCTGTCCCATTATTGACCTAGACTATGCAAGTGGACTGGTCCTGCATAATGATAAGTGCAGAATCTCTGTTACTTGGTGCAACAACAGGATATATGAGAGGAGTTTCTATGAGGGCCCAACCCAGTGATGGTAGTATACCAGAAACCAGAGGCCTTGAACCATATCAATGACTCATTGAAATGAAATTTTGGGGATGGAGCTGATTGGGCAAAAAGTGTAAAGCTACTGATGTCACTAGGATGAATGAAGAGGTGTTGGAAAGATGGAGGAGCAAAGTGTTTTTTTTTTTTTTGGCAGGGAATTCTGCTGGGGTGTGGGGCAGATATAGAAGGACTGAGAGGTGAGCTGGAATGAGGTTCATATAAAATTTCGAAAGAGTCAATAAAGAATCATGTTTTTTAAAAAGTAAAAAGCTCTGAGGCAAAAGGTAAAGAGAAACAGGTTAATTTAAGTTTTAAAAAAGCATTTATCACTAGTAAGTCTGTATATCATGATTTGGGAGCTAGTTGGTAGCTCAAAAGAAAAAGCCTGGAACAGATTCCTTTTGGAAATATCTATTTTTTTTACTTTATGTATATGAATGTTTTCGTGTCTGTACATATGAATTCCATGAACATCTCTGGCTTGCGTGGAGGCCAGAAGAAGACAGGGGATACTCTAGAACTGGAATTACAGAAGTTGTAAGATGACATATGGATTCTGAAACCTGAACCCAGGTCTTCTTCAAGAGTATTAGATGTTATTAACTGCTAAATCATATCTCTAGCTCCTGTTGGGCATTTCTTTCTCTTTTTTTCCCTGCTATTAACTTGTGAATATATTCACTGTTCATGCTGGAGAGTATCTGACATGTTGCCAGGAAGAATCTCAAAGCACATCTCCATACAGTGAAATTCACCCCATTCTCTCACCTTTGTCACAAACACATAGACTATTTTAACCAATGTAGCATACAATAGAAAGATTTATTTTTAAAAAATCCTACCAGAAAGTAAAAAATATAGGCCTTTAATTCTAAGACAAATCAGGAAAAGCATTATAAATGGAGGTAATGCTTTTCTGGGCAGATGAAAACAGTTGTATAAGGACAGGGCATGACCAGGTTGGGTATGGAGAAATTAAACTCCAGTGAAAATTGTTTTCTTTAAAAATTTTCATTGCATTTATTTATATGATTGTATGTGTGTGTGTGTGTGTGTGTGTGTGTGTGTGTGTGTGTGTGTGTGTGTATGTGTGTGTACATGCACAAACCATGATTTAACTCTGGAAGCTAAGGAAAAACTGATGGGAGCTGATTCTCTTCTGCCATGTGAATGAAGCCCAAAGTGTCTTGCCCCATCCTGTAGCCATTCAGTCCCAAATAAACACACAGAGGCTTATAAAATTCTAAACTGTTTGGATTATTGCTCAGGCTTATGACTAACAAGCTCTTACAACATAAATGAGCCCATAATTCTTATCTATGTTTAACCATGTGGCTTGGTAACTTTTCTCAGTGAGGCATTCTCATCTTGCTTCCTCTGCATCTGGCTGGCGACTACTTTCCTGCTTCTGCTTCCCTGAATTCTCCTAGTCTGGTTGCCCCGCCTATACCTCCTGCCTAACTACTGGCCAATCAGCATTTATTAAGTCAATAAGAGTGAAAGTCTTTACAGTCTACAAGAGCATTATCCCACATCAATCAAGTTTGATAACAAGCATTTTACCTGCTGATCCATAAAACTATATTTGTTTCTATCTCTGAACTAAGCAGTGTTCCAGCAAACATGAGGGATACAGTGAAATACTAAGTATACTCCCTACTTTCAGGGAACATTCAATGTGTCACAAGAGTCTAGAATTGAACAGATAATGGATACAACACAGTGATGTGCAAGAAGGCCTATAAGATTTTAACAAAATGTAGTGACTGCTGTGCCACTAATAAAGTTCTCTGAGTGAGGCAGACCTTTAGCTGAGTTGCAAAGCTTGCAAATGGTACAAGATTTGAAAATGGGGAGAATTTAAGCAGAAATACTTTTTCATTTGAAACTCAACATTTTAGGTTTCTTTTTAAGAGTAAGAATTTATGCATTTGAGTTCAGGGCTTACTCCATCCTTTCAAAAGAATTAACCCTACATTTATTTTCTTTACCATTCTTCAATATAGCAGGCCAGATAGGCAGCCTGTTTCTTTCACAGATGACGAGGCCAAGGGATAAAGAGATAGATTGCTTTGACTAAGACCAATCTGATGCTTCCAGCCTGCTAGCTGCTATCCTGCCTAGACTGAGCATTCTGTTTGCAAAGTGCTAGTGAGACACAGCTCACAGATATCTTGACCAGACATGGCAAAGATGTTTATGCTAACACTGAAAATTGTACTTAAAAACTAGAGCTTAGGCAGCCCATCTCCAGCAGAAATGGTCCAGCTGTTAAGAGCATGTAAAATAGCAGGTTATCCAGGTATGCATTTCAATGGCAGAATTGCTTCCTTAAAGCAGCCACACTAGAAAAAGGAATCAGGTAGTCTCTATTCATTTGAACACTGTATTTCAATCAGGAAAGGGGATGACTTTTTGGTCTGTATCATAATTCATCTGAAATGCTGGTAGAACCATTGGTGCATGGAGAAAAAGTGGGTATTTAAAGTCTATGCATTGGGCATTCTTTGGGAAAAGTTTGTCATACCAACATTAAGTAAAGTTAAACAAACACATTATGCTGTAAAAGTTTTCAGATAATAATTTTTGAAGAGGTACATTTGCTCCTGTGATTGATATGGTTCTGACATTGAGTTAATACATTAGATAATGTTCTCCAATGACAATACCAAACAAATTGGCTCATGGTAATTAAAGCAATTGATGGGGATGCTCTAGAACTTGAATTTCTTAATGCCAAAGTTTAAAATAAGAAACATCACAAAACATATTTTTTTGTGATTCATCTGAGTGCTTCATCTTAGATTAGACATTTTCTTTGGATTATGATTGCACAAGATAAAAAAAATGCAACGCCTTTGTACCTTGCTAATTTATTTATTGCTATGCACATATAGTTTTACAATCATCAGGGAGAAGAGTGATTCCTGGCACAGACATGACATGTAACATTGTTGGAAATTGCAGCTATATCTTCTGTTCTACCTGTGAGTAATATTGCTTAATTGAACAAAAGGGACAGTAGCAGAATTCCCTATTGGCCTCTGCAATTAGGCTTTTTAATAATTTGTTTATACTGTCTGCATTATCAGAAACACACCAAGGAAATAGATTTTCTGCTTGAATTATAAAACTGTTTTCTCTGTTGATGCTACATGAATGTTAGTCACGGAGTGACAGATTTTGTTGTGTGTATTTGTATTCATTGCTCTCTAGAGTGGTTGCTACATTGTGAATATGCCAGCTGTCTCTTGGGGCCATTTCATAGAATGAGAGGGTTCTCCCCCAAAGAATAGTATTTTTCTATGTAGAGTGGAAATCTAGGTCTATTTTTTCCTTTTTATTTGATGAATTTAATCTTGTAAAAGGAAACACTTCCTTTTTGACTTTTTTCTTCATATAAATCACACGTAACTCAATGATCTCTGCATTTTCCCCAGTGATGCACAAAGGAATCTAGATTGAGTATAATTGATTTAGGTGGCACATAGAAGTCCCTCCACAATCATATGTGTGACTTTAATATCAACAAAGGACTGCATAGTTGAATCTATGATGTATACAAATACTTTATGCTACATATTTCTGCAAAAGGATATGGATATTTGCCAAGAGCAACCATGAAATATACCAAGAGTGATAAATGACAATTATATCTACATAAGAATATTCTCATTTGGCTTTCTTTCTATGAGACATAGATATGAATCCTAACTCAAGAGTTGCCATTATTAAATTTTCATCTATTTCAGGTATAATCTGAATAAAGGATTGAACCTCTGGATAAAGCACAATAGATAAACAGATGGTGAAGCTCTTAGGTTTCCATGATACTGCTGAATTTAATAAACTTAGGGATAACATCGGATTGAAGACTGTTGTCTAGTCCAGTAGTCCTGGGTAATAAAGAGGAGCTTACCCCCAAACTGCTGGGTTAGTCTAGAGGTCTCAATTCTGTACATGAATTTATAGCTATTGTTGGAAAGTTTTATAGTCAGGGGATCAAACATTATCTTCAGAGCCTGACTTTCTGGCAAAGCAGAGGGTCTGTCAATCAAGAATACAGAGAGAAGCTAACCCATGAGAAATAAAAAGAAAGAAGGCAAGTAATGCATAAATGAGATCTGGCACTAGGGAAATGTCCAGAGTTCTATAACTAACTAACAATCTAAGCAATGGTCAAGAGGCTACCTTAAAAGCCCTTCTCTGATAATGAGATTGATGACTACCTTATATGCCATCCTAGAGCCTTCATCCAGTAGGAAGCAGACACCCACAACTAAACACTGAGCTGAACCCTGGAACTCAGTTGCAGAGAAGGAGGAGTGATGAGCAAAGGGGTCAGAACCAAACTGTAGAAACACACAGGGACAGATGACTTGACATGGACCCCAGACTGATAGCATAGGACTGATCCAGAGCCTCTGAAAGAGGATGTCAGTTTGGAGGTCTGGTTAATCCATGGGGCCTGTGGTAGTGGATCAGTATTTATCCTTAGTACATGAATGAACTTAGGGAACCCATTCCATATAGAGGGATATTCTCTCAGCCTAGACACATGGGGGAAGGTCTAGGCCCTGCTCCACATGATATAACAGACTTTGAAGATTCCCCATAGAAGGTCTCACCCTCCCTAGGGAGCAGAAAGAGGATGGGATAGAGGGTTGGTGGGGGCCAGGGGAGGAGGGGAGGGTGAGGGAACTGGGATTGACATGTAAATAAAGCTTGTTTCTAATTTAAATAAAAAAGGAAAAAATATATAGTAAGAAATTGCTGTGTCTTCCAAACACGGCTCCCCTGATTAACCGAACTTGGAAAAGAGAAAGTATGCAATTTTCTTATTTTTCTCCATTTTTAAATTTAAGTTAAAAACAAGATTGTTTTACATGTCAATGCCAGTTCCCTCTCCCTCCCTTCCTCCCTTGCCCCCCACTGACACCCTATCTATCCCATGCCATTTCTGCTCCCTAGGGAGAGTGAGGTCTTCCATGGTGGGGGATCTTCAGAGTCTGTCATATCCTTTGGGATAGGGCCTAGGCCCTACCCCGTGTGTCTAGGCTGAGGGAGTATCCCTCTATGTGAAATGGTCTCCCAAAGTCCACACCTATGCTAGGGATAAGTACTGATCTACTACAGGAGACCCATAGATTTCTGAGGCCTCCTCACTGGCACCCACATTCATGGGGTCTGGATCAGTTCCATGGATCAGTTTCCCAGTGATCAATCTTGGGGCCTAGAGCTTCCATTTATTCAGGTCAGCTGTTCTGTGGGTTTCACCAGCCTGGTCTTTTCCATTGTGCTCATCACTCCTTCTTCTCTGCAACTGGATTCCAGTTCACTTCAGTGTTTAGCTGTTGGTATCTGCTTCTACTTCCATCAGCTGTTGGATGAAGGCTATAAGATGGCATATAAGTTAGTCATCAATCTCATTATCAGGGGAGGGCATTTAAGGTAGCCTCTCCACTGTTGCTTAGATGGCTAGTTGGTGTCATCCTTGTAGATCTCTGGACATTTCCCTAGTGTCTTATTTCTCTTTAAACCTATACTGGCTCCCTCTCTGATGGTATCTCTTATTTTGCTCTCCAAAGGTGTTTGTGGGCAGGCAAGATGGCTTACGGGGCATTGGCATTTGCCACCCACAACAACAATCTAAGTCAGTTCCAGAGCCCTGATCCCCACAAGTTGTCCTCTGACCTCCACTTATATGCCATGATATGTGTATATCCACATACAAACCTACTCACAAAACAACAACAACAACAAAAATGTGATTTTGGAGTGTTTTCTAGGTTTTCCAGAAGACAGAGAAATTATTGATTATTTACCATATTTAGATCTAGAAAAAAGTGATATGTGGTAAGATAGCAGCTCATTCAAAGGGAGTTATTATGCTAATGTCAGATAAATTAAGTTTACTTCCTTCCACTGATTCTGTCTGAATGTGTTATTAAGAAATCTTAGTTTCTGAATGCAAAGACAGGGTTGAGTTCATTCTCCTGAGTGAGTATGTTCCCTTGTATTATTTTAGGACTCTGTGCCTTACAAGAGACTGAATAAACCATTCCCATAGAGAGAGTAACTCTGTGTCTTTTGTAGGAACCAAGTATAAAAGATCATTTTCCCTAAGACTGTCCTTTTCATTTCAAAGATTACAAAAGAGAGTGAAAATCATCATATTTTCCATTGCAGTAAATCTCCAAACATATCAAAGAAGCAATATTAAAACATATCAATAGATCTCCTGTGACAGTCTCTTAGGAAAAAGTGCCATTTGAGCTTCTGCCAAACAAATACAGCCGAGAAACATCGATGATGCTGGATTCTTCTCTATTGGGAAAATATTCTCATGCTATTTAAACTCCTAAGAAAACACAAGTCAAAAGAAGAGCACCAACTATCTGATAACTGTGTTGTGAAGATGAACAGAATGCCTCGAGGAGCTTCTATCTGAATAATATCGTTTCTCTCAAAAACTTAAAATACATAGAAAAAAAAAAGCAGGCCATCATGAAGCTGACCTGGTCCTTGGTGGTGAGAATCCCTAACATGGAGGTCAGAGAATCCATCTACTCCATCCTTACAGCCTTGCTTTTCCCACCCATGAACTTAGCAACCAGCCCTAAGTGGTCTCCTGATGTAATGCAATGTCTTTCTCAGTGCGGAATTAAAGTAGAAGCTGTTTTCCATAGTCAAATAGCTGCTTGAGTGGGGGCGTCTGGCATCTCCTAAATGATTTATTCTCTGGTGATTTACGGAGCCGTGGAGGAAGACTGCTGTGTCTGCAAGCTGTGCTTGTGGATCGTGACCGCATTCTCGTCCCCAGATGAAAACAGACAGAGGAAAAGCAAAGTCTTCCTGCAGGAGCAGCCCCACTCGGAAGGCCCCTCCACAGCTGCATGGCGGGCCATCTGGGCTGCGGCCCTTTTCAATAGCTGGATATCCTGTTCAACTTCGCTGCTGTGGAGCTGTCCCGGACAATCGCCTGGGAAGTGAATTGTGACTTTCCAGGGTTTTAAGCTAGCCAAGATTAGTTAGGAAAACACAGTTTGGGGTTATACAAATTCCAAATATTCTGGCTCCCTTGTTGCCTGAAATTTGAGATAAAGAAAACATATTTGTGGGGTTTGTGAATTTACATGTGTTCCAAAGCAAGACTTCCTGTTGAAAATGTATAAATTATCAGATGTGTCTGTATGCAAGTCATGGCACCCTTTAAAATGGTACAATTAAAATACAGGCATTCCATGTGTGCCTAGGGAATAACAGGCAAAATTTTTTCTCAGAGTATGGCAGAAAGGCAGTGATAGGCCAAATGTACCATTGAAAGTTCATTGGACATTTAATATGTACAAATTTTAGACAATGAATTTTAGACAATATATTTTATTTGAAATTGTCTTGACCTAAAAATTATAGAACTGAAAACAATGAGTGGGTTGGAGAGAAAGAGAGAGAGAGAGAGAGAGAGAGAGAGAGAGAGAGAGAGAGAGAGGATAAGTGGCTAAGAGCATTTGCTATATAATCGGGAGACCGTGTTTAGACCTCAGCACCCATGACACAAACAAGGCATCCACCAAATGCCTAAAACTTCAGCACCGAGGCGATCTATTTCTGGCCTCCACATGCAGAAGTGTATGTACTTGCAAACACTTGTGTGGATGCATTCATGCACACACACACACACCCCCCCCACACACACACACACACACACACACAAATATTTCTTTAAAGAAAAAAAAAAAACTATGGACCAGAAAGTCTTCTGTGTCTTTCCCTCAAGGTGAGCCTGAGCCCAATATTTCAGACAACTTGAATTATGGACAGTTGAGCTAGGAAGACTTGAGAAGACTGTGATGCCCTACACAAGCAAAACATCTGGCTCTTCCTTAATTGAAATGGATGAATACTTGAATCTGTAATACCAGATCTCATGTGCCTGGTTTCTCTCCTCTTGGATATGACTCTTAGACAGCCTTCTGAATAAACATACTTGTGGTTTCAAACCATGTTTTAAGTCCAGAGCTTTCTTGTTAAAATGCTAAATATTTTTGTCTGCATTAAAATAAGACTATCCCTTTCCTCCCCTTGTTATTTTTGGTTTAGAGATTGGTCTACCTTGAAACAGTCTACCTCACTCAAGTGGTTGTCTCACTAAAAGAAAGAGAGCCATTTTCTTACTCTGAACATGGTATATTGTTCTACTCACATGGATCTATTTGGAAAGATGACTGTAAATGATTAGTCATGTGTCAGATCTTATAATGGTAATATTCACCATTGTACTCAGCTTAATCATGTTACAATTACTGTTCTATAATCTAAAGAGTGAGAGAGTGATTTCCAAAGCACAGAAACAGTCTGTTCATCTTCTAGACTCCATGCACGTGTGCTAGCTCTGCCTGGTAATTTAGTCTCTCTTCGATGACTAAATTCTAGGATATTTATGACAGATATGTCTTCACTCTTTAGACCAACCCTCATGTTTTTGCTTCTCCAAATCAGAATCCAATGGCTAACATTTAACACACACACACACACACACACACACACACACACACACACACACACCAAATTTAATAAGAAATCAAGAACTAACTAAATACTGGTTTTAATGAAGAAGTGAGAATTTTCACCTGTGACTTATGTTGTTCAACCTTCATGGAAATTCCATCTCTTGTTTTAATTCTAATCTAGAAGAATGTACAGTTGAATTAAAGAATGAAGTAGTTAACTTTTTACAGAACTCAGAGAGCAGAAGTGCTGTTTACACCCACAGTACTTCAGACATTTAATGTAGATTCTGGAACACTGGTCTCCAGCACTTTTTACACTAAATTATTTAGTATATAAAAGGCTAAAAATTTTAAGGACTTAAACTTTTTCACTCTTGTGGATTTTTCAATAGTTTAACTTGAAAATCTATCACTATTGGAAAACAGGCATCAATAATTAATGTGCCTCTACGTGTCCCTGAAATTTTAAATGCACAATTTCAGTATCTAGGGGATAAATTCCAAAAATTAACTCTTATGCTTCTGGACTGTATTCAGTGTTCCTTTTGAATTGTGAAGACCTGTTTTGTTGGGCCTAAAATGGCTTGGATGTGAGACCCAGTGTAAACTCCTGAGCCTGACTAGAGTTTGGCAGCCTGTCTGTGGCCTGTAACCTCCACATAGGGGTGAACTCAGCAAGGCCCCCTGCTGACTGCCCCCTGCCTAGCTACCTGCCAGTTTGGTGGTGTATTATTGCCTCTTACTCCCCACATCACCTTACCCGTCCTAAGAAAGATTTCCATCCCTTACCTCAGCCCTATGTAAGTTCCTGCTTGTTGGAATAAATTGAGATCCTGCTTTGACAAGTCTCCTGACTGTGTATTTTCTTCCTGGTAACTAGTAGGGGGGAGGGTCTGAGTCATCAATACTCACCACCCACTCAGCTCTGGGAAGAGACCATCTGGACTGGCCCTTCCCCTGCTCTACCTGCCAGAGAACCCAACACCATTTCTTAAGTGTACATATGTATTTACCCACATACATTCATGAGCATGGAAATACCAGAGATTTCTTTCATAAACTATTTTTCTATCAAGGTCTCCACTGTATTGCCATTCTGTGTAAGTTTCTGTTATTGCTTTGATTTTTAAAATATTTCACTTTTTTGGTGGTGGTGGTACACACCTTTAATCCCAACTCTCAGGAGGCAGAGACAAGCAGATCTCTGAATTCAAGGCCAATCTGGTCTATAGATAGAGTTCCAGAATGGCCTGGGGTTAAAAAAAAAAAAAAGTGACTTTCAGGCTGACAATGTAAGAAGAATAAAAAGCACAGAGTTAGCAAAATGAAAAGTAGGCTGTGAGTTCACTCTATGCTTGGCTGTCACATAAGGGCATGTGAGTGTTGCTTAAGTTCTTCTATGAATATTAGAATCGTTACATATGGGTATTGTTTAATTTCTTCCATGAATATCATTGCCTATGTATATAATGCTTTTTGATAAGAATTTTGATATTTTTTTTAAAGATCACATTCACTTTTCGGATTCACATTACAAATTTCAGATAAAGGGAATTGGCTCAAGAATACCAATGAAGGCTTAATGGAAAAAAAACAGACATAGGATTCACAGAACCTATGCAAGAATGGAAGGAGAGAATCAAATCCACAGAGCTATCCTCTGACCTCTATGTGCATACTGTGGCATGTGCAACCCCCCTTTGGTCCATCACATAGACCAGACTGCACATTCTCTGATTACCATCTAGTGACTCAAGTTTTAACAAACAAAATCAATATATCCCATATACCAACTATAATAGCAGAAAAAAGTTTGAATGTTTTGTTAATTAATTGAATGCATATTCCCAAATAATATTGTTAAATAAAAAAGTAAGTACTATTTTCAGGTTAATTGTAAGAATTATCTGTGCTTAGGGTACCTAAATGATCTCATTTTGACTGTTTTATGGCTGTGCACGCTGAATGAAGTGAGAGTCTCCTGGTATGGAACACTTAATGTGCAGATGCTATAATGAGCATGTGATAACACAAGGCAAATGATTTAAATAGCATTTCTATATAATGTTTAAAAGTATTTTCATATTCATGAATATATGTGGCATATTTCATCTCTATGTTTTATATTCCATACAGAGTATAATGCAAATGTTAAAAATATGTTCATTGTGATATAACACATAGTTCTAAAGGTGTCACTATTGTTTTGATATTTTTTTTCTAATTTTGCATTTCATGAATTAAGATTTACATTCTAATTATAATATACATTCCTATTATTCAGATTTTTATTCTTGGGGCTATCTGAGGAAAGTAGCTTAAAGGCAGAAATCTTTATATTGGTTCATAATTCTGTAAGTTTACATTCATGGTCAGATGGCTCCAGTGGTTTAGAGCTGTGGTAAAACAGGAAGAATACAGCAAAAGGACATAGTAAGGAAAGCTGCTTACCTCATGGTAGCTGGAAAAAAGAGGACAAGGAGAAGGAGATGGAGCAAGAGGAGGAGATGCGGGAAGAGGCCAAGGAGGAGGAAAAATGACAGAGGGAGGAAGGAGGAGGAGAAAGAGGAAAAGGAGGGACAAAGACAGGAAGAGGAGGGACAGAGACAGGAGGAGGAGGGACAGAAAAAGGAGAAAGGAGGGATATGCCCTTCAGAGATAGCTTTCAAAGCCATACCACAGTGCTCTGCTCTTCTTTATTCTTTCAAGCTCTACCTGTGAATGAGCCCAATTGAGCTATAAACTCATCAATGGACTGACGATGAGGGCACTAAACCAACAACTGTGACACAGTAAGAGTTCTTAAGATGCAAACACTTCTCTGAGACTCCTGTCTTTCCAAACACTGAAGTATCAAGGACCACTCCTTAGATGCTGTATCCAAACTGTAATGGTATATTGTTATCACGTTTTAAGCACATATATGCCATATAGAGATAGGTTAGAAAATGTCCTGGCATAATTAATTCTGAGTAATTACTAGGTAGAATTTTAAAATAATTATGTAGGATGTTAATAGATTAATTTTACAAAAGGGAGTTCTTCCAAGGTGAAAGGAACCATTTTAAATCCAAAGTAAGACGGAATTATTGACAAATTGAAATCTCCAGCCGTATTAAGACATAGACATTTTGTATGTTACAGAAATACACAAAATCAAATTAAAATTTCTGCATGGAATTTTGGATATAGTCCAAAGATGCCAGATGTGAAAAGAAATCTGTCAAGTTGAGGCAAAAATGCAAGTAGTTGATTTGTGAGTATACCTCTGAAACACAGGAGAGGAATTTAATGTCATGTTTGTGTGCTAATTATAGGGTTACTATAAGTAACTCCCTTAATTATTTACTATGTAGTGATAACTTTCAGTGACATAATAGTATATATATATATATATATATATATATATATATATATATATGTGTGTGTGTGTGTGTGTGTGTGTGTGTGTGTGTGTGTGTATTTAAAATAACTGAAAATTTTGCTTTCAACACTTGTAACAATAAATATTTTATTTGAAATCAGAAGTATAATTTGATGACTTATATGTCTTCAAATATATTGGAAAGGCAGAGTTCTAACCATCTGTAGTAGAAGTTATGGCATTTGCCTGGCCAAAGCATTTAGTTGTCCTATGTCAAAGGTCACCTTTCAGTAGTTTTGCCATTTATAACCACACAAATTCATCCTCAGGAACATTTTATACAAAGGGAGCAAAGAACCAGAGAAATTTAAGTTGTTTGTTCAGTGTCCTAAGCTGTTCAGTTCTAGAGCATGAGTTAGCTCAATTCTCCAAAGTAAACAATTGGATATTAATTAACAGAGGAGACACACATTCTTGTAGAACAAGGAAGTATGTTTATTGAGTCAGTCACTGAACAATATTTATTCTCTATGTATTATACATCAGGATTTCAGTTAGGCACAATTTCCAACAAGACAAATATGCTATCAGTTTTATAGGTTGCTGCCAATTGTGAACTGTCTCAACCATTGCCTTGATCTTTGAGAATTTTGAGTCTTAGTGTTTTGAATAAAACTGGACAATTTTTCAAGCTAAAAAATAGTCATAGTGGGTTTATCTTTATATAAGAAAATATTTTAAAAAATCTTTACCAAATTAGTGTATTATTTTCTACTTAATTATTTGTGAGTAAGGAAGTAAAACTAAAATGGTCTGTAATTCCAAGTCTATGTCTTTTATTTGAATAGTGAACACCTTTTTTAAAGTGTGTAAAACATTAAATTAAATAAATATGATCAAAAAGAAAGACAAAGCAAAAGTCAGAATGATATTTTCATTTGAATGGAATTGATCACCAAGGGTTTTTCCCTGTCTGATTTCTTATTAAATTCCTGACATTTTTGCACACTGTGTCCTATTTCTCTGACATTCTACTGAATGAAAAATGATAGAGCACAGCTACTGATTTGATTATAGTCTAGAATTATATCTGATATGTCAAGATAAATGTTAACACTGATACAGAATTTATGGATTTGTAGGCAGTATTTAATTTTTGGAAAGGAATGTTTTATCAGAATTATTAATCATTTATTATTGTCAACAGAGCTGTGTGGCAGGCAGGTTTCATTACACAGCAGTAAAAGATGTTGAATATAATCTCTTTCCAAACTGTCACACAACACCCAAAGCATTTTGAAGGAGAACAGTTTTAGTCTGCTTTTCACAAAGATTTATACCATCATCAGTTTTATATAAAGAGAAATTCTGTATCTTCAGAGAAAGGACCCTGCAAATAAATGTGCAGTGCTAAAATGAACTTCTGAAATGGTACAGGTTTCAGTGATGTGTTCATTAGTGCATTTTGTATTTTGCATTTGCATCAAGATAAAATGTATTAATCTTTTGAGCATATTTTATAAAAAGGCAAAACTACTACAAGGAAATGTAGTTCAGTGGCAGAATGCTTGACCAGCACACATGAGGACCTAGGTGCCTTTACTCATAACATTGAAAAATTTTATGGTGTTGGACAGATAGGGTGTAGGGGAGAAATAGAGGCTAAAAGAACTTCACACTAAGAATGTTTGAAAAATCCATAGAGAAATTTGTAATTTGAAATTGTACACACACACACACACACACACACACACACACACACACACACACACACGAATGTGAGAGAGATTTTAAAAGTGTAATTGGAATTACCCTTCATGGAGGAATAATGCTCCTTCCTGAAGTTATTGGTTGCCAGGTATGGGCTTGTCCGGGGAATTCTCAGAGACCACAGAGCAATATAACCTGTTGGCAATGGTCTTGGTTTCTTACTAGAAGTTTGTAGTAAGACCTCTTTGATGAAGATAGCACCCACTTTGATCACAGAACAGAGGTAAAACATGCTAGTACCAATCTGAAAGCATTCTCCCTGCTGGCTTTCATGGTGTTAGAAGATGCTTTGTAGTTTGCTGGGAGAGAAAAAGTCATGAACAGTCTTAGCCAACTTTCTAATTATACTTCCGAGCCACTCCATAGGAAAGAACTCATGCCTGGTATCATAAATCTTGCCAAGAATTTATACTGGGGATAATAGTCCCCACTACTATTATTTTACTAAAAGTAAAAAGTACTAAACTGCCTTCTGAATTATTATGCTTATATCCAGGGACCTTTCTTTAGATAATCTTATTCATGCCTTGGATAGCAGTCATTGCAGAGACTCAACTAATCAAAATGCAGAGAATAAGTGACTGAATAGGCTAGTCCTAGATGGGACTGACCTATCATACCTTTTCTTGCCCAAGGCTCTGGAAAAGTGGTTGGGAAGACACTGTAAGAGCCAGAGGTTGGGGAAGATTGCTAGAAAATAGTGTTTTCTAAATATGGTATGGATGTGGAACTCATGAACTCACTGTACTTGTATTTGTCTACATAAGACCTGCGCACATCAAGCCAGGCAACATCAGCATGGATCAGAAAGGGGTTCATGAGGCTCTATCACTAGCTGAGGCACTCTTGGTAGTTGATGGACAACAGGAGAGGATGAGTCACGTTTCCTCAGCAGTGTGGTAAAAAGAGGAGGAAGAAAAGACATGAAGTTGACAGAGAAGGTGAGGCGGTCTAGGAGGAGTTGGAGTGGGTAAGTGGGGATGTATATGATCTAAACATATTATATCCATGTATAAAATTACCAAAAATAAATGCAAATTAAATAAACAAAAGGTGTAAGTTTGCTTTACTGCAAACTAATAGATACAATATTGTCCACCTTGACTTCTCCACCAGTAAGACAATTTGCTAACAATGATGGATGTAATAATTGGCATCATGTGTCATTTAAAATGTGAAAAGGCCAACTTTGAAAAGCCAATATTGAATTTTGTACAATGGTAAGGACACTCTTAGCATAGCAGTTGCCCTGTGCAGAAAAGAACAATCAAATTAAAACAGAAAAAAACATTATTAAACTGAAGTGGAAAACTGCTTTCAGCCTAATGACATATCTAGCTATGGCAGGGAGAAGCAGATGGTTGGATTTCTATCTCATTCTTCTTCAAATAAAATTATTACATAAATGCAAGTTTTATTTCATGCACTAAAAATCACGTTAATCCACAGCATCAGTGAATCATTTTAGAAACAATGACTTCAGTATACTGAACTTTACCTGAAGGAGTTAAGATGTATATATGACACTAAATCCACTCCCAGGGAATAATTCATTTCTTTGGAAAATTGGGTTGAAAAATGAAATCCTGTAAATGAAAATCAATCTTTAACGCTTGGTAGCATAAAAGCTCATGTAATATACATGTGATCAAACTGAGGCCTTAGTTGAGTTCTTCTGCATAGATAGGATATTGATTATTTCTAAGGAAGTGGCCCAGCAGGGAAATTATATATCATTATTTGAATCTGTAATTTGTTTTAAATGGCTTACTGTATATTATGGCATGAGAAAAATTAAAATGTGAGAAGGTAGTATTTACATTGATTATGTACTTGGGCTTAAACGTTTTCTGATCAACCCTCTTTAACTGTGGAGTTTGGATACCTTTCCTCTGAAGAAGGAAAGGTTTCCCATGATCCTTCAGAGCCAAGAGTGGTTTTGCTGCCAGGAACAAACTGAAGAGCCAGCATCAGCAATGTGAACATTTTCATTGTTGTTAATGCTTTGGGAATATTTGCTTTTGACAATAGCCCAATTGTACTGAAAAGTGGGAGTCTGCATTTACTAAATACCAAAAAATTAAAGATTTAGGGGTGGGGCATGGGAATGAGAAAACTACTCTTCTATATAAAGTGACACTTTCACAGAATTGTCCATTCCAAATATGATGCTGAATCCAAATTTGCACCCCAATGATGGAGAATGTCCTTCTATGTATGTTTATCTTATTGATTGTTGAATAAAGTACTGTTTGGACAATGAGGCAGCAAGTTAGGGGGGGGACTAGGAGGCAAGGAGGATTCTGAGAAATGTAGTAAAAAGAAGTCTTGTGATACAGGCAGGAAGTGACATAGCAGGCAGACTCATATATAAGCAGGGACAAACAGGAAGTCATCCCTTTTTCTTTTGCTCTTCCTCCTGTTTTCTGCTACAGAGCCGCCATGTGATCCTGGGAAGAGGGCACCAGCATAAAGGCATCCTAGATAAGATAAGTCTTATAAAATATATAGGTTTATGATAATTAAGACTGAGCTAGCATATAAGAAATCCTAGTTTCTGTCCAATGAGATGCTATTGACAAAAGTAAGCACATAGATCTTTAACTATGGTGTCAAGTCCTTCCTTGAATGTCCAGAAAAATTTTCAGTTTTCCCTTAATTGACCTCACTTCCAACACATTCTTCATTTCCATTATTTATTATGTTTTTTCCTGTTTGTTACTTTTATTATCTGTGTTTTCTTTTATTATCTGGATTTATCTCCAGAACTGGCTAAGAATCATTTTTTTTTTCTTGCCCTAACCCCATGGCTACAGGCTCTTGGTGGTTTTCAACTTCAATGTGAGAATGTGCCTTATGCTCTCCAGAAATACTGACAGATTGTTTGCTAAGAATCTCACCTTCTGTCATCCCAAAGATTACAATACACTGCTTGTCAGCTCTTCATTTTTCTTACCAAAATCATCATCAGCTGCTATCAATCCACTATACTTCTGCAGAACAAACATACAAAATTGATAATGGTTCTCCTCTTAAAATATTGTAAAACACACCCTTTGGCTCTCTGAGACCTAAAAACTAGGCACCCTTTGGAATATACTACAATTCTTCTGCATAATAATCCAGTCCCTTCATGATTTATTTTCCTTCTTGCATCACCTCCAGCATACTTCCAACAAATCCCTCTATGCTCACCTCATTTATGGGTAAGTCTACTGATAAACTAATACAGAATGGGCTGTTAGGAGATGGGATCTGGTTAGAGGAAAGAATAACTGGAGTGTGCCTTTGCAGGTTTAAACTCCCTCTGATCTTTCTGGTCTTTGTTTCCTGTCTGGCATGAGGGAAGACGAGAACAGCAATTGTGTCCTAGGATGTCTTCATGGGATTAAAAATCTGCACAAGGGCTAAGATCTGAAATGCAGGTTTCAGAACTAAGCAAGAAATCCACTGTCAGATTTCCCAACAGAAGACATATGGGTTAAATATATCCCCTCCACTCATGTGTTATAAACTTAATGTCTCATTGCAACTATTTTAGAAGATGGACCCTCAAAAGAAGTGATTGATTTTAAGGGGCAGGTCCTTCTTCAATAAAATACTATTTCCCAAAGTGAGCAAGTAGTCATGGGAGAGGTGTTATGCAAGCTAGCCCATCTAATAATTTCAGCTTTATTTGTATTTGCTTGCTTTCACCTTCTGCCCTGTTGTGATACACTGGAGATTCTCTCCAGATGCTTCCACTCTGCCCTTCAACTATACAGCCTCTAGAGCTATGAATAAGATCAACTATCTCCACATAATTCACCCAATCTGTGGTGTTCCATATACCAAGAGAAAACAGATAAAAAGGCCACAAGTGTCTTTATGTCAACATAAATCACTTGATAAATTCCAGAAGATGGAGAAGATAGTCATATTTCTACCTCATTGTCATGTAATAATCTTACTGGAATAACAATTACATACCTGATACTGTTGGACAAAAGCTAGACAATTCTGCTTATCCAACAACAGTTTGGACAGGATTCTTACTTTAGACTACAAACTGCAAGGTAGCATTCCACCAACATATGGTCTTCACTTAGTCCCCAGGCAGGCATAAGATTCTTTTTAAACTGAATAAACTAATGAGTTTGCAAATTTGTTGACAAAAATATATGACCTAATTAAATTATTGAAGTACACAGTCAGTTTGGGATAGAACAGTCTGTGAATCCACATAACAAAAAGGAGTGGCTGATTTGTCAAACAGGAATCAGGTGATAGCTATTTGGAGGTTTAGTAATGAAGTCATACATTTGGTTGAGGTAAGAACAAAGTTATGGAAGGATCTTTCCATTTTGCTAGAAAAAAATTTTTCTGTGGTAACTACTTCTGACAGTAGAAAACAGAGGTTACAAATAAGACTACAAATAAATATGTTCAACTAAGTGTACTCAAACAGAATTGTTTGGGCTCAAAACTATTATTCAAGGGTTAAACCTATCATGGTGTTTTGGAAGGCTGAGACCGGAGGATTACTGAGAGCTTGAAGGCAGCTTAAGGTATGTAGTGAATTTTCAGACCCACATGTCTTAAAAAAGATGTACCTGGAGAATGTGCTTGTTCTATGAATAAGTGCATATTTTACATGGAATATTTTAAGTTTTTTAATTTTTATATATTTGAATTATAATCAAGATTGAATTACATGACAGTCACAGTTCCCTTCTCCCTCCTTTCCTCCCCTACCACCCCCCCAACTAAAATCCCACCTATCATATGTCCTTTCTTCTAATCTACACCCAACTCAACCTTTGTGCTTCCTCATGACCTCTGCATCCTTCCTTTTCTTCCCTTCTCACTCTGGTTTCTCTTCAGATGGTATAAATCTTTTACCTTTTACATGGAATATTTTAAATCAGGTTATTAGAATAAAGGCAACAGGACTAGTTATGTGGAATAGTAAAGGTCTAATTTGTTTCAACAAGTAATACATAAGTCCATTTTGTCCATGTTACTGTCTTAGTTAGGGTTTCTATTGCTGTGATGAAACACCATGACCATACAGTAAATTGGGGAGGAAACAGTTTATTTGACTTATAATTGTACATTGTAATCTGTTATTGAAGGAAGCCAGGACAGGAACTCCAACAGGGCAGGATCCTGGAGGCGGGAGTTGATGGAGAGGCCATGGATGGGTGCAGTTACTGGTTTGCTTCATATGGCTTGCTCAGTCTGCTTTCTTATGGAACCAGGGACCGCCAGACCAGCACAATGGTGATCACACTCCAGTGGGCTGGGCCCTCCCCATCAATCACTAATTAAGAAAATGCCCCATAAGCTTGCCTACATCATATAGAGGCATTTTCTCAATTGAGGCTCTCTCCTCTGATGACTCTAGCTTATGTCAAGTTGACAGAAAACTAGCCAGGATAGTTTCAAAAGACATAAAAGTGATTTCTCTACATTTCGGAGTTAAAAAGTCCTCACTGAGAGAAATGTCAGACTTAACCATCCACAGATATAAAACCATTAAAACTTACAAGAATCTTAAAGACAGAGTCACAGCTATGCAAACCACAATTTAACAATAATGGTTTCAGAATTTTTTGTCATAAAAAATCCTGTTTATATTTTTATATTTTTACTTTATATGTACACATTTACTACTTTTTTATGTAGACACATATGTTTTGAAGCCCTAGAGAAAATATCTTTATTTTAACCCATTTCGATTATTCTTTCCTTGGATTATTTTTGTACTATTTAAATTCTGAGTCAAAGAAACCTCTCTAAAGACTTCTTTATTCTGTTGTTAGCAGAGACAATTATAGATAATTACATAATGGATTCTGGCTTCCAATGTTCAAAAGAACATTCAATGACTATTAGTGAAACACTGAGAGTGACAGGAATCTAGACATTGTTTCACTGCCTGAACCTAAAAGCTAATCATAAAACAGTTAGAATTATGAGTGGGTTTTTCATAAACTACCTTTTTATTTGTTCTTTTGTCTTAATTTGTAGAAATGAAAATGGAAGACATATACAATAGTATTTTCTTTTTTTCCTGGCATTTATTTTTTTGTAAGACTACTAAGTGTGGCTTCTGCAATACAAATATTTTAGATAAATATAACCCATTTTGTAATAAGGGTTATATATTATTTACCTGGAGCAATGACAAATAGCCTAGCCCTTTTTCTTTTCTAGTAGGATAGTAAGAGATGCAATCATTTCGAAACAGAAACACTTTTTAGCGATTTTTTTTTAATCCAGGCTGGCCTAAAATAACTGATCCTAGCTCAGATTCTATGCTTATAAGCATGCACTACAATTCCTGGCAAATAAACCAGTTTATATATGTTCCGATTGTAACTAATGTATTCATTTTAGTATTTCGCTTTTTGGTGCCTTAGAACTTTAACAATTAAGATAATTGAATTATTGGGCAAAAACCATTGATCATTATCTTTTTAATTTTTTTTAAATAATCCCTCACCCTACTCCCTCATTCCATTTTTTCACTTACTCTCTTGTCAGTAACAGAGTCAAAGAAGTTCTGTTGATTTCACTTAGGTTATTTTTGGCAACATCAGAATATTTCTGGGCTTTTCCAGAGAAGAAGTATGTGGGGACCATTTTATACATATCCTAACAATGTTGTATTATTCATTTCTTATTTCCTTCATAACCCCTTCTGTTGTATTCACAGAACATCAGTGTGTCTGAACCTAAGATTTCTAAGTAGGACAAGGCCATTGTTACATAAAAAATATTAGCTAAAAGATACAGTATGAGCATACTTGCTTTTATGTTGCTGTTGCTTTATTTTATTAAATAAATTAAGATTACCTACTGCTTGTCCTCAACCAGCAAGTTGCCAGGGTTAGGCCTTCACAGGAAGTTTGGGGAGCTGCAGAAAGTGTGAAGAAGATGGAAAATGACTCCTGATGAGTTTAAAGAGTCCAAGAAACTTCTCAAGACTTCCTAGGATATAACTTATAAATTATAATAAAAATTTGCCTGTTATTTTTCAGACAACACTGCATATTCCTATCCAGTGGTATACACATTTTTATTTACTTATTTATTTAGTGTGTTTGAGTGTTTGACTGATTCTATGTCTGAACACCAATTGCATGCCTGGTTCCAACAGAGCCCAAAGAGGGCTATAAATCCTCTGGAACTGGAATTTCACATGCTGTTGAGCCACCACATCGGTGATGGGGACTGAACCCAGGTCTTCTACAAGAACAACATGTGTTCTGCAACTAGACCTGCTTTTCATCCACAACTGACATTCTCTCCAATGCTTATATTCATAAATGTTGTTAAACAGGCACTTCTGAGCCAGGTTTTGGGGGGCGCATGCCTTTAATCCCAGCATTCAGGAGGCCGAGGCAGAGGCAGGCAGATCTCTGTGAGTTCAAGGACAGCCTGGTCTCCAGAGAGACAAAAACAAAACAAAACAAAACAAAAACAAAACAAAACAAAACAAAAAAATCAAAACAAACAAACAAACAAACAAACAAACAAAAAACAGGCAATTCTGAAAAGCTACGCTTTTTTTCCCAGAAGCAAATCCACCCCCAGGATATCCTGATGAACATCTTAGTGAAGTGCTAAATGATTCCAAAGTATTTTTTAATTCCCTGGGAGACATTGTAAAGTAGTTCTTGCTAATTTTCCCCAGTGCTGCTAATTAATACCTCAACCTCACTAACACCAATTTCCAAAGAAATCACCATTCTATGTTGATAGATTTCACTATCTACAGAGCAAAAAATAAGATTCTTTTGCTCTTTCTTCCATAAAAACTTTAAAGAATTTGTTACCTTAGAGTATTAAGTAGTTTTTACATGTTAAGTCCAAAGTACCTGTGTTATCATTTAACAGTAGAAAATATATTGCTGTTGGCTGTGAAAAATGCTTGTGAATTATGTATTTAGCTATAACCTATATGGTTTATCCCTTCAGGGTAAGAACCTGATCAAGTACCTTTCTGATGAAGTAGCTTATTTGCTACTCCTTGACCATTTATACAAGCATACTAAATAAATGATACATGTCAACCATACTGCATATTCATGTGTCATACTTAAGATATTGTAATGCATTAGCATTTTAATAAAAGAATATAGTTGCTATAGAAGGTCAATATTAAGCTGATTCAAAATATGAGTTTCTTTAGAGGCATTGTTGATCTCTAAGATTACATATGCATGTGTTTGTGTTTACACATGGATTAACATATATCTCATGGACAGTTGCCAAATTATTCTGGAGTTTAATTTAAATATCCTATGCTATTCCAGTAAATATAAAAATCAAAGTGGCACTGAAATGATTTCAAAGTAATTCACAACTTACATTTTCATATTAGGAGAAAAATAATTCTAAATAAAGTGTTCAGTACATATGTGTTAGGGTCAAAATGTAAACTGTTAAATTTATTAATATGCATGCATGCATGCTAGATTTCAGTGTTTGCAGGAATATTTGATTGTCATGATGAAATATACCTATAATGAATGAGAAACTCTCAATATTTAAAATAACTTTCTCAGATTCTTTTCTCAGTAAAGATCTCCCAACATGAATGTATAGCTTTCTTGCTTGTCTTGCCAAGCTTCCTTGGATAAAATCAAAACAAATTGCATATATTATTTTGTGAAATCCGGAACATTGGAAATAAATTGGCAAAGGTCAACATTTTCTCCTGGTTTGGGATTTGTGGGACTAATTTTATAGCACAGAACATTCAATTTCATTGTCTCAGAAGTGTTTCATGACCACAAATGTTTTAAAGATTCATTCCTTGAGCAAGGCATGTTAGCTGACTCTACCCAACAGGGATATGCTTAGCTATCATATAGTCTACAATACACCAATAACCAGCTGTAAAATACTTATTTTTCTCATTGGGAATTTATTCTGTTGTTTGAGAATTCTTACAGCCAAGATTTAGTGGTGTTGTTAATTATATGACTTGCTTTTCTTGTATGTCCAGAAGAATCACATTTTCTGACACTTTCAAGACAATCTTTTGTTGAATGATATTGAAAACAGGTAGTTAGTTACAATGTTTTGCTTATGTACCTCTATTGGTCAGTATTTAGCCTTTAAGATAAATAACACAAATTGTATTATTTTTTTGTATTTTCATTGCATTGAACTGTGGTAACATTTCAAACACAACATGAAAGTATACTGAAGCTAAGCATTTCAATCTCCTTCCTGCTCCCAAACATGTTGGCATTTCTCTCTGTGCTTTCTTAGTTTCCTGATCCTTTTCCTCCCCTAAAAGCCTAATCTTCCTACCTATAGCTTGTATTTCATGTTCTGGACTCTACATGAATCCTGATTCCTCTCCTGTGACTACATTTCCTTCATTTACCTAGAGATATTTTCTTTGGATGTTTCCTACAAATGTAAAGAGGCTTGCACTTGCTGTCTCTCTTTACTTTGTTGCTATGTAGACATCAACCAGCTTAAATACAGAACTTACACTCATTTCCAGCTTCTTTGTTAAACATATCCCAACTTTCTTCTCCAGTGTCTCTGTAACTTAGAATGTTCAACCAATGACTGCATCGTTTTGTTGCTCATTAGCTCTCAGGAAAACTGTTGAGTTTAGGTTCTTTATTCAATTCATCAAGCCAGTGATTCTCACTTTATCAAGCTTTTGTAGTTTCTGTGATTTTATCCATGCTGATAATGTCCACTGTCACTGTGTGCAATGATAACTAATGTACATTAGTTATTCATATCCCAGGGGTCCATTTTGAAGTGTTCAGGGCATGCTAGAGTCCTGCATTTCCAGGAACACCACTTGGATGATGCTTTCAGCTTTCTAGAAGATAGTTCCTATTATTGGTCTCTGATTCCAACTGGCCTGGTTTAATGGTAGTGGTTTTGGGATTTTATTAATGCTGTTGTTTTGAGATTGGGTCCATCTACATAGCCTTGGATTCCCTGGAATGTGTTACTTGGTATCCCAGGCTGCTTTGAACTTACAGTGATCCTTTTGCCTTGGCCTCTCCAGTGCTCAGATTATTGGCATGTGCCAGCACATTGAGCTATGTTCTTGGTACTTCCTTCTATTATATAACATAGTTTTAAATAATAATAAAACTCTTTAATAAGACTGTCAATATTCCAATCTTCATTTTATTTTAGAAATAGAAACTTTAAATTTTTCATTGAATAAACCTCAATAAAAATTACAAAACTTTAACTTTATGTTGCTTTTGCTTTCAAAGGATATTTTCATGCTTATTAATCACAGCCCTACAAACATCAATAACTTTATTATCATTTGTTTAGCTCAGAAGACTTAGACTTCTGGAGGCTGGAAGGGTTGCCCAAGATTACACATCAGCAAATGACAGAACAAGACTCTGGGACACATATATAAGTTTTCAAGAATGTAATATGGCCTTTCATTGTTACCGATCACAAGTTAAGCAAGTGGTGATCCATGTCTAAGTACTCTTAATTTAGTAAAACAGTAAAAAGGAACTGATTTTTAATATTTTTTTCATTTATTGGCTTGTAAAATAAGAAACAATTCAGTTCTCAGGTATAAGACAAAAGGAATATTAAAAGAGAAAATCAGGAACTAGAGACACAGCTCAGTGAATGAGGGCACTGACTTCTTTCATAGAAGTCTTGGGTTTGGTTCCCAGCACCCACCTCCAGCAAGGCACAACCATCTGCAGCACCAGTTCTAGGGAACCTGGTAACTTCTGGCCTCTTTGAGTACCTCCATGTGTGTAGTACATAGAAACTCACACAGGCACATACATGCACTCATAAATGCACATATAGATTGTTAAACAGATAGCAAAGACCATAGAAAGATAAGCAAGACCCAGAATTTGAGTTTTATATTCTAAATAGACAACAGTAAGTGACATGTGCATGCCTTATTTTAAAGAGGTTCAAATTCAGCACAAGTTGGACAATATGCTTATGAAATTGGAAAGTTAGCTTTTTTTCAAAGATTTAATACACTACTTCTCAAAGTTTTGTTCAGTTTTCTGTCCTCAAGGTACTTTCCTTGCTTGGTGAAGACCTTTCCCCTTGGCCTTAAGGGAATTTCTGGTCTTGCCATTTGTTCCCTATGTTTGAACAAAGCATGTACTTCTGCCACAGGCCAAGGAACAGAATCTCTCCATCCAGCGGGTCCCGAGACCCCAGAAGTTCCTCAGAGTTATTATGTGAGCAGACTGCTGTCTAACAGGAATGGGCAGTGACATTCCTTCCTGGCGCCTGCTGCTGTGAATTTCAAGAATGGTAACAGACTTGTTTTAGAGCTTTCCCACTATCCATCTGAGATCAGTAGCCCAGCCTGTGGGGCTGTGGATTGCAAATTCCAGCTGTTACAAACTGCTCCTGCGAGAAGCTCGCTCTGTCTCAGTCAGGGACTTCTGAGATGAACCTGGTTATGACTGTCTGTTATAATTTTTTTTTTATAAGCACACCAAACCCAAACCACAAATCTCCCTCTTGAAAACCCAGGCTTTTCTTCCTGATGAGGAATTCAGGGTCGACACAAGGCTATCTGTAGGTTGAGTATGAGTGCCCAAGCAAAATATTTAACCAACTGTGTGGCTAGTATGTGGTTTGGGGCTTTTATTTCAAAACCTTTGCAGCCCATTAATCATTGCCACGAAAGAGTCTTCATAGAGGGGTTCACATACAGTTCACATATGAGCTATAGTGTCACTATTTGTATTTTCACTACACACAGAGAAAAGCAAAACATGAACAGATTGGATCACAGACAGACCTAGAAGCTGATATTGTAAAGTCAATTGTTCCCTGTATGGGATTTTCAGGGGTGTCTGTATGGCAGTCTAGCAGCTGGTTGGTGGTATTAGCTTTCCTATAGAGAGGAAGGTAAGGTTTCAGCTCCACATGCATTTTTTCCCCATGGGAAAAAAAAAAACAGAACAAAAAAAAACCTTGACTAATGAATCACTCATCAGCAGGAAGAATGGCTAGAAGTTGGGTGCTGCAGGGGACATTCCACATGAATACAGTGTTTATTAGTCCCAAGTGGACTCCAACTATGCTTTTCAAAAGAATTTCCTAAATTGTTCTTAAATGGCTATATGTCATAGTTAATAGTTGAATTATTAATAGCTAGAGGACACTGCTTTGATCTTTTATTTGTGTTAGTGCATTTAGCTCTTACAATTGTATTGTGTACTAGCTAATTTTCACAATTCCCATGTTATTGATGAGAAAACTGGGCTCCAAGAGATGTTGGGTATTTTCTCAGAATCTCACAACTAAAAAATATAGAATAGCTAAGATCCAACATTGATATTAGAATAAAAATAACAGAAAACAATAGATGGGAAGCTGAAGTTGTATTATGTTTATTCATTTGTGTATTTGTGTGTGTGTGGAGGGGGTGTGATCAAAATCTAGTCATCAAGCTTGGAATCTTGGTAGCAAGCACCCTTTACCTACTGATCCATGTCATTACCTGAAAGGCAATGATTTTGTTTTCTTTTTTATTGAGCTATACACTTTCCCTCACTCCCCTTTCACACTCCCCCCCTACCCTACATACTCCCAATTTACTCAGGGGATCTTGTTTTTTCCTTTCCTAGTCAGATCCATGTATGTTTCTCTTAGGGTTCTCTTTGTTACCTAGGTTCTCTGGGGTTGTGGCCTGTAGGTTGGCTAATCTTTGCTTTATGTCTAATATCAACTTATGAGAGAGTACATATTATTTTTGTCTTTCTGGGTCTGGGCTACATCACCCAGTATGGCTTTTTCTTGTTCCATCCATTTGCCTGCAAATTTCAAGATGCCTTTGTTTTTTACCACTAAGTAGTACTCCACTGTGTACATGTACCACACATTTTCCTTACCCACTCTTCAGTTGAGGGGCATCTAGGTTAATTCCAGATTCTAGCTGTTATGAATAATGCTGTATGAACATAGTAGAGTAAATGTCCTTGTGTGTGAGTGTGCATCCTTTGGGTATATGCCCCAAAATGGTATTGCTGGGTCTTGAGGTAAATTGATTCCCAGTTTTCTGAGAAACTGCCATACTGATTTCTAAAGTGGATGTACAAGTTTGCATTCCCACAGGCAATGGAGAAGTGTTCCCCTTACTCTACATCCTCTCCAGCATAAACTGTCACCTGACAGTTGTAAGATAGGTTGGTTTGGTTTGCATTTTCTGATGACTAAGGATAATGAGCATTTCCTTAAGTGCCTTTCAGCCATTTGAGATTCCTCTGTTGAGAGTTCTCTTTTTAGATCTGTACATCATTTTTTAATTAGATTATTTGGCCTTTAGATGTCTAGTTTCTGGAGTTCTTTGTATATTTTGGAGACTGGTCCTCTGTCATATGTTGGGTTGGTAAAGATCTTTTCCCAATTTGTAGACTGTTGTTTTGTCTTGTTAACTGTGTCCTTTGCTTTACAGAAACTTGTTAGTTTCAGGAGGTTCCATTTACTCACTGTTGCTCTCAGTGTCTGTGCAATCAAAGGCTACTTCCCACTTTCACTTTTATGAGGTTCAGTGTGGTAGGATTTATGTTAAGGTCTTTGATCCATTTGGACTTCAGTTTTGTATATGGTAATAGATATGGATCATTTGCATTCTTCTACATGTCAGCATCCAGTTTTGCCAGCACCATTTGTTGAAGATGCATTTTTTTTTCATTTTATAATTTTATCCTTTGTCAAAAATCATGTGTTCTTAGATTTGTAGATTGATATTAGGGACTTTGATTTGATTCAATTGTCTGTTTTATGCCAATACCACACTGTTTTCATTACTATAGCTCTATAGTAGAGTTTGAAGTCAGGTATGATAATGCTTCTGGAAGTTCCTTTATTGTACAATGTAGAAGGAAGTTTCTGTCCTGCCCTGCCCTGCAGCCATTCAGTACTAAATAAACACACAAATATATATTAATTATAAATATTGCTCAGGCATATTACCAACAAACTCTTACAACTTAAATTAACTCATAATTTTTATCTATGTTTGGCTATGTGGCTTAGTACCTTTTCTCAATAAGACATTTTCATCTTGCTTAGGTACAGGATTGTTTTGGCTATCCTGGGGTTTTTGTTTTTCCATGAGAATTTTAGTATTGTCCTTTCTGATCTGTGAATTTTTTTTCTGGGATTTTGATGTGAATTGCATTGAATCTGTAGACTGCTTTTGGTAAGATTGCAATTTTTACTATGTTAATTGCACCTATCCAAGAGCATGGGAGATCTTTCAATTTTCTGATATCTTCTCCAATTTCTTTTTTAAAAAAGACTTAAAGTTTTTGTCATATAGGTCTTTCACTTGTTTCGTTAGAGTTACCCCAAGATATTTTATTTGATTTGTGGCTATTATAAAAAGGTGTTTTTTCTCTGATTTCTTTCTCAGCCTGTTTTTCATCTGTATTTAGAGGGGCTACTAATTTTTTGAGTTAAACTTGTATCCTACTACATATCTGAAGATGTTTGTCACTAAGAGTTCCCTGGTAGAATTTTTTGGGTCATTTATGTAAACTATCATATCATCTGAAAATAGTAAAAGTTTGACTTCTTCCTTCCCAATTTGTATCTCCTTGATCTCATTTTTGTTGTCTTGTTGTTCTAGATAGAGCTTCAAATACAATATTGAAAAGATATGGAGAGAGTGGACATCCTTGCCTTGTTACTGATTTTAGTGGAATCATTTTGAATTTTGAGTTTGTTTCCATTTAGTTTGATGTTGGCTGTTAGCTTGCTGTATGTTGCCTTTATTGTGTTTAGATATGTTCTTTATCACTGATCTCTCCAAGAACTATCATGAAGGGGTGTTGGATTTTGTCACAGGCATTTTCAGCATCTAATGAGATGATCATGTGTTTTTCTTTTCAGTTTGTTGATATGGTGGATTACATTGATAGATTTTCATATATTTGAACCATCCTGCATCTCTAGGATAAAGCCTGCTTGATTATGATGGATGATTTTTCTGATGTGTTCTTGGATTCAATTTGCCAGTATTTTATTGAGTATTTTTGCATCAATGTTCATGAAGGAGACTGGTCTGTAGTTCTCTTTCTTAGCTGCATCTTTGTGTGGTTTGGGTACCAGTGTAGCTGTAGCCCTGTAAAAAATAAAGTTTGGCAATGTGTCTTCAGTTGCTATTGTGTGCAACATTTTAAGGAGTATTGGTATTAGATCTTTTTGAATTCCTGGTAGAATTCTGCACTGAAACCATCTGACCCTGGGCTATTTTTGGTTAGGAGATTTTTTTTTTAATTTTGAGTGCTAATTATAATTTTTAAATTTAAATGAGAAACAAGCTTGTTTACATATTAATCCCAGTTCCCTCTCCACCTCCCCTGCTGCCCGCTAACCCCCTATCTCATTCCCTTTGTGCTTCCCAGAGAGGGTGAGGTCTTTCATGGGGGATCTTCAAAGTCTGTCATATCATTTGGATCAGGGCCTAAGCTGAGATAGTATCCCTCTATGTGGAATGGGCTCCCCAAATCCATTCATATACTAGGGATCAATACCTATTTACTACCAGAGGTCCCATACATTTCTGGGGCCTCCTCACTGACACCCACGTTCAGGGGGTCTGGATCAGTTGGTTAGGAGACTTTTGATGATTGCTTCTATTTCCTTAGAGGTTATAGGCCTATTTAAATTGTTTATTTGTTCTTGATTTAATTTTGGTGTGTGATACCTATCCACAAAATTATTCATTTCCTTTCATTTTTCCAATTTTGTCAAGTACAGGTTTTTTGAAGTATGACCTTATGATTCTCTGGATTTTCTCAGTGTCTGCTGTTATTTCCCCTTCTTCATTAATTTACATATTCTCTCCCTGACTTTTGGATAGTTTGGATAAATGCTTGTCTATATTGTTGATTTTCTTGAAGAACCAACTCTTTGTTTCATTGATTCTTTGTATTGTTTTCTTTGTTCCAATTTTTATTGATTTCAGCCCTCAATTTGATTATTTCCTGGCATCTACTCATCTTGGGTGAGTTTGCTTCTTTTTTCTAGAGCTTTCATGTGTGCTATTAAGTTACTAGTGTGAGAGCTCTCAATTTCTTTATGTAGGCACTTAGTGCTATGAACTTTCTGTCCTCTTAGCACTGTTTTCAAAGTGTACCATAAGTTTGGGTATAATGTGCATTCATTTTCATTGAAGTCTATGAAGTCTTTAATTTTTTTCTTTATTTCTTTCTTGACCCAAGGGTGATTAAATTGAGCATTGTTCAATTTCCATGAGTTTGAAGGCTTTCTGCAATTTGTATTGTTGATGAATTCTATCTTTAAGCCATGGTGATCCCATAAGATCCATATTTTCTTGTATCTGTTGAGGTTTGTTTTGTTGCCAAGTATGTGGTCGATTTTAGAGAAGGTTCCATGAGGTGCTGAGAAGAAGGTATGTTCTTTGTATTTGGGTAGAATGTTCTGTAGATATATGTTAAACCCAACTGAGTCATAACTTCTGTTAGTTCATTTATTTCTCTATTAAAATTCTGACTGGTAGTCACACCCAGTGGTGAGATTAGGGCATTGAAATCTCCCACTATTAATGTGTGGGTCTGATGTAGTGATATATTATTTATGATTTATTAAAGCTTGCCTGAAGATTCAGAAAGCAAAGCCAGCCTCAAGCTATAGAGATCAGGCAGTGGTGATACAAACCTTTAATCTCAGCAGCCAGAAGCTAGGAGGTGGTGGTACACACCTTTAATCCTAGGATTCAGGATTAAGACTTAGAAGGATCTCTGTGAGTCCAAGGTCACCCAGATGCACACAAGATTGATTCAGTCCTAAGGAGAAACAGCTCACACAAAGATGATCTTAGTACCTGGGATCACATGCCTTTAATCCCAGCACTGGGGGTGGGGGGGCGGTATAAACTATAGGACCAGGGTCTTCCATAGTCAGTAGTCAGCATTCATTCTCCAGCCATGTTGAGAAAAGAAAGACACTGAAGTCTCAGGATTCTTGAGCCATGTTGAGGATAGGTTACAGCCTGAAGTTTAGTGAAGCCAAGATCATTGTTCTGTCTGAGACAGAGTGAGATCTAGTGCCTGGCTGCTTTGCTTTTCTGATCATGAGACAAGCATTATTAAATCATAAATAATATATCACCACAGTTTGAAGTGTGATTTAAGCTTCAGTAATGTTTCTTTTACAAATGTGGGTGCCCTTTATTTGAGGCATAAATGTTCAGAATTGATATTTTATTTTCATGTTTTTGTTTCTGTGAAGAATAAGAAATGGCTTTCTTCATCTCTTTAGATTAATTTTAGTTTGAAGTCTATTTTGTTAGATATTAGGATAGCTACACCAACTTGTTTCTTAGGTTCATTTGACTGGAAAAACTTTTCCTAACCCTTTTCTCTGAGTTAATTTTTGTCTTTGTAGTTGAGGTGTGTTTCTTGAAGCAGAAGGATGGATTCTGTTTTTTAATCCAATCTGTTAGCCAGTGTCTTTTTGTAGTAGAATTGATTCCATTGATATTAAGGGATAATAATGACCTGTGATTACAAGTTCCTGTTAATTTTTGTTTTTGTTGTTGGTGACGATATTGTGCATGTATTTTTCTTCTTAGGATTTGTTGGCATGGGATTATCTATTGCCTGTGTTTTTGTTTTTGTAGGTAACTTCATTGGGTTGGAGTTTTCCTTCTAGTAGTTTCTATTGGTCTGGATTTGTGAACAGGTATTATTTAAATATAGTTTTGTCATGGAATATCTTGTTTTATCCATCTATGGTGATTGAATACTTTGATGGATATAGTAGTCTTAGGTGGCGTCTCTGGTCTCTTAGTGTCTGCATAACTACTGACTAGGACATTCTGGCTTTCATTCTTTCCATTGACAAGTTGGATGTATTTCTTCCATATATGCCTTTGTATGTTAATTGACCTTTTTCCTTTGCACCTCTTAATATTCTTTCTTTATTCCATATGTTTAGTGTTTTGATTATTATGTGGCAAGGAGATTTTGTATTTTTGGTCCAGATTCTTTGGTATTCTGTAAGCTTCTTTTATTTTCTTGGTTACATCTTTGTTTAGGTTGGGAAAGTGTTCTTCTGTGATTTTGTTGAATATATTTTGTGTATATTTGAGCAGGAGTTCTTCTCATTCTTCTTTCCCTATTATTCTTATGTTCAGTCTTTTCATGGTGTACCAGGTTTCCTGGATGTTTTGTGTTAAGAATTTGTTGGATTTAACATTTATTTTGACCAATGAATCTATTTCCTCTATTATATCTAGAATGTTTGAGATTTTCTCTTCCATTTCTAATATTCTGTTGTTTATGCTTGTGTCTGTAGTTCCTGATTGTTTTACCTAGATTTTCCATTTCTCTCAGTTTGTGTTTTCTTTATTGCCTCTACTTCAGTTTTCAAGTCTTGAACCATTTCTTTCACCTGTTTGATTGCTTTTCCTTGGTTTTCTTTAAGGAATTTGTTGATCTCTTCTAATTTTTTGTCTTTCCCACCATTTCTTTAAGGGAATTTTTCATTTCCTCTTTAAGAGCCTCAATCATCTTCATAAAGATATTTTTAATGTCATGTATTTCTGCTTCATCTGTGTTGGGATGTTCAGGTCTTGTTATTTTTTATTTGTGTATATGTGTTCTTTTTTAACTTTATTTTTATTAAATTCTTTAATTACTACTCATATTTACATACTCATCCACCCATTCCCTAGCTCTCCCATCATCCCATGTTCCCCTCAACCCCTCCCAAGACACCCGAAAGTCCTCCTCGGGGATATTGAGGCCCCCCACCAGGGACCTTCAAAGTCCGTCATATTGTTTGGGGGAGGGTCTAGGCCCTCCTTGCTGTATTTGGGCTACAATAGTATCCCTCCATAGGGAATGGACTCCCAAAGTCCATTGTGTTCTAGGGATAAACACTGGCTCCACTGTTAGAGGGCCTATAGACTATCTTGGCCTCCTAGCTGGCAACCACATTCAGAGGGCTTGGTTTAGTCCAATGCTGTTTCCCCAGCTTTGTGACAAGGGTCTGCATGTTATCAGTAGGTCATGTCCACTGTTTCTGCAGGTCTCTCCAGCCCTGTCTTTGCTCATTTGCTCATCCCTCCTCCCTCTCCACAACTGAACCCCAGTAGTATGGTTCAGTTATAGAACTACTAGTTTCTAGTAGTTCTGTATTTCCCTTTGTTTTGTTGAGTGTATTCTTACCCTGTTGTTTAGCCACCTCTTCCTGCAGGGGTATGACTCTGGTGGTCACTCCGCCAGTTTCAAGTGGTGCTATATCTCTAGTGATCATTCTTCTAGGTGGGGCTGAGCCTGAGACTCCAGTGGTTGGATAGTTTCTGGCAGCTGCAGCTGTAGCCTTGGCCTGCAATGGTACTAATGCTGTCTCCTGGCATGGCCTGGAGACACTGTGCTGACAGTCTCCCTGTGAGCCCAGAGGCACTTCTTAAGATAGTTTCTGGAATCCATTGCTGCTTGCTTTACCAAGGTTCAGACCAAAAGGGACGATCCTATCCTTAGCATGCATGACTTCAGACTCATAAGGCAATGTTTTAAAAGTGAAACTTAATTAGTCTTTAAACTTCTATAATACTTGTATGGAATATTTATACACAGTACAAATCTATGAACTAGTAAGACTATAATTGGTAGCATTGCTCTTCATATTTTTATGTTTTAATTTTGTTGTATGACTGATAAGATGTTCCAGTAATTCACCTGCAGTATTGGTAACCTTGAACAGTGTTGTTGATTCAGTAAGTCAACTGCAGTGTTGATAGCCTTGGACAATGTTGTAGATTCATTAAGTCACCTGTAGTGTTGATTGTCTTGGTAAGTGTTGTAGATACTACATAAGGTTAGAAATAGAAAGCTGGAATCTCTGATTCTTCAGTGCCACCAAAAAAGTGAAGTATTACTAGTTACTAAGACCAATGATGCATATTTAGCTCTGGCCAACTAGCAGAATGGCTTTGCACATGAAAGACAGGAGAATGATGGAGTAATGTAAACATAGAATAATATACAGATAGGTATTTTTACTAGTACATTGCATACTAAACACAAATCAGGAAACCATGGGAGTGATTTAGAAAGCAAAAACAAACAACTATTAACTGCAGATTAAATAGCAGGAAGTTCTCTCAGACACTGAAGCATTTGACTTGATGAAATGCAACTTCCCTCTGCCCTGGCCCTTGGAGCTTTCTGTGCTGACCTAAAAAGTCATTATCAAATACTAACATCTAGATTGTCTCCAATGTTCCAAAATTGTAATTCTTTGGTTTCTCAGCACCATTTGTTAAAAAGATTAGGGTATACTTTTCCCATTGAACTGTCTTTGTTTTTATGTCAAAGATCACTAACTGAAATCATGTGGATTTTCCCTGGATATACAAGTCTATGTCATTTGCCTGTAAACCAATCAGCCAATGCCTTGTTTCCTTAGTTAATGTGATATTATAATTCTTGAAATTATTACCAAGAACCTTTTAACAATGTTCTTCAGGATCATGTTGGATATCCTGAATTTGTATTTTCATGTAAACTTTACAATCATATTGTTAATACCTATGATATAACTTTCTGGAATTTTTATTTTAGATGACAATCTATAGATCAAGTCACAAGGCATTAATACTATGGCAATGTCATCATCCAATCCATCCACACACATTTATACCTGCATACATGTGCATACACACATGGGGAGAGAGAAAAGAAAGGAGAGAAAGATATTGAAAGCCTTTGGTTCACATAGTGACATAAGAGTTCTTTCCATAATGATATGATCCTAAAGTTATTTGAGGCTACCTTTCCTTAACTTGTTCCTCATCCTGAGGGAAATAATTTAAGTTTGGACAACATAAGTGTCTGTTGTTGTCAGGTCAAGAAATACATAATTTTTCCATTGTTGGCCAACTGTGAGGGCTTCAGTTAGAGTATAAAGTACTTTATTTCCCCCAACATTTGGTAGAGCTCTTATGGATGGTTTTGTTCTTGTTGTTTTCCTCTGGCAACTTGGAGACCCACACCAGTGAATTTTTCAAATGTCAAAGCATCCCCAAGTATATGGACTAAATTTCACTTGTTAGTGGGTATTTGTAGTATGTAATTCTTTTTGTACATTTATACATTGTTGGTTTTAATATTTAATGCATTCCTCAGGAGATTTAAATGAATTTTCATGAGAGATATTAATCTGTGAATTTTTCTTTAATAATGTCTGTACATCAAAAATACTTAACATAAATTAAGAGAAAGTCATTAGGCAACACTAATTTTTATATGTTTTCAAGTGTTTATTATAAACGTTCTTCATTTTATAATCAGCATTAGTGTTCTATTTATTTGGCCTTCTTAGTCCATTAAAATACAACTCAGCAGATAAAATAAAGTCAAAAGCTCTTAAATAACCTAATTCATGTACTCATGGATGAAAATATGTAGGATATCACTATGAGAGTTGACTTGTACCAATTTTACCTAAAATATTAGTAATTTCTGCAATATGATCTTAAACACTTAGATTAGAAGATGCAAATAGTTTAATTTCATTTGGGGGAGAAATTACTGAGTTCCTATTTTCAGAAGTGGGATGTCATACCTGTATGAATGATTGGTCATAGGATCTTCATGTAGGTTTTAAGAGCTTCTCACATCTTATGAGGCAGAAAAGGTTAACCGACTGCTAGCTTAGCAATGTGCTACTTTCACACTGGTGCCACTGATTCCTTAAGGGACTTGAAATTACTGCTGTTTTCACTCTACGTATCAGTTGGTTCTAGCAAGGAAATTGTAAATTTCTTTCATAAAACTTGTAAAAAAATTAAACTAACATGTTAATGATGACAACGGAGAAGGCTTGTAGATTCAAAATACCTTTATTAAGATAAATACCAGCCAAGCGCAAGCCAGAGCATACCCAGAGGCAGCAAGGCAGGGAGGCCAGATAGAAGGGATCCCCATGTGTCTGCAGCCCTTTAAGAACCTATCCTGATCTCCCCTTGACCACGCCCTGACAGCATGGTCAAGCACACCTGTAGCCAGCCCTTAGGCGGCATGGTTACCGTGTCTCCCTACAATTCCCCTTTTAGTCTAAAAGAGGATTAAAACTTAATAATGTAAAATATCCAAAATTAACAATCATAATGGTGAAATACAAGATGATACAATAATCTGCTATTGCACATCCTAACTATGTCTATTCCAGCTAAGCCCTAAAGTCATCTGAAAGGGGTGTCAAATGTGAACAACTCCTTCCAATCCCAACCCTAAACAATAGGAAGTGCTAGTGGGCCTGGCAGACCCATATGGAATCTGATATGCGTAATGTATATAGGATTGTTTCTGTTTCTGATTGTTTCTTGTAATTATAAGAACAACGAGGTTAATTCCATATTATCAGGGATGAATTCTGTGGTCTCTATGTGTAAGACGACTCTCTCTGCATACTGGGAATCAGTAACTATGTTAAGAGGTTCTGTAAAATCCATAAGCACCATGAAAATTGCATATAATTCTGCCTTCTGTACAGATGTATATGGACTTTGAACTATTTTACTTACCTCACCTGCTTTATAACCAGCCTTACCTGATTTGTTAGCATCAGTGTAGAAGGTAAGAACTCCAGAAATGGGAGTTTGTCTTACAATACGTGGAAGAATTCAGACTGTCTTTTTTATGAATTTAATTCTGTCAGTTTTTGGGATAGTTGTTGCTAATTGCTCCCAAAACGTCAGTAAGAGCTGTTTGCCAATATTCATTATCCTTCCATAAGGAGGAAATTTCATCATTAGTTAAAGGTACTATAATTGCTGCTGGATCTTTTCTAGTCAGCTGACAAAGTCTTAATTTGCCTTTTAAAATCAAATCAGAAATATTTTCTATATATGTCTTTAACTTTTTATTCTGCTTATGTGGTAGAAATATCCATTCCAATATAGTGTCTTCGCTCTGCATTAGAATTTCAGAAGGATATTCTCTGGATGGCAAGATAACCAGAACGCAGTCTAAATTAAGGTTTATCCAATCTACCTGTGCATCCAATATTCTGTTTTCTAACCATTGTAGTTCTTTTTCTGCCTTGGCAGATAATATTCATGGAATGTTTAGGTCCTTATCACCGTGAAGAGCCATTTTTAAATGTTTTAAGTATTGACCTTCTACCCCTATAATTGTCTGTATTTGAGAAATTTCTCCTAGCAGCTTCTGAAGACTTTTAAGAGTTTGATAACAATCTCTTCTAATTTGCACTTTCTGTGGCCTAATTCTTTGTAAGTCTATCTTATAACCTAAAAAGTTAATAGAATCTCCTCTTTGTATCTTTTCTGGGACAATCTATAATCCCCATCTAGGCAGAACTTCCTTCACCATGTCAAACATACATTCTAAAGTTTCCTTATTGGAATCTGATAAAAGAATATCATCCATATAATGATAAACAAGAGATTGTGGAATTTTTTTATGAATTATTTCCAAAGGTTGTTGTACAAAGTGTTGACATAAAGTAGGACTATTTATCATCTGCTGAGGTAAAAACTTCCACTGATATCTCCGAACTGGCTGTGAGTTATTAAGAGTTGGTACAGTAAATGCAAATTTCTCTCTATCATTTTCTTGTAATGGTATAGTAAAAAAGCAGTCTTTCAGGTCAATTACTGTGATTGGCCATCCTTTAGGTATTAAGGAAGGCAGTGGCATTCCAGGCTGTAGAGAGCCCATAGGATGAATTACCTTATTTATGACTCTCAGGTCTGTCAGGATTCTCCAGTTACCTGACTTCTTCTTGATAACAAATACAGGAGAATTCCAAGGTCTGGTAGACTCCTCTATGTGTCCAGCCTCTAGGTGTTCCTGTACTAACTTTTCTAGAGGTTCTAGCTTCTCAGAGGTCAAAGCCCATTGCCCTATCCAGACAGGTTCATTTGTAAGCCATTTTCTTTCTTTCTTTCTTTCTTTCTTTCTTTCTTTCTTTCTTTCTTTCTTTCCTTCCTTCCTTCCTTCCTTCCTTCCTTCCTTCCTTCCTTCTTTCTTTCTTTCTTTCTTTCTTTCTTTCTTTCTTTCTTTCTTTCTTTCTCTCTTTCTTAGTTCAAGTTAGGGAACAAGCTTGTTTCACATGTAAGTCACTTCTCCCTCTCCCTCCCCTCACCCCCATCCCTCCTCCCAGACCCCCAACATATCCCCCCCACCACATCCACCCACCACTCCTCAGGCAGGGTAGGGCCCTAAACAGGGGCTCTGCAGTGTCCTCCAAATCTTCCTGGACTGGGCCTGGGCCCTTCCCCATGTGTCCAGGGCCAGAGTGTGTCCCTTCATGTCAGATGGGCTCTCAAAGTCCCTTCTTGCACCAGGGAAAAATACTAATCCACTACCAGAGCCTCCCTGGAGTGCAGAGGCCGCCTTATTGACATCCAGGTTCAGGGGTCTGCATCAGTCTTGTACTGGCCTCCCAGACAGCATCTGGGGTCAATGGGCTCTCCCTTGTTCAGGCCAACTTTTACTGTGGGTTTCTCCAACCTGGTACAGATCCCTTCACTCTTCATTCCTCCCTCTCTTCAACTAAATTCCAGATTTCAGCTCAGTGTATATCTGTGCATGTCTGTTTCTGCTTCCATCAGCTACTGGATGAGGGCTCTAGGATGGTATAAAGAGAAGCCATCAATCTCATTTTAGGGGAAGGGCTTTTAGGTTATCCTCTGCACCATTGCTTGGATTGTCAGACTGTGCCATCCTTGTAGGTCTCTGGAGATCTCCCTAGTTCCAGATCTCTTCTCAGAACTATAGTGGCTCCCTCTGATATGGTATCTCTCACCTGCTCTCTCTCCTCTATTCTTCCCCCAACTCAATATTTCTGCTCCTCCATTTCCTCTTCTCTACTACTCTTCTCTTGCTCTTATTGTGGCAGCTCCCTCTCCCCTACCCTTATGCAGTCAAGTAGCTCAGGAGTTCATGCTGCTTCCCATTTCTGGGGACCATTTGTCCCTTAGAGTCCTTCATGTTTCCTAGTTTCTTTGGTGAAGGGGATTATAGGTTGGTAATCCTTTGCTCTATGTCTAAAATTCATATATGAGTAAGTGCATAATATGTTTGTTTTTTTTTTTTTTTTGTGACTGGGTTACCTCACTCAGGATGGTTTCTTCTAGTTCCATCCAATTGCCTGGGAATTTCAAGATTCCATTGCTTTTTTCTGCTGAGTAGTACTACATTGTATACATGTACTACATTTTCTCAATCCACTTTTTCATTTGAGGGGCATCTAGGTTGTTTCCAGGTTCTGGCTATTATAAACAATGCTGCTATGAACATGGTTGAACATATGCCCTGGTTGTATGAACATGCACTATTTAGGTATATACCCAAGCGAGGAATGGCTGGATCTTGAGGTAGACTGATTCCCATTTTTCTGAGCAACCGCCATGCTGATTTCCAGAGTCTTACAAGTTCACACTCCCAACAGCAATGGAGGAGTGTTCCTCTTTCTCCACATCCGCTCCAGCATAGATTGTCATTGGTATTTTTGATTTTTGCCATTCTGACAGGTGTGAGATGGTATCTCAGAGTTGTTTTGAGTTGCATTTCTCTGATGGCCAAGGATTTTGAGCACTTTCTTAAGTGTCTTTCAGCCATTTCAGATTCCTCTGTTGAGAATTCTCTATTTAAAAGTTCTGCACCCCACTTTTCAATTTCATTGTTTGGTGTTTTGGTGGCTAGCTTCTTCATCTCCATATATATTTTGGAAATCAGTCCTCTGTCAGATGTGGGATCGGTGAAGATCTTTTCCCAATCTGTGGGTGGTCGTTTTGTCTTACTGACTATTTGCTTTACCTTGTAGAAGCTTCTCAGTTTCAGGAGGTCCCATTTATTAATTGCAGACCTTAATGTCTGTGCTACTGGCATAATGTTCAGGAATCAGTCTCCTGTGCCAATTTGTTCAAGGGTAATTCCCACTTTCTCTTCTAGAAGATTCAGTGTGGCTAGATTTAATGGTGAGATCTTTGATCCATTTGCACTTAAGTTTTGTGCATGGTGAAAAGTCTGGATCTATCTGCAATTTTCTGAATGTCCAAATCCAATTGTGCCAGCACCATTTGTTGAAGATGCTATCTTTTTTCCATTGTATAGATTTAGCACCTTGGTCAAAAATAAGGTGTTCCTAGGTGTGTTGGTTAATGTCAGGGTTTTCAATTCGATTACATTGGTCTATCTGTCTTTTTTTGTGCCAATACCATGCTGTTTTCGGAACTATGGCTCTTGAGTAGAGCTTGAAGTCAAGGATGGTGATGCCTTCAGAAGATCCTTTATTGTAAAGAGTTGTTTTGGCTATCCTGGGTTTTTTATTTTTCCATATAAAGTTGAGTATTGTGCTTTCAATGTCTGTGAAAAACTGTTTTGGGATTTTGATGGGGATTGCATTTAATTTGTAGATTGCTTTTGGCAGGATTGCCATTTTTACTATGTTAATTCTACCTATCCAAGAGCATGGAAGATCTTTCCATTTTCTGGTATCTTCTTTAATTTCTTTCTTTAAAGTCTCAAAGTTCATATTATACAGGTCTTCCACTTTTTTGGTTAGTGTTACCCCAAGATATTTTATGTTGCTTGTGGATGTTGTGAAAGGTAATGTTTCCCTGATTTCTTTCTCATTGGATTTATCATTTGTATATAGTAGGGCTACTGATTTTTTTTTTGAGTTAATTTTGTATCCTGCTACCTTGCTGAAGGTGTTTATCAGCCATAGGCGTTCCCGGTAGAGTTTTTCGGGTCAATAACGTAGACTATCATGTCATTGCAAATAGTGAAAGTTTGACTTCTTCCTTTCCAATTTGTATCACTTTGATGCCCTTTTCTTGTCTTATTGCTTTAGCTTGAACTTCAAGTATAATATTGAAGAGATATGGAGATAGTGCACAGCCTTGTCTTGTTCCTGATTTTAGAGGAAACACTTTGAGTTTCTCTCTATTTAGTTTGATGTTGGCTATTGGTTTGGTGTATATCACGTTTATCATGTTTAGATATGTTCCTATTATTCCTGTTTTCTCCAAGATCTTTATCATGAAGGGATGTTGGACTTTGTCAAAGGTTTTTCAGCATCTAGTGAGATGATCATGTGGTTTTTCTGTTTATATAGTGGATTACATTGATGGATTTTCGTATGTTGAACCATCCTTGCATCCCTGGGATGAAGCCTACTTGATCATGGTGGATGATTTCTCTGATATGTTCTTGGATTAATTCGCCAATATTTTATTGAGTATTTTAGCATTGATGTTCATGAAGGATATCGGTCTGTAGGTCTCTTTCTTAGTCATATCTTTGTGTGCTTTGGGTATCAAAGTGATTGTAGCCTTGTAGAAAGAGTTTGGCAATATCCCATGTGCTTCTATTGTTTGGAACAATTTGAGGAGTGCTGGAATTAGCTCTTGTTTGAATTTCTGGTAGAATTCAGCAGTGAAGCCATCTGGTTCTGGGCTTTTTTTTGGTTGGGAGGCTTTTGATGACTGCTTCTATCTCATTAGGGGTTATAGGTCAATTTAAACTGTTTATCTGATCTTGATTTAATTTTGGTAAGTGATATTTATCCAGAAAGCTATCCATTTCCTTTAGATTTTCCAATTTTGTGGAGTACAGGTTTTCAAAGTATGACCTGAAGATTCTCTGGATTTCCTCAGTGTCTGTTGTTATAACCCTCTTTTCATTTCTGATTTTGTTAACTACCATGGTCTCTCTCTACATTTTGGTTAGTTTGGCTAGAGGTTTTTCTATCTTGTTGATCTTCTCAAAGAACCAACTCTTTGTTTCATTGATTCTTTGTACTCTTTTCCTAGTTTCTACTTTGTTGATTTCGGCTCTCAGGTTGATTATTTCCTGGTGTCTATTGCTCCTTGGTGAGTTTGCTTCTTTTTGCTCTAAAGCTTTTAGTTGTTCTGTCAATTCTCTAATGTGACTTTCCTCCAGTTTCTTCATGTGGCCACTTAGTGCTATGAATTTACCTTTTAGCACTGCTTTCAGAGTGTCTTATAAGTTTGGGTATGTTGTGTCTGCATTCTCCTTAAATTCTAGGAAGTCTTTAATTTCTTTTTTTATTTCTTCCTCAACCCAGGAATGGTGCAATTGGGTGTTATTTATTTTCCAAGAGTATGTAGGTTTTCTGCAATTAGTTTTGCTCTTGAATTCTAGCTTTAATGCATGGTAATCTGATAAGATACAGGGGGTTATTTCAATTCTTTGTAACTATGGAGGTTTGCTTTGCTGCCAACTATGTGGTTAATTTTTGAGAAGGTTCCATGTGGCGCTGAGAAGAAGGTATATTCTTTTGTGTTTGAATGGAATGTTCTATAGATATCTGTTAAACCCAGTTGGGTCATAACTTCTGTCAGATCCTTTGTTTCTTTGTTAAGTTTCTGTCTGGTGATCCTGTCTAGTGGTGTAAGGGGGGTGTTGAAGTCTCCTACTATAAGTTTGTGTGGTTTTATGTGTGGTTTGAGCTTTAGTAATGTTTCTTTTACAAATGTGGTTGCCCTCGAATTTGGGGCATATATATTCAGGATTGAGACTTCATCTTGATGGGCTTTTCCTGTGATGAGTATGAAATGCCCTTCTTCATCTCTTTTGATTGCTTTTAGTTTAAAGTCTAATTTGTTAGATATTAGGATTGCTACACCAGCTTGTTTCTTGAGCCCATTTGATTAGAAAATCTTTTCCCATCCTTTTACTCTGAGGTATCGCCTGTCTTTGAAGTTGAAGTGTGTTTCTTGTAAACAGCAGAAGGATGGATTCTGTCTTCGTATCCATTCTGTTAGCCTATATCTTTTTATGGGTGAGTTAAGACCATTGACATTTAGGGATATTAATTCCATTGTTCATTGGTTCTTGTTTGTTTTGGATTTATTGTTGTTGGTGTCATTGTCTGTGGATTTTGCCCTCCTGTTTCTTTTTGTGTTTGGTAAAATTAGATTATCTATTTCCTGTGTTTTTGTGAGTGTAGTTATGTTTGTTTGGTTAGAGTTTTCCTTCCAGAACCTTCTGTAGTGCTGGATTTGTGGATATGTATTGTTTAAATCTGTTTTTGTCATGGAATATCTTGTTTTCTCCATCTATAGTGATTGAAAGTTTTGCTGGGCATAGTAGTCTGGGTTGACATCCATGCTCCCTTAGTGCCTGTAGGGTATGTATCCAAGACCTTCTGGCTTTCAGAGTTTCCTTTGAGAAGTCGGGTGTGATTCTGATTGGTTTGCCTTTATATGTTACTTGGCCTTTTTCCTTTGCTGCTCTTAATATTTTCTCTTTATTCTGTAGATTTGGTGTTTTGATTATTGTGTGTCAGGGGGACTTCTTTTTGTGGTCCAGTCTGTTTGCTGTTCTGTAAGCTTCTTGTACTTTCATAGGCATATCCTTCTGTAAGTTGGGGAAGTTTTCTTCCATGATTTTGTTGAATATGTTTTCTGTACCGTTGAGCAGTGCTTCTTCACCTTCTTCTATACCTATATTTCTTATTTTTGGTCTTTTCACAGTGTCCCATATTTCCTGGATATTTTGTGTTAGGGATTTGTTGGAATTGAGGTTTTCTTTGGTTGATGAATGTATATCCTCTAGTGAGTCTTCAATAGCTGAGATTTTCTCTTCCATCTCTTGAATTATATTGGTTATACTCACATCTTTAGTTCCTGATCATTTATCCAGCCTTTCCATTTCCAGCATTGCCTCATTGTCTGTTTTCTTTATTGTTTCTATTTCAGCTTTCATGCTTTGAACTTTCAAGAACTTCCTTCACTTGTTTGGATGTTTTTTCTTGGGTTTCTTTAGATTCTTTAAGAGATTTGTTTATTTCTTGAATTTTTTGTTTTGTCTTTTCCTCCATTTCATGTAATTTTTGTTTGCTTTTTCTTCTATTTCTTTAAGGGATTTTCTTGTTTCCTCTTTAAATGCCTCTATCATCTTCCCGAGATAATTTTTGAGGTCCATCTCATCTTCATGCTGTGTGTTGGGCTTTTCAGATCTTGCTGGAGTGGAGTCCCTAGATTCTGGTGGTGTCATACTGGTCTTCCTGTTGTTGAGTGAGACCTTATTCTGTCTTCTTCCCATATCTTCCTCTAGTGCATGCAGGTGGGGTCTCTCTATCTCCTCTTGTGACCCAGTTGTGTGTGGAGGTCAGGAAGTCAATGTCTGCAACTCTGGATGGTCTTGCCTCTCCTGGTAGTCTCCTTACTTGTTGTAGATCCATCGGCAGAAAGGGATGGGAGAGTGGGGTATTTCCAGATTCAGGGAGCTCTTCCTTGTCTGTGCTGTCTACCCCAAGCAGGTGCAGGCCCAGGCAGGTCGGGGTGAATGATGGTTTAGACAGTGGGTAGGTAAGAGCAGAGGCTAACTCACCTCATTCATAGGTTGGTATAGTGGGAAATTACCAATACGGAGTCAGGTAGAAACATAAGAGTATTTAATAGGTAAAAGCCTTACTTTCAGAGCGACCTAGCCAGCCAGCATAGCAGCAGTCTGTACAGCAAGCAGCAAAGTGAAACCGAAAGAGCAAACGCAGTCACACTACATCACTCTGACCACGCCCTCACAAGCGTGGTCAGGCACACCTGTAGCCAGCCCCTAAGTAGGCGTGGCTACAGCTTCCCCTACAGGTCAGTCGGTGGAGAGGGATGGAAGAGTGGGGTATTTCCAGATTCAGGGAGCTCCTCCCTGCCTGGTCGTGTCTACCGCAAGCAGGCAGGTGCAGGTGGGGGGGGCTCGGGGTGAATGATGGTTTGGACTGGGGTTGGGTAAGGGCAGAGGCTCACTCACCTCATTCGTGGGTTGGTCAGCGGAAAGAATCTGTAAGCCATTTTAATGGCAGGGTCTTTGGTTCCTCTGAAGGTCTATCATTTGTATTTAGTTTCTGTACAGCCTGGATGGTTGGTAACTATTTTCCATAGTGTCTTACCCGATCATTCCTACTATCCAGTGAGTCTCTATAACTCGTACTGACACTGGAGGGATGTTAATTTTAGTTTTCTATTGCTGTAAGAGATCATGACCCCAGAGATTTATAGTTATATTTGCCTTGTAAGGTTTCAGTCTCCCTTTCTGTCCTTCCGGTCCAATGCAGACCACCGAGTGAACACTCTGTTGAACTATACTTATACAAAGTACTATAGACAACTGGGTAATGTTGAGAGTGGAAGAAATCGTCTTTCCCAGTGAAGATCCCCCAGCTGGCTATCCACTATCAAGTGGTCAGCATTGAGATTATATTTTTTCAGGTGACATTATATGGACTGATAAGTTGTACTTATATATTTAAGTGTGTGTGTATGTGTGTGTGTGTGTGTGACAACAGAGAAAAAGAAGCTATGAGTTTGAGAGAGAATAAGAGGGTAGTTGGGAGTAGTTGGAGTAATAAAGGGGGTGTGATACAATTAATACTATTTAAATTAATTAACAAATAAATTACTTTATAAAATATAAAAACATAATAAATATTAGATGTTTGTCGTAGCCCTGGCATGCACCTGTTTGTCATGTTAGATTTTAAAACTTTGTATTTGAGTTACTTGAGTTTCATTTTCAAAATGTCATTAAATAAATTTTTACTTGAAATTGGACACAGTTCAATCCATAGAGCTCTTAGTTTTATTTGACCAACAAATATTTGAAAATGGAAAACCTACAGAGATAATAAACTGAAGGCTATCCTAGAATCTTACTTTTCAGTGTCCTACGAAGAACTATGATTGCTATGTTCTGATTCTTGTAAATTCTCTTCATCCACCATGAAAACATTACTTTTTTCCTCAATTATATAAGTTCAAATTTAGTTTATCTTCCAGGTACCATACTAATTGTTTTCCCTGTGGGTTTTTTCCCTACACTACAGAAAGAAATATAAACACAATAGTTACATAGGTCAATAGATATATACTTATCTTAATAAATTGATAGATAAATAAATCTACAGAAAGATAAATCAGCATTCCAATTGATGGTTAGAACAATAGATTTATCCATTGATTAATTGATCAATTATTAATAGAACCCTACATATATCATTAGATCAATTAATAGATCTTAGATAAATATATCATTGGATAGCTATATTGATCAATTAATAGAGCAATAGATTAGAATATTGATCAACATATCAATAATTGATAGATTAATGGAAAGAGCAATAGATCAATAGATAGATCAATAGATCAGCCAACAGACTGATAAATCAATCAATACATAAGTAGATCAATAAATCTGTATATCTATAGATAGTACATAGATAAATCCATCAATTGATAGGAAGGTGCCTTGATACATTGATAGATAAATATATCAACAGACAGATCAATGATGAATTGATTGAACAATAAATGGATCAATAAATGATCAGTAGATCAATTTGATCAAGTGTCTGAGACTGCCATTCAAACCCTTTATGTCTAACCCTTCAAACCTATCCCTATGTTCTCTGGTTCCCAGGAAATTCTTTGCTATACATCCTGTGTTTTAGCCTTAATTGTTTTTTCCAATTTTTCTTTAAATGGTGTTGTTTCTTGCTTAGTTTGCCTTTGCTTTGACATAATAGTTATATTCTATGCTTGTTTTCCTTTCTCATTTTTCTAGCCATCTCATTTCATTTTGAGATGGCAAAACCAGACCTTTCTTGAGAAACACTCTGCTGATGGGTCTCAGTTAAGAGCGTATCCTCATCTGTGATCAGAATTCAGTGCTTGTCTTGGAATGCACACTGTGCTATGACTACACTTTGCTTATCAGCTTCTTTTATCATCGATTGGAACTATGGCTTCCATTTTGTTACCATCAGAATTATGGAATGATTGGCAGGATGCAAATACTTAGAATTTACGTAAAGGATAAATGTCTCTTGGACATAGAAAGCTATTCCAGCAGTTAAAGGAATAATTCACTGTGGGATTTCCGAGAACAGTACTGTTGCTAATAGTCTGCTAGGCTTTCTCCAGTGGAAGCCGAAACCCAAATCCCTGAGGTACCTAGAAATGGACAGGAATTCAAATGCTTGCCCTGAGTGGTCAGGCAGGCATTTTTTTCTGGCTCCAGTTTGGAGCCTTGGACCATGAAGTTGAGTTTGGAACAGCAGCAAGGATGCGTATACCGGATAGATTTTACAGGAACTGAAATGACATTTCCCTCTTGTCTCAATTCTTAATTGGCGGCTCATGGTCACTAGGGTGTTTATACAGCCCCAAGGCTGGCTCCATTCTGTGGCCATCTGTCTCAGTTATAAGCTCACTACAAGTTCCATATGGCTCCTCAATACTGAGCCTGAAGCATTCTCATGTTCCATAGGGCCAGTTGAGACATTACCTTATTTGTTTTGGGTTTGGAATAACTGGAATTGAAATTAGCAGCACTCTACATCTCTCAAAATGTTTTTCTTTTAATAGAAGATGTTGCCATGGGCACCTGGCATCTTTGTCACATCTTTGCACATGTTTACTTTCTAAATAGAGAACACATATTTTTTCCTCTGAAAATAATAGAAAGAAGGGCACATTTTCATTTATAATGTATAACACTAGCACAATTTCCACAAGATTCATGCTCAGCTTCCTAATTCTTTCACAGCACAAAGCTCTATTCTTTTTATTTGCTTGAGGTGATGATGTGGGTGCTTGGCTATCTTGCCAGGGAACTGCAGGATAAGAAGTGGTGTACCTTCATCTAACCAAATATTTTTATTCAACTCAAGCATTTCACATGAGCTGCCTGAATTGTTTCCTAACGGGGATTCTTTGATCTTGGATTTCTCTTCCTTTGTCATACAGAGTCCTAATCCTTGATCTGTAGAATGAACTCCTTACTGTTTACAACTCAATGATGTTGGGAGATTTAGAAAACCATCCAATTCATTAAAATTCTGTCTTACAGATATTGGCATCTCAGTTTGCTGTCCTCATGTCCTCAACAATCTACTTCAATTGCCAAAGCCTCATATTTTCTTCATGATTCAAACTCTTATTCCCACCTCCCACATGGCTTCCCACTTAGTCTCAGTGTGATAAACTGGACCACATCATGCTTATTTAATTTGTTTTTATTGTTTGAGGATTAATTATTCCATGGAAATCTCCATCTTGCAACTGTGTCCTGGCGTGCCTTTACCTTCACATGGGAGCATACTGTATCAGTTTCCTGGCTGTTCTTGAATCCTGATTCCTTCATTCTCCTATTTGGATATCTTAATAAACATTCACATCAACATTCTTCCAATGTAAAACAAAGAACAAATACCTTACTGTTCATATTTCTTTTGTATTTACCTCCTATATTCATCACTAAAACTTACATACTCCTTTATCTGAATGAGCTGTTTTCACTTTACTCCTTTTCACTTCCTTTTCTTTAATCCCCACTAACTACCCTAAAGAACACATCATCATCACTAACAGAAATTCATACTTCCTGAATATTTCTGTCATCTCTGCCATCTTCTTTTCCCTGGATATCCTTACAACCATGAATATTTCTTAGATTTTTACAAACTACAATAAGCTAATTATACAATAAATGACCCTAGCTCTGTTTCCTCAGCAGGTAATAGTAGGTATTCTAAAAGTCAGAGGTAAAACTATTTGGTATTACCCAATACTTGGGTTGTAATATGAGCAAGGCACAAATTCAATTCCACTAACAAACAAATACTCACGAGCAAAACAAACATCAAATGATTGTTTTTGTTTGTTTTTCTTTTCAGTTTTTCATTCTTGAGTTTGTTAAATTAAAAAACCATCACTGTTTATCATGACAGCACAACTAAAAACATACAGTTAATTTATAGTAATCACTCGTATAAACAATTGCCCATTCCCAAACTCTGTGCATTGGCATCTGAAGTCATGAAACTTAGATTAGGCATTTACATCCTTACCATCAACTACATTTTTATTCACTTATTTGCCACATATATACACAAAGGATAAAGAATACTATGGCAGATTTGAAGTTAGGAAGGAGTCTTTCATCAACCATGTATCTTTCCTCTTGCTTGGCTTCTGTCCTTTCTCATAAACTACTATTACACTTTCTTGGTCTCCTTTCTCTTTATACCATATTCACACTTATATCTGCTTATGTATATACATGTATTTATTATAGGCAATGCTCAACATATGAGGGAGAAAATGCTGTCTTTTTGTTTGTTTGTTTCTGTGTTTGAGTGACCTCACTTAATATTATGCTTTCCAAGTGTATTTATTTCGCTGCAAATTTTATAGCTAAATAATGTTCATACACACCCACATATGAACACACACAAATAATCATTCCTCTGTTGACAGCCCTATATGCTGGTGCCATTTCCTTGCTGTCATAAATAAAGCAGTAATGAACATGGATGTTCAAATATCACTATGTTAGGATATGAAATTCTCTGGATATATGCCCAGGAGTAGAATAGCTGAGTCAGATAGTAACTCAACTTTAAATGAGATAGTTGTAGGCATCATATCAGTGAACACCAAATTACACTACAGGGTGATAGTGACAAAGACAGCCAGATTCTGGCATGAAAACAGATTGATGAAAGCTTGTCAAAAACTCAAAAATAAACCAACAAAGCTATGACCACAATGTTTAGAACTGAAGTTGCAAAAACATGCAGTAGAAAAAAAATACTTATTCAACAAATGATTCAGGCAAAACTGGGTATCTACCTAAAGAATGAAATTAGATTCATATATTTCACCTTATAAAATCAGTTGGAGTGGATCAAAGTTCTTAAATTAAATTAAAATCCAAACCCTAAAACTGCTAGAAGAAGGCTACTAGAGAATGTTCTTGTAGATACAGTCTGGCATTGGCATGAAAACAGATTGATGTAACCTTGTCAAAGACTCAAAAATAAACCTTTTATATTGCCATGTCATAAAGCAGATAGGAAAGTTAGTAAAAATATCTCAAAGACATTCCTATACCACTGTGCCTTTTCTATGCTAATGGGGGTAGTTGGGGATGGATAAAGGAAAGAAAAGATCAACAGAGTAATATCATTTTGTCAGTTATTAATATGAAAGCATAATTCAATATTTTATTGGAAGCATATTTGGAAATCTCAGGGTTATTTTCAGTACCTTTTTGCTTTTTTCTTATACTTCCTCTTTTAAGCATATTTGGTGTTTTTCTTAAGGAGATTAACTTTCTTTAACTGCTTTACATCTTTACATTGATTTGAATTGACTCAATGAGACAGCATTGTTTTCTAAAGCATAATTATTGGTAGTAAGTATAACATCCCAGTGCAGACAACTTATATGAGTATGAAATCGTTCATAACATTGTTAATTAACCAAATCAAACCAATCACTTTATTTTCTTTAGTCCTTGTAGATAGCATACAATTTCATAGTTTTAACCACAATAGAATAATTTTAGGACTATTCTGGTGTTTAACTCAGGTTGTCACATGGTTTTTAGCATCACTGTAAGTTTCTTATATGCAGAGAGCTATCTACTTCTTTATTACTTATATATTCCTTGTCATTTTCTCTTATACATACATTTCAGTAAATATTTTTGTTGATGACAGCTTTCCTGCTGGATTATCATTAAAAACTACTTACTCAAAGTTAGCACTAGATTAAAAATGTGGACATGTTAAATTCTAAATGGAACATGTACATCTTTCTCCTAGAAAAACTTAAATATTGTAAGAATATTAAAATTACTTAAAAATTATAAGAAACATATTTGTGTCATAATATGTAAATAAACCAGAGTCTTTTTCTGAGGAAAAATAGTTTTACCTTCTTTTCAGACTTACTTAATGCCTACCTCTTTATTGCTAATATTTATAAATACTGTATTTTTTATGAAACAGTTGAATTCTCAAAATGTTCAAATAGAGACATCTATTCCTCATATATCCTTTTATAGTCAGAGTATCTCACGTATCTATCCAGTTCTCATCTTGGAAACGTTATCATAAATAAAGGTTCTATAGTAAAGAGCAAACTCATTTCAGCTTGTGTACTCTTGAGGAAATACATTTGACAAAATTATGGATTCCTGACACAATATGTATCTACACAAAACAATACTTTTTAGGACATGAATAACAGTCATAAAGTTATATAAGAAATTATAATTCTTTGTCATATTAAAAATACAATTGGAAGAGGCCATTCATAATTCAAGAGAAATATCTTATTTTGCTTCTTAAAGATTTATTTTTATTTTTATTTTTATTTTATTTATGGATGTTTTGCCTGCATGAAAGTGTATGCACCATGTATATTACTGGTACCCAAGAAGGCCATGAGAAAGCATTGGGTCATCTGGAACTTGAGATACAGTCAGTTGTGAGACACAATGTGGGTGCTGGGAATTGAACTTAGATCTTCTGCAAGAACAAAAAGTGCTGCTCTTGGAACCCTTTTTCCCCTTCTAGGTTGCTCCAACCAGTGTTGATATGAAAGTTTATGCCTAGTCTTATTGTAACTTGTTATGCCATGTTTGATTGATATCCCTGGAAGACCTGCTCTTTTCTGAAGTGAAATGAAGGAGACATGGATCTGGGGAGCAGGGAAGTGGGAGGGAACAGGGAGGAGAGGAGGGTGGGGAACCTGTATTTGGATTTGTATGAGAGAAGAATCAAGAGGAAAAAGAAGAGAAAAAACAAGTATACTTACCTGATGAGCCATCTGTCCAGCCCTGTGAAAGGCTCCATCTCTGAAGATGAACCAGATGTAAAATGGAGGAGTGAGGAGTACTGTTTATTCCTTTACTTAACAACTTCAAGAGACATGTTTTATAGTCTTTCACAACAATTCACTATGAATTGATTGTACGGTATTTCACAATTCTAATCATTACTGAGTTGAACATGTTCTTTTTCTTATCAATTTCTTTAATTTATCCATTAACCTATCACTCATATAACCCTCTCAACCTCGTTGTACATCCATGTATTGCTATAGTGTCTCCACTTTCATAATGAGATTGTTCTGGTCACTGTCACAACACTGATTACTTACTTTGCTTAAATTCCACATTTAATGGAAAATTTTAATGCACCTAGATGCAAATTTACTACAGTTTACTCATTTTGTCAAAATATTAGTTCAGTCATTATCTCCCTATTGACATCTTATATAACATTTTTTTCTATCACTTTCCAGACCACAGACCTCTTGTAGTTTGTCATCCTCTTTTGCTTATCTTTCCTTTTGCCTATTTCTGTCAGCTAGAAAGGCAACTATTCCCTGAAGATATCACAATCCTGGCTATTTTCACACCAGTTCCTTTACTCCTAAATTGATCTCTCATGTTTCCATGGTAACAAGTGTTTATATATGTTCTCATCCACATCTATTAACAGCCATTGAACACATATTTATATGATTGTGTTTGTTACATGCATATTGCATTTTCCATAGGTACTTTCAAAAAAGCCAAGCCTACAATTTAATCACCCCTCTCCCACCTAGATATGTCTCTTCTAAATTCTGTCTTTCGGTGAATTCTATTTACAGACAAAAATAAAACAAAGTAACAGCAACAATATATGCTAGGCCTATCTTGTTCTTCCTTCTCTCACAAAAGATCAGTAAATAAGATGTGTAACTGATATACTCATACAGAGTCATAGTGTGGACACACCTGGAAGTCAATTAGTTATAAGTGCACACAAGTCAAAAATCCTACTAAATGTAAATGTCCTTTGCCTTTTAATTGCAGGCCTGTTTCTTTTCATCACACATGAATAGGTGATGCTTAAGTTAGGTGATGCTTAAGACCCAGATCACTCTGTCCATGGCCTTCAACACATACCTTGCCATTTGTGGCCTGTCCCATGATCGCTTTACAGATACCCTATTCTTCTCCCATCAGCACCTACCCAGCTCATAGTTTCCTCAGAAAACGAGGCTCCAGTCCCTGTTTGCAGCTAATATCCAGTTCTCGACTACTTTCTCTATAAATAGATTTCTCCTACCTACAGCCTGGATAATTCGTTTGTCACACTTACCTTCTATAGAAAATGCAGACTTTCCTTATCCACTTCCTCATTTCTGGTCCTGACTGGATACTATTTTAATGCTTCCTTTTTTATGCATTTTACCATATTATGATCTAATTTCCTATTCATATGATTATGCCAAGACTTCTTGAGGGTAACCAGAACTGTCTCAGGACTGAGTTAGCATCTTTTATTTTTCTTCATCTGAATCCTTAATACTAAGCACAGTATTCCTGAAGGATGTATCCTAATATAGAATGTTTTACCCCTTATGTCTGTGTTGCTATGAAAATAGGTAGGAAAGGTTTAGTAGCTTTTGTAAATTCATGTGGCAGCATTCGATGTTCTAATTAATAAGCCAAGAACTAAGTAAATGTTAGTTAATATTTTTTAACAATATTAACTTGATGACTGCCAATTTTCAGTTGTCAGTAGCATTTTTTCTGAGCTCCATGAACTTTAACCAAATAGGTAGCAGATCTTAGTCTTGCAGTGCTTATCTCTAAGAGCCTTATGGTCAAAGGTTTGGTATTTGGACTTTGTAAAGTCTACTCCAACTCCATGTGGGCTATTAATGGCAGTTTCTGCCTTTGAAAGAAGCATACAGTATCTTTATATCCACTTAAATAGTCATAGACTGCCATGGGAAATATAAAACTAACAAGGAACTCATGAAATTGGGGTTTTGAAAAAATACTGCACCCATGATGATCGGCAATATGGGCCACTGGGGTTTTGGCTTCTTATTTCTCCTGTTTTGTTGGCTACACATTTTCCTCAGATTTTATCTTCAGAAGTGGTCAGAGTGAGCAGTGCTCAGCTTCCAATGGTTTCAGAATATTCGAAGCCAACATTCTTTGTGCTGTTCTTTGGAGGATCCAGCCAATTTGAACTTAATTGCCATGGCACTTACTGGTTAGTGTCACTTTTGGGCTTTATTGTTTGCTATGATTATAATGATCACTCATCTGCCCTCCTTGCAGTTCAAATGGTAACATATAACTTGATATATTGTTGGCAATACCCTCCATTGGCTCTCTTGTTTCATAGGAGCCAGTAAGTCAAGTTGATCTTTAATGACTTACTCATGGTATAGCTCAATAGCAACCAAGGAAGCACACTGGTGGCTGAATAAATTGCTTGCAGCTTCCAGAACACTCCAAACCAATGGTGACCACAGTAATAAATCACTGAGAGTGGGAATATTTTTTCTTATAATATTCCCAAATAAAACTTTCCCCATATACAAACTTTTTTTTCCTAAGAAGGAAAAGTAAAAAAAAAAAAAAACTCTCTTTTGACCTATGACTTTAACAATTTTTTTACTTATGTGTGTTTACTGTATTATCCACACATACAATCACTCACTTAAATAAGAAATACATCCACATAATAAAACACTCTTAAAAATGACATGTATTCAATGAAAGCATTGCATCATATCCCTCCTGCCCCCTATTTCTAGCCAACTAAACAGTTATTGGATTCTTGCCTTATGGTTAAGGCCTGTGCTTCTCCATTTATATTTATATTTTTCTTTCCTTAAGAAACTTAAATAATTTCCAGTTTCAACTCCAAAGACCAGCTGCTGAAAGAGAGATGATATTAAAATAATATCTGTTCCATTACAAAGAAAACCACACATTCAGAGCCACTATCAATAGTAAGTAGCTCTCGTTTTTAGAGAGAAGCATGTTTATTCTTATGAAGGCTGGCAGTGCAAGCTTGGAACACATAAATACTTAAGAAACAGACAAGGCTACAGAGTGAAAATAATCATCCTGGCTAGATCTAAGTGTTTCATAGTTTTCCTGTATATATATGTGTGTGTGTGTGTGTGTGTGTGTGTGTGTGTATTTCAGATTTAAGTGGCATGTTAGCAAGAGAAATGTGCAAGAGATACATCCAGTCCATTTACTTAGAAACATAATTTTGAAAAAACTTAATGCTTTAAAATTTTAATTTTTCCATTCATTTAAATTAGAAACAAGATTGTTTTACATGTCAATCCAGTTCCCTCTCCCTCCCCTCCTCCCCTGCCCCCCACAAACACCCTACCTTTCCCATACCCTTTCTACTCCCCAGGCAGGGTGAGGCCTTTCATGGGGGGATCTTCAGAGTCTGTCATATCCTTTGGGCTAGGGCCTAGGCCCTCCCCTATGTGTCTATGCTGAGAGAGTATTCCTCTATGTGGAATGAGCTCCCAAAGTCCATTCCTATGCTGGGGATAAGTACTGATCTACTACCAGAGGCCCCATAGATTTCTGAGGCCTTCTCATTGACACCCCCATTCATGGATCAGTCCTATGCTGGTTTCCTAGCCAACAGTCTGGGTCCATGAGCTCCCCCTTGTTCAGGTCAGCAGTTTCTGTGGGTTTCACCAGCCTGGTCTTGACACCTTTCCTCATCACTCCTCCCTCTCTGCAACTGGGTTCCAGTTCAGTAATTAGTTGTGGGTGTCTGCTTCTACTTCCACCAGCTGCTGGATGAAGGCTCTAGGATGGAATATAAGTTAGTCATCAATCTCATTATCTGGGGAGGGCATTTAAGGTAGCCTTTCCTCTGTTGCTTAGAGATTGTTAGTTGGTGTCATCCTTGTAGATCTCTGGACATTTCCCTGGTAAACCAAGAAGACTATGCTCCTGTACCAGGCTAAGAGGAACGCACAGTAACATGGAGTCAGGGAGTCTGGGGGAAGAAAGAGGAAGGCACTAAGAAAATGTAAAACTCTGTTGTTTTATCTTTGCACATGTCTCTTTAAACCTATAATGATTTCTCTTTAAACCTATAATGGCTCCCTGTATTATGATATCTCTTATCTTGCAACAAGGACATCTGTTCAACTATGTTCATAGCAGCATTATTTGTAATAGCCAGAATCTGGAAGCAACCTAAATGCCCCTCAGCTAAAGAGTAGATGGAGAAAATGTGGTACTTTTACACAATTGAGTACTACTCAGCAGAATAACAACAACAACAAAAAACAATGGAATCTTTAAACTCACAGGCAAATGGATGGAACTAGAAGAAACCATTCTGAGCGAGGTAATCCAATCACAAAAAGACAAACATGGTATGTACTCACTCATATATGGATTCTAAACATAGAGCAAAGGATTGCCAGCCTAAAATCCACACTGCCAGAGAAGCTAGGAAACAAGGAGGACCCTAAGAGAGACATACATGGTCCCCTGGAGAAGGGGAAAGGGACAAGATCTCATGAGCTTAAAAATATATAATCTCTTACATTTTAAAAGAATTTGAAACCCTTTGTGAAAAAATCCTTTGCCAATCCAACATCCTTTTAGACAACAAATCTGTTACCTAATTCCCAATTCACTGATGAAATTACATCAGATACCCAGAAATGTCTAATTTGCTTCAATTTGCACACAACCCAGAGAAAAATTAACAAGGGATCTACCAGAGGAATTGGACAAAATTTGTAAAGCTTACTGATTAAAAAATTCTGTGGGTTTTTTTTTTATCTTTTTTCATTTTTTTCTTAAAATTACACTAACATTCCTAACTTGGTCCAATATGATTTCATTTGGGAGGAGTACATGTGCAAAGATAAAACACCATAGTTTTACATTATCTTGCTGCCTTCTTCTTTCGTCCCCCAGACTCCCTGACTCCATGACATTGTGTGTTCCTCTTAGCCTGGTACAGGAGCATAGTCTCCACGGTTTACAGGAAACCTTTAGATATATGAGAAAGAAGCCAATGGGGCTGAGGTTTGTTTTGGAACTGGAAGGTCCTAAGGAGCCTGTCTCCTGTTCCATGCATTAACTGTCCTACCTGGAGCATGGTGTGGGAGAGAACAGAAAGCAGAGGCCCTGAGAAGTTGGTTTTCCTGAGGTTTCAATGCTGCCTTTGAGTTTCAGGAACTTCATCTTCAGTAAAGGCTTTTGTTTTTGCTTAAAGGCCCAGTGTCCAGCAGTGATCCTATGGACAGGACACTTTTGAGGTCACACTTGGTCCTTCTCAGAAGAGTCTACACCATCCACAGATCCACAGTAGGAAACACGACCTCACAACTTCCTAGTTTCTGTGGACTTGTTTGTCTCTTAAGCAGAGGACAGAAAATGTTGCCATATTCACTCAGGAAAATATGAATTCAAGACAAGCTGAGTTTTAACAAGTTTGCATAAGAATCTCTCTCTCTCCATATGTTTGTGCATGTATGTATTCATCATCCTAGAGAATTTTCTTTGTCCACTCCATTTGCTAGCCATCATCTGTGCTATCTTTTCATTTTGCTCAAATTGTTAAATGACTGTCACTTTAGTCTGCACAGTAGATGTTAAGAATACTGAGGTCTACCAGCTCTTTTCTGTGTATTCAGTGTGCTGAATACAAGATAAAACAATGGCATTTACACTTAGTCATTGAGAAATCAGTTACTATGGAAGATAAGTAAATTGTTTCTGTTCCTGCACCTTCTATCTGTATTGATCTGCTAAAAATTGTACAATCTTGCTATACTTTATAGAAATCAGTACTTGGAGCTGTTTTGACTTCTAAGTTGACGTTTACATGCTAGTAGATCACCAGATTTTGTGTGTGTATTCTGTTGTGTTTTCATGGTTAGGAGTGGCAAGACAAGAGATGTCTTCCTCAATTGCTGTTCATCTTAATTTAGAGTGCCTCACTGAGACTGACACTCTTATTTGACTAGGTTCTCTGATTAGCAAGCCCCAAAATATTCTTGTCTTGGTCTACCCAAAAGAGGGGTTAAAGAACACATTGCTTAAACATAGTCTTTTGTGTGGGTACTGTGGATAGATATTAATTCCTCATGATGTTGCAGAAACCAGTTTATGGACAGAGCCATTATTCTTGACCCAGATGTTGTTATTTTTGTTGTAAAGTTTTTAATCATTGTTTTTTGTGTGTGTTTGTAGGGAGTGGGAGGTGCCATAGTGCATGCATGGAGGTCAAAGTACATCCTTCTGCGTGGTACCTATGCTTGTGTTGAGTAATCAGTATGTGGATTATAATGTGTTGTTTTACTGAATAATACTTAACAGTCCTTCAATTTTATACCTATTGGGTTTGATAGGTAGTTAAGTTTTCTTTTAAAATCTGATTGTAGGACTACAACTTGTATATGGCAATTGGAGTTTGCTCTTTACATTGGGCATTTTGGAAAACAAGAGCATATGATCAGTATCTCAGATTATTATTATAATATTAGAAATAAGATAAGTGATATTATTTACTTAATTTTTACCTTTCAGTATGTCCTCAAGTGTTTATATCAGTTTATAAAATACTCTATTGTCATTGGAAGGAAAATAAAAGTGTGCTTTCTGTGCATAAAAATGCCCATACCTCTTGCGTCCAAGGAGGTCAAATATACACCAGAATAGGTAGGGAAAGAAGTTATGGAAGGAAAGCCCAAGTTAATCAAATAAACACACTAAAGGTCATCCCAGTGGCATCCACATTGTAGTTAGTCTCTATTTATCTTAAAATAATTTCTCACTTTGTCAAATTTAATGGTGCATTCATAATGAAATGTCAAAGAATTCACAACTGGTTTTGATGATAAAATGGTTTAGAAATGTAATCATATTATATAGACTGTTCCATTTCTTACAGCACTTCCAAATGTGTGCTTTCCTTTTTTCCTCACAGTAACCTTCAGTGCTGCATGCCATAAAGCTATTCACCTCATCTTTCAAAGGAAGCTGCTATTCACAGGATTGGTTGGTACAGATAAGAAAATAGTTAGCCTAGGAACTAGGCCTTCTCATTCTGTACTGGCTCTCCTATCCATCACTGGTGAGTTTCTATCAATATCAAAATAAAATAGTTTGAAGCTGGGTTTCTTGAGTTCTTTTGCAGATAATCTTTTGGGGAAGTGATCTCACTGAAACTGTTTACATGCCAAGAAATAGAGGGCAAAAGGAGAAGCTAGTACAGAAGCTGGCTCAAGAGAAGTGAACCCTCATCTGGATCACACTGGAAACTCTCATATGCATCATGCTAGAGGTCTTTTTCCCCAGAAGGGAGAATGGTGCTGTTGTTATCTTCTTTCTTGGGTTTGTCATTTGTGTATGACACTCCAAAAGTGGAAGCCTTCACAGGCAGATAGAAGTGATTCACAGAGTCAAAGAAGAACATCACACATAAGAAGACTTGCTAGAGGACATCACTGAGCACAGGAACAACACAACACAGGGTGACAGAGAATTTGTCATGAGATTTAAATTCTTTCGGGAATTGCTTAGTTTTCTTTTTAATCTGAATAAAGTTCAAAGTAGATGTTAAAACTGTGAACTTCAGGTACCCACACATGTCGTCACTAATAATGAACACAGAGCTAGCCTTGTTTCTTCAGATTTCCAAACACACTACTTGCTACTTGCTATATTCAGGAACACCAACTTGCATTGCCTGTTTCTCCCATTTATCTGAATAAAAGTGTCTCGCTACCAACTTAACATGGTAGACACAGATGCTGAGTTGTGATATATGTATGAAGTTTGATTCTGTAAAATGAAGTGATTAGAGAAATATTTTCTATGCACTAATCCAGCTTCAGCATTTGGTAATTTTTCTCTGAAATGTAACTGATACTCTGGAGTATACACCTTCAAATGAAAAGAGCAACTCTCATCAGTCCTCCATCAACTCTTTTACCTAGCACAGAATCCCAAGTGTGGCTTATGCAAACACAGCCTTACTTAGAACATTTTAACTAGATGGGCATAGAACTGGGAATGGAAGGGTGGAAAGTCTTGGTGGAGTCCTGTCGTTCCTAAGATGCCTCCCGTATTCATCAGTTTTTTACCCTCTCCAACAAGCTTCACTATTTGACCTTTCTCAAGCCTCTTACATCTATTCTATGTTCTCAGCACAGTGCATGTTATTTCTGTTTCTACACTCCATGTTATAACTCTGGACCTCCTCTGTCTAGTGTCTGAAATTCCATATTTCAGATTATAAAATATTACTCCTGGTTCAAAATACAACTACACATCATTTGCATAGAGTATTTTGCATATTCATTAATTCTTATATTTTTGGTTGTGAGCCTAGTTTTTAATAGCTGAGCTATCTCTCCAAGCCATATTCATTAATTCTTTCCATGTTTTCTATACATGCCCTCTAATTTTCACCCTAACACCCATCCCATCATTTTATTGATGTTTTCCTTTCTCCTGTTGATATCTATGCCACCAGCTGATAATCTTAATTTATACATATACCTATGGCAGTTTCATTGCTTTGTTTATATTTGCACTATATAAGGATTTTGGAAACAGTGCCCAATTAATTCTTACTAAATGAACAATATAATGAGGCTTTGTCTATTAATTCCCAAGATGATGACATTTTTTTATCTATACTTACTATGTCCATATACACTATATATGTTTTGTTTTGATTTTTGTTGTTTGCTGTTATGTCTGTCTTACTTAGTGTTTTAGTTTGGGTTTCCTAGAAGCAAATTTCATGGCAAGAATGCTTGAGCCAGCATCATTTTCTTTGCTTGACATCAGGAAACAGCCTAAGACAGAGAAAACAAGAATAAACAATTCATGTGGGCACCTGAAACTTTGGCTTTAATGGGGAGTTTTGGTCTTATGTAGTGCATGAACCTAGGGGTTGTTCTACTTGAATGAGCTTGGTTTGGGACCTTTGGACTACTTCAAATGAACTGTATGAAAACTGACAGCCAGATATAAATCCTAGGCTGCAGAGATCCAGTGCTGGTTGGATATGGGTGTGGCACCAACAGCACACCAAGGTTTGGAAATTTAATTATACTTATGAATTGTGGGAGTCATTGGCTTTTCATGAGTATCTATTCTTGAAGTTAATGATAGAATACACACTAATTATGGGCTGTAAATGATGAGCCTCATTGATGAATGAATGGTATAATGAATGACTCTAGTAAATCACTCAAACACTAAGTCACTAATACATGTGACTTCCATGTCTATCAGAAACAGTAAAACCATACAGAGTCCTGGAATATGATATATTTTCCCTCAATGACAGATTTCAAGACTCTCCTGCTGTGTGGTGACCATGTTCTTCAACCATGGCTCTTTAGTTGAAATCATAAAACTAGACCAATAAAGGTAATGTAGCATATTGCAAATTTTTCACAAGCCCACTTACCATGGTTTGTGGTGTGTGGCTATTTTAGTGGACTTCAAGTATATGGCTCATCTAACATTCACATTTATGTATTACTTTCTACAAACAAGTTGATGTCCCTAGGAACATTTTCAGATACTTTAATTTGAATATATGTCTCTTTTCATGAAGGAGAAAGTCTTACAAAAAATAAAGTTGATTCTTATGAGTTTTAAGTAGCAAACAGTTTTGAATTTACTTGTATATAATTTAAACAGAACCCAGAATCCATTGCAAATGCTCTATGAAGGAACAGAGAAATTTACAATTACCTATTTGAAAAATGAGCATGAATGTGATGGGTTAGTGTTAAAAATCTTTTAATGGAAAAATGCATCACATTTTTCCTTATTAGATAAAAGATATGTGACTTGATTCTTCCATATAGAGTGCTGGATCCACATATGTAGACAATATTGCGAAGATAAAGCTCAGGGTCCTTGGAAGGGCTTGAGCACAGTGAGAACACCCATTTGGGGTAGAACTTGGCTTTTTTTCTTCTTTACAGACAGAGGAACTCATAACCTGAACTGAGCTCAAAATTAAACATTTGAGGATAAACTTAGTTCTGTATCCTCCTGTCTCTACCTCCTGAGTGATGGGATTATAGGAGTTGACCAACATGCTAGAGTAAAAATTTTATGATGTTATTTGTTAACAGTTATGTTGAGTTTTCTGTATGTTGACATATGTTTATTTTTATGTATACACATGAATATCTGTATATATGGTATAGGTGTTTGCCATACTTGATTTTTCATGTAATCACTTCTCTATCCTTCCCCTCAATTCTCATAATTTTTATTTATCTTAACATTAATCATGATCACTGCCTTTTAAGTATTTTAAACAGATTCAACAATATGATACTTCTTCTTCCTTGAAGAAGACCATGTTTTAAAAGACAACAATAATTTTCATACTATTCTTTTGATCTTCCAGAGATTGCAAAATATACTATCTAAAATAACCTTATGAAATTAATTCTAATCCAAAGAAGAAAACTGAAGTTTACATAACATTGCTTACATAACATTTGCATCTTTTCACAAAATTGACAAGAATCTCTATGATCACAACAAATGGAGGCCTTTTGTTTCCCAGGTCAACGCACTTAAATATGGTCAAAACTAAAGCATTTACTGGCAGAGTTTCATAGGCAACATTGCTGAAATCTGCAGTTTCCTAGGCAGTAATGTATTTTTTTCAACCATAAAACATACTTCATAAAGTGAGAAGAAAATCCCATAGTATATTTTCATTCTTTTCCCCTAATGCCTCAGGATTTTTTTTTTCTGTTTCAAGAAATGTTATTAGCCATCTTTTAAGCTTGGTAGGATGGTGGTGTTTACTTCACCTGAAAACTCAACTGTACTTGCCATCATTCCTAAGAATAATTTTCAGGATGTAGAGTTCCGGATTATGAGATCTGTAAACATTTAAAAACGATGCATCCTTCACTTTCTGCTTTCTGAGAGGAAATCTTTTCTCATTATGATTATCATTCTCCTTCTAGGCAGATTTTAAAAGCTCATTTTCTGTCACTGGTTTTCAAAAGTTGATTATATTTCTTGAAATGACTTTTCTTTAGATTTAATCTCTTCAAGGTTTTCTGGATATCTTGAATTTTCAGGTTTCGTTTTTTAAATTTTCAGTTGTCATTTCTTCAAATAACTTTTTACTCCTATCTCTTTTTTTCCATTTTGCCTAAATTTTCAATGATATAGATATTACTTCTTATAATGTAATTCTCTGCATTTGTTCTACTTTCTGTTCCTTTTAAGAGCATTTTTTCTACTTACTGAGACTGGGAAATTTTGACCATAGAGTCTGCAAATTCAAATAATTTCTTATGATACTGTTATTTTCCTATTGAGCACATTCATTCATCATCTCATGTAACCCAAACTGGCAAAGAGGGACCTTGACCTTCTCATCCTCCAGCCTCTACCTCCCAACTACTTGACACCAAGCCCAGCTTATTCATTTCATTTTAAAAATATTCAGACCTCTTATTTTAATTATAAAATTTTCACTTAATGGAAGTTGAGATTCTCCATTATGTTTCTGTGATATTTTGTTCCTGGTTGTCAACTTTATGAGAACTGGGATGCACAGCTCAGTGAAGCATTTATTTCTTGGAAGGATTAATTGATGTATGAAGATATTCTATCAGTAGCAGCACAGATATGAGGAAATCTGAGGGAAGACAAGGCTATTTCTTGCTGCCTGCTTTCACTCATCGCTGGTGGACACATTTACTCTGTTGCTATCACTGATGCTGTCATCATTTTCTGGCATCAGAACTCAGGTTCTTCAGTCTTTTGACAAGGATTGAAGATGAACAGCTGCCCAGGAATCTCTCAGGTCTTCAGCAGCAGATTGGGACTACTGAGGAATCTGGTCAGGTGCTGGATTCTCAGCCTCTCCAGTAGGAAGATCAACATTGTTGCACTTCCCAGACCATGGTGTAGCTCCCGCAATAAAAATAAATCCCCCTTTTAATATGTATTTATCCTATTGGTCCTGTTCCTCTAGTGAACCCTGACTAGTACACTTTCCAATGACATCAGCCTGCCTGCACATAGGAGAAAGGACAGTACTATTCACATAACTATGCTCTTGCAGAAGAGAGATATGCTGTAACATTTTGACAAAAATTGAGATCTTTGTTAGCATGTGGCCTTTAAGTGGCATATAGAACCACTTAGTGTCTGTGTTCTGTTATAATACTTGAGGGTGATAAAACAGAAAAAAAAAAAAACTACGTTTATCAAAAATCTTACAAGGAAGCCGGGCATTGGTTGTGCACTCCTTTAATCCCAGCACTCGGGAGGCAGAGGCAGGCAGATCTCTGTGAGGTCGAGGCCAGACTGGTCTACAGAGCAAGTTCCAAGACAGGTTCCAAAGCTACACAGAGAAACCCTGTCTCCAAAAGCCAAAAAAAAAAAAAAATCTTACAAGGAATTATTGGCAAAATATGGGAACAGAAGCTAACTGTATGTGATATACTGAAGGGGGAAAAAAATCTCAGGATAAGAAAAAAATAGAATCTGTTTCATAGAAGGAATGAGAGGGAAAGCTTCCGAGACACAGGGTGAGTGAGGAGAACAGAAATAGCCTGGATGTCAACAGGAAGATGGTCCAGAGACAGGAAGAAACCCATGCCAACACTGTTGCAACATGTGGGAAGGGAATGCGGAAGCCTCAACAGGTATGAGTGTTGTTCTGATGGAGAGTCTGGGTATCCTCCTAAGGGGGCATCCTATAGCTCCATCAATCTTCAAGTCTAAGTGTCATACTGAGACTGTGACTTCTTCCAGACAGGTTAGCGGTGGAGAAAGCTTGATCAACTCAGAGGGTTTAGGCCAGTTCCATCTAGATAGGGAAAAGAGTGTTTAAAATGGAGCCGTTCTGAAGACAAGAGGACAGGGAACAATCTCAAGTCAGAGAGTCTGCCTTTACCTGTAACAACCACAGGGTGTGAGGGAGCCCCTGGAAGGAGTGTGGTTAACAGAAGGCATTTACAGACAAGGCCAAAGGTGTCTGCTAATGGCAAGAGAGGTATTCAGTCTTAGAGGTGGATAAGTGAAAGTAGCCATGCACTAGTGTCTTGGATCAGACCTAACCAACTGAGGATAGCTCTGGAGTTTGTTAATCCAGCCTAAGTCAGCACACAGGGCTTACTTTCCTCTCTGAAGGGGACAACTGTAGGGTCTAACTTCAAAACAGCAGCCTTGCTGTCCACAGCCACATCCTGGAAACAGCAGAGTGATGAACACTTAGTGGGTTAGGTCCACTGTACCCATCTCAGTGCTGTGGCTGATTTCCTCCACTCCCTCACACTCAGAAGACACTACTCACCTGAAGGCAATCTGAGAGCTAACCAACCCACATACTACAGAATTGCCAGACATCTCCTAAACACACTTGTCAGACTCCATTTTCACAGTCCCACAATAGACTTGCCTTCCAAATAACCTTTTTCATGTTTCAGTTTTGATTTTTTCTCCTGTTTACCTTCGTTTAATATATATTTCTTTGAGAAATAAACGCACAGTATGACCTAGTTGACCTAGAAATTTCAGTGATTCCTTTATTTCTGGTACTCAGATTTCAAAGTTACAGTCTGTACCTCCAAGCATGGTCTGTAGTTGTTTAACAAAGCCACTTCATCACCTTCATTAATTCTGTCTACACTGTTTCCCCATTGCTAGTTTCTTTTGTTTTTCTTAGTTTTAATCCTGTGTTTCCTGTTGTTGCTTTTGCTTCCTATTGAATTACTCATATGCTGTAACTTTATTTTCTTGTTCAAAAAACCCTACTGTTTATATTTTATTCCCCCTCTGTATTGATCAAATTGTGATTACAATTTTTTATTATTAGTGACTCTTATTTATTTATCTTGTATTTGTTTTGCCCTTCAACTATTTTCATCCTTTCATCTTTTCCCCCATTTCTTTTTCCTCTTTTCTTTTCTAATTAGAAACAAGCTTCTTTTACATGTCAATTACAGTTCCCTTTCCTTCCCCTCCTCCCCTGCCCCCCTACCCCTATCCCAACCTCTTTCTGCTCCCCAGGTAGAGTGAGGTCTTCCATGGGGGATCTTCAAAGTCTGTCATATCATTTGGAAGAGGGCCTAGACCCTCCCCAGTGTGTCTAGGCTGAGAGAGCATTCTTCTATGTGGAGTGGGCTCCCAAAGTCCATTTGTGTAGTAGGGATACTGAGCAGTGGATCAGAGGGCCCATAGGTTGCTCAGACCTCCAAGCTGACATCATCGTTCAGGGTATCTGGTTCTGTCCTATGCTGGTTTCCCAGCTATCAGTCTGGGGTCCATGATTTCCCCCTTGTTCAGGTCAGCTGTTTCTATGGGTTTCTCCAGCCTGGTCTTGACCCCTTTGCTCATCACTCCTTCCTCACTGCAACTGGATTTCAGAGTTCAGGTCAGTGTTTATCTCTGGATGTCTGCTTCTGCTTCCATCAGCTACTGGAAGAAGTCTCTATAGGGATGGCATATAAAGTAGTCATCAATCTCAGTATTGAAGAAGGGCATTTAAGGTAGCCTCTCAACTATTGCGTAGATTGGTTAGTAGGGGTCAAACTTGTAGATTTCTGGACATTTCCCTAGTGCCAGAATTCTCTTTAAACCTCTATTATGGAATTTCTTTTTCTTGCTCTCCTCTATTCTTCCCTTCACTAAATCTTCCTGTTCTCTCATGTCCACCTCACCCCTCCTCTTCTACCCTCTCTTTCTTCTATTTCCCTTTCTCCCTTCCCTCCATGTTCCCAATTGGATCTCTTGAGATCTAATCCCTTTCCCCTGTTCTGGGGCACCATGTATATCTCTCTTAGGGTCCTCCTTGTTTCCTAGCATCTCTGGCAGTGTGGATTGTAGTCTTGTACTCCTTTGCTCTATTTCTAAAATCCATATATGAGTGAGTACATACCAATTTTGTCTTTGGGTGACTGGGTTACCTCATTCATGATGGTTTCTTCTAGTTTCATCCATTTAGCTTTAATTTTCAAGATTCCATTGTTTTTATCCACTGAGTAATACTCCATTGTCTAAATGTACCACATTTTCTCTATCCATTCTTCAGTTGAGGGGCATTTAGGTTGCTTCCAGGTTCTGAATATTACAAATAATGCTGCTATGAACATGGTTGAACAGCTGTCCTTGTTGTATGAATGTGCATCTTTGGGATATATGCCTAAGAGTGTAATTGTGGATTTTGAGGTAGATGGATTTCTATTTACCTGAGGAACAGTCATACTGATTTCCAAAGTGACTGCATGAGTTGGCACTTCTACCAGCAGTAGAGTAGTGTTCCCCTTTCTCCACATCCTCTCCAGCATAAGCTATCACTGGTGTTTTTGATTTTAGCCATTCTGAAAGGAGTAAGATAGTATGTCAGAGTTGTTTTGATTTGCATTTCCCTGATGGCTAAGGATGTTGATTACTTTCTTAAGTTCTTTCAGCCATTTTAGATTTGTTGTTTTGGTGGCTCAATTCTTGAGTTCTTTGTATAATTTGGAAATCAGCCCTCTGTCAGATGTGGTGTTGGTGAATATCTTTTCCCATTCTTTGGGCTGTCGTTTTGTCTTGTTAACTGTGTCCTTTGCCTTACAAAAGCTTCTCAGTTTCAGGAGGTTCCATTTATTAATTGTCAATCTCAGTGTCTGTGCTACTTGTGTTAATGTTCAGGAAGCTGTCTCCTATCCCAATTCTTTCCAGGGTACCACCTACTTTATCTTCTAAAAGGTTCAATGTGGCTGCATTTATGTTGAGGTCTTTGATCCATTTGGACTTAAGTTTTGGACATGATGATAGATATGGATCTATCTGCAGTCTCCTACATGTCAGCATCCAGTTATGCCAGCACCATTTGTTGAAGATGCTTTCTTTTTTCCATTGTGTAACTTTAGCTTCTTTGTCAAAAATTAGATGTTCATAAGTATGTGGGTTAATATCAGGGTTTTCAATTTAATTCCATTGGTCTACCTGTCTACTTTTGTGCCAACACCAAGCTGTTTTCAGGACGATAGCTCTATAATAGCTCTTGAAGTCAGGGATGTTGTCACCTCCAGAGTTCCTTTATTGTACAGGGTTGTTTTGGCTTTCCTAGGTCTTTTGTTTGTCCATATAAAGTTGAGAATTTTTATTTCAAGGTCTGTGAAGTACTGTACCAGGATTTTGATGGGAATTGCAATGAATCTGTAGATTGCTTTTTGGCAAGATTGCCATTTCCTTTATTCCACATTATTTATCTTTTTCTCATTCCCTGATTCCTGTCTTCATCTTGCTCACTAACTAGTTCCTTTAACCATTTAAACTTCTATTCATAACACTATTGTCTTTGTGACTTTCTCTTTATTACCACTGGTAATGAATTTGTAGGTTTTGTACATTGAAACTGCATTTCTAAATCTTGTATGGTTTGATGTGACACAATTACAATAGGTTTTCTCTTCACAGTGTAGGGATGAAGCCCTCGGAAGTACACTGTTCACAAAGAATATCTGCCAAATAAAAGAAGTTGTCATATGCAAACCAGTAAGAGCACAAATTATAACAGGGAAACCCAGGAAGCATTAAAATTCAGGGTAATGTGACTGCTGCAAATTCTCATAACTCCTCCAGCATGAAGTCAAAGACACAGAATGGTAAAATGTTAGATGATTAAAATGAACAGGAACTTTAAAGAAACTATAAACAAATGTGTGAACAAACAGACAAAAATAAATAAGTACATGGCTTAATAAAGAAAGCAATCCATGTAGAAGGTAAAGCTAGAAAAGTAGATGACTGAATAAGCAAATAAGATAGAATTTCATAAAAGAAATTGAGACTTTGTAAAAGAATCACATAGAAATACTAGAAATGAGAAAAAAGTCAACGAAATAATGGCAAACCACAAGGAAACCCCTACACCTAAGTCTCAGGATGGGAAGATTTCTAAGAGCCAGAGGTCCAGGACACTTCCTGCTAGACAGTATCTTCTCTACATCAGAGATATTTAAAATTCCAATAGATAGAAATAATCAAAGAACCTTTCACAGAACAGTATAATCATACTGTAAAAAATACAAATTAACAGTAATATTATTTTTATATATCATGACAATAACAAGAGAAGAGGTCATGAAATTGAGATGGGGATGTGGAAGGAGCAGTTGGAGGGGTGAGGGAGAAGAGAGGATCAAAATGCATGGTGCTTATATATAAAATTCAAAAGAGCAGATTGTTATGATTTCTGTAATAAATACTTGCAAGTTAGAGTTAGAAACCACTTTAAAATTTCTAAATTATCATGCTATTTAGTACCATATAAACTAGATTTGTATTGTCATTTAATCAGAAATCACAGTTCCTTAACATTCGAGAGGATCAGTGTTAACAGCAGGCTAACATCATAGTTCTAAAGCATTAGCTTTCCTATTCCACCTGCTATGTAACATAAAGCTTTAAAGTACACTTTTTTCATTTATTATCAATGATTTGGATACAATTATTGTTAGAGCCTTTTCATATCCTGTAAGATCTCTGTATCACTTCTTTTCAAACTTTTTTTTTGTGGTGATGGAAAGATATTGATTATCCCTCATCTTGTTCTGTCTTACTTAAGAAGACACACAAATGCCTAAGACATTTATTTGTTCACAAAGAAAGAGTAATCATTGTTTCCATGAGAAATATAAAAAAATAAACACTAATTTATAGTATTTTTAATGTTTAGGCTAACAAGTTATAAGAAACCCAACAGTATGAAATCATGATTGGTTTTGTGAATAAAAGCATATTTGGCTGAAGCAACAAGTAGAGTTGCTCCTTGGCCTCTACAAGGGAGGACACTTCACTTAGAGTGTGAGGTCTGTTAGTGAGAAGGGATGCAAGTGGCAAACGCTGGGGATTGGATGGTGCCCAACCAGCAGAAGCCCATGTAGTGTTTGTGCAAAGGGAGACAGGAGGATCATTATAGACCTTCCTGAGCAGTTTATCTCTGAGTCTTATGTAGTATGTGACTCATGAAGTGAGCAGTCAGATGAAGCTGCTTTCTGTTATGCATCAGGACCATGTGGAAGAAGCCTTGCCAGTCCTTTCAGTCACATTTTCTTATTTTCTTTCTTTCCTTTTCCTTGATTTTTCTCCTTCAGCTTCCTTCCTTTATTCTCTCTTTGCTTCTTTTTCCCCTTTTCTTCTTCTTTTTTTGAGAAAGTAGCTATAAAATGTTTAAAGAAGGTAATAAATCTACTTAAGATCATTCATGCTTTAAAACTGAAATGAATTTCCACATCAGAAATGAAAGAACTCAGCAGTATTTTATGATTTAGTAAGAGATCTCTCCTCACTTAAATTGCTTTAGGAGGAAACCAAAGACCTTTTCTGTATTGAGTGAACATTCAAGGCCTTACAGAGTCTATTTTATATCAGATATATTGTGAGCTTGAAAAATAAATACTAAACTGTATTTAGGTAGAACTTATTGGGGTCACATTATGGGATGAATCCTGATGTTTCTTAACAACTTTGCTAACTTCTTTGACACCAGGAGTTGACTCTGCTACAAGCAAGCCTGAATAGAAAGCTATTGGTGTACTAAGGTGTGTTTACACCTAATAATACAGCCTACATATTGACATGAAAGTGTTTGGAAAAATATAAAAATGAGGTTTTGTGTTAATAGGTAAGAAATAGAATTTTGAATCCTCTCTTGAACTAGTTATGCTTCTGGAAAATCTGTTTTCATTTTGTTTATGGACAACAGTTAGGCCTTTGAGAAAGTAGTAGCTTTTCAACATCAAAAACACTATCTTAAGGGGTCAGGGCATGGTTTCATTAGTGAAGTGCTTATCACACAAACTTGAGAATGTGGGCTTGAGACAAGCATCTGTGCTTTTTATTTTTGTTTTTTGTTTGTTTGTTTTTTTAAAGCTAGGTATGGTGATACTTGCTTTTTATTACAGATCTGTAGAAAAGGCAAAAATCAGAAATGATCAGGATTGCTGACCAGTCTAATCTGTGAGTCCTTGGTCCCATTGAGAGACCCTGTAACAAAATAATGTAAATTTTTCATAAGGTGGACACTTATGAAAAATAAAGTTGTTAAAACAAGAATATTTTAACATCCTGAAATTCAACTAGAGGAAAGATAATGCTTACCACATGTATTTAATGAAAATTCATTCAGCCATCAAATCATCCTAGAAGAATTTATTTCTACTTTAAGAACTCTTACTCTATATAATTCATCTCTTATCTACTCAAAATAGTTTGTGTCAATTGGTTTTGTTTTGTTTTCAATTTTACTCTGTATGGATTTCTTATGTGTGCATAATCCAGAAAGCATTTTCTGCAGTATAGGTTTTATTGAAAGATTCCCAGAATTCCTGGCCTTTCTTTTTTTTAAATTTATTTATTAGTTCTAGTTAAAGAACAAGCTTGTTTCACATGTAAGTCCCTTCTCCCTCTCCCTCCCCTCACCCCCATCCCTCCCCCACCCCCAGCCTACCCCCCACCCCATCCACCCACCACTCCCCAGGCAGGGTAGGGCCCTCAACGGGGGCTCTGCAAAGTCCACCAAATCTTCCTGTGCTGGTCCTGGGCCCTTCCCCATGTGTCCAGGGCCAGAGTGTAACCCTTCACGTGGGATGGGCTCTCAAAGTCCCTTCTTGCACCAGGGAAAAATACTAATCCACCACCAGAGGCTCCCTGGAGTGCAGAGGCCTCCTTATTGACATCCATGTTCAGGGGTCTGGATCAGTCTTGTACTGTTCCTGGCCTTTCTTTAGTGGAAATTATCCTCAGTGTAGCTTTACAGCAATTTACTGAAAACTGGAACGGACAAAATCTAACTTCCAAACAATGGGAAATGTTCTGGTTATTTCTAAAGATTTTATAGTTCGCCTGCTTGCACATAAGCCATTCCACCCACCATATCACTGAAGGAGTGTGTTGATTTCTATGACCCAGAACCCAAAATAGAAATTCCCAGAGCTAGTCTGTGACCTGTTTGCCAGCTACCCCACTTGCCATCCCATTCTGTCTGTCCACAAAGGAAAAAAGCTGGATATAAAACAGTGATAGAAACCACAGAAAGTGCAGAAACTTTAGAAAACTTAACAATGCACTAAAGAATAAAAATAGGACCAAAGGGAAAAACATCAAGAATGAGATTGTAAATTTCCTAGAACAGAAAAATAATAAAAGCAAAATCTGTGGGACACAATAAAGGCAGTCCTAAAAGGGAAATATACATGTTAAGTCCTACATCAAAAAACTGGAGAAATTTCATATTGATAACTTAATGATACCCCTAAAGAGTTTGGAAAAAAACAAGAACAGCATGCAAAAAAGAGTAGTCTGGAAGAGATCACCAAAATCCATGCTGAAATAAATAAAATAGGAATAAAAAATTACAAAGATTTTTTAAAGCAGTTGGTTCTTTAAAAAGATTAACAAGAATAACTAACCTTTAGCCAATTTAATAGAAAGAGTGTTAGGGGGACTCAAATTAACATAATCAGAGACAAAATGGGAACCCATTACAACAGACATTGAGGAAACTCAGAATATTATAAAGACATAATTTCAAATAAAACTACATTTCTATAAATTGGAAAATAAAAAATAATGGATTTCTAGGTATACAGAATCTACAAAGTTAAATATACAGGGAGCAAATAATAGACCCCTAACAACTAATGAGAAAGTAGCAATGATTAAAAAAAAAACCTTATCAGAGCAGCTTGTAGTTTGCTACTGCACATACATGTGCAGTACATGGTGATAAACATAGAGATGCAATACATGGAGAATAAACTACAGGGTACTCAGCTCTAAATGGACATCTGTATCACACCCTTCAACACAAAGCCCAGGGGGCACTGAGGAAAAGAGATCAGATAGGTTATAAGACCCATAGGTAGTGGATGACTCTACAAGGAAAGTATATCCTCCTGACACAGCAGGGAAGTAACACATACGAACTCACAGCAATTGTGACAATATGCACAAACCTTCACAGGCTCAAGCCAGACAAAACCCCAATATGGAGGGCAGAAGTAGGCTCGAAGTTACACCCATAATTTTTTAATAATGCTTATGTGTAGGAGGCACTGAAGTATATCAACTACATGAAAATACATGAATGAATGAATGTTCCTTGATGTATATTTGAGTGCATAAGGACATTAACACAGATTGTCTGGACCATGTTTTAAAAAGCAACTGTTGTTGTAGAATCAGGGATGCAAAGATGGGAAGATCATGTAGCTTGCTGGCCAGGTAGTCTTCATGAATTAGTGAGCTCCAAATCCAAGGGAAAGACCCCGTTTCAGACAAAGAAGATGTGGAGTGTTAGAAGATACATCATGTAGACCTCAGGCCTCCACATGCACTTCCGCATGCATGTATGTAACAGGAATGCCAAAATGTAACACAAATAAGCACACACACACACACACACACACACACACACACACACAGAGACACTGCAAGAATGTCCCAGCCCCAGCAAATACCAGACGTTCCTTCCTGCTATTGCCCCCCCCCCCCCCGCCGCCAATAAATCGAGACCTTGACAATTGCACAGATGGAACTGGTCCCCTCTTTTGCGCGATTGGTCTCCTTCCCTTCTCTCCCCCATGACTCTTTCAGGCAGCCCCCCTTCGGAACCCTGAATGACTGACCCTCGGGATGGGTCAGGTTAAAGTTGTGTATCACCACTGCCTAATCTCTATTGCTTGTGGCTGGCTTTACATTATGAACCCTCAGGCAAGCTTTAATAAATCATAAATAATACATCACCACACATGTACACAATATGCGCACCACAAATGAAAAAACAAACATACATTAATAAAATACAGACAAAAGAAGCTTAAACTTGTAAATATCCACAGTTGTCAATATAGGCAGTATTGTGGATAATTGAAATTAAATTGTCCGTGTGAAGATGTTTGTTTGTTTGTTTGTTTTGGGTTTTTCCAGACAGGGTTTCTCTGTGTAGCTTTAGAGCCTGTCCTGGCACTCTCTTTGGAGATCAGGTTGGCCTCGAGCTCACAGAGATCCACCTGCCTCTGCCTCCCGAGTGCTGGGATTAAAGGCGTGCGCCACCAACACTCGGCAAACCAGATAGTTCCATGTAATGAAGACGAACTGAAAGGAAAATGGACTCTATTCTTTTGCCATGCTGCCTTTAGCTCTGTGTTAGCTGCTAAAGGGGTGGCAATTAAGCATGTGACTGCATTCACAGTAGATTTATAAATGAGAGAAAAAAGGTGACTCAGATTGATGTGCATTTGGTGTACTGATGGGGGAGTGACGTTCTGGAACAATTATGTTTTATTTATGGCAAGCGTTATTCTAGCCTACTATCCTGAAGTTGAAAACCACTATGACTGTGGACTGTGAGGACCTTGCTTTGTGGACGCATGATTCCCTGAATTCAGAGCATACTTTTAGAGAGGGAAACTTAGCAGTGATGGTCAGCTGCAGTGTCTTCCAATATTATAAAATGCTGAGCCAGATGGGTATTCTGGGTTCAAATTCTGTTTTCCCCAAGAGCTAGGCTTCCTCTATCAGCATTTGTCTTTGCAGTCTATTAGGCAAAGGAAATAAAATATTTGCCAAACATAGCCTTTTATACTTGATCATTTAGTCTGACAATGTGTCTTTCTGGTAAAATCATTGTCTAGCATTCACAAGGTCCTGAATTTGATGACTCAAACTTCCTAAAATCATCACAGGAACACCTCTACCACCACCACTACAACTACCACTAGCACAACCATAACAGCACCACCTCCAAAAAAGGAGATACATTCAGGAAGTTAATTACTCAATTGAAGGACCATTTTTATATTTAAGTCTGGGTTACTGTAACATGGGACTTCAGTGTTTCCTCAAGTACTACTAAACATGGTAGTAATTAGATTATTTAGTAGGCATAAAACAAACATTGTTTATAATTAATAACAAAAATATTATGCTAAATTAATTTGTTTAAAAGTAGTGAAGTTTAATTTAAATATAATAAAGTGTTCTGTTTTTCAAGTGTGCCCTTCTACACTTACGAACCTTTTGATAATGGCAGATATAGTTATATAAACTTGATGTAGTTTTTATTATGGTTTATTTTCTATGCCACAGAGATTTCCCCATCCACTTTCCATTAGCGCTTCCCCAATAACAAAGCCATCCACTGCCTTCACAACCTCTCATTTTTACTTGATTTTTGATCTTTGAAGAATTTGAGGTGTTTACTGTTTGGTTTTATGTTAACGTGAGTACAATTTCTCTGGATATTCATGTATAATGTTTTTGTGGATAGTTTCTTCATTCTCTTATAGGAGTGGCATTGATGGATTAAAGGGTACATATTTTCATCTGTATAATAAATTATAATGTTTCCCCCAAAACTTGCAATACCATTGCTCATCCACACTAGCAACTCATGCAAATTTAATTTTCTCTACATTTGTCCTATGTTGGTGTTGTCAATTACATACTTTAGCCTTTATTGTGAGTGTGAAATGGTGTCTCATTAAGATTTTAATTAGTATTCCCCTGACTCCTGATGCTGTTGAACATCTCCAAAAGGCTCCTATTCAAATCTTATGGTTTTATATAAAAGACTATAATGCATTTCAAATTACCTTTTATACATAGCATTAGATAGAATTCGAGGATTTCTTCTGTTGTTTTTAATTGGATGCTTATTCAGTTATCTCATCTTGTTTGTTGGAGTGCAATAAATCAGGTGCCCTCAGCATTCTACTCCACTGATGCATTTATCTGTATGCAACCCTTACATTCTCACAAATTCTATGGCTTCATAACGTTTTCTGAAATCTGGTAATATGATTCTTTTATATTTGTTATACTTTAAAAATACTCTTCACAGCCAGACATTATGCTGAGAGAGAGAGAGTCTAAATTGGAGGTACTTATGGGGTCCCTCCTCTCAGGGATTGAGAAACAACCCCTCCCCAGAATGGTAAGAATGGTTGTAGGAGTAAACGGGTATGGAGGGCAAAATGAGAATAAGCCCCACCGAATCTACTAAGCAGGGTTCACATGGGCTCCCAGAGACTGGAGCAGCAAGCACACGGCTTACATGGATCTACACCAGGTCCTTTCTATATGTTATGGCTGATAGGTTGGTATTCTTGTGGGACTCATAACAGTGGGAAATGTGTATCTCTGGCTCATTTGCCTGCTCTTGGGACTCCTTTTCTCCTATTGGGTTGCCTTGCCCAGCCTCGGTGTGAGGGCTTTGCCTTGTCTTTACTGTATCTTGTTTTGTCTTGTTTGGCTGTCATATATATCTTGGAGGCTTGCTCTTTTCTGAAGAACTGGAGGGGGAATGAATCTAAGGGAGTGGCAGGGTAGGGAGAGGGTAGCTTCGAAGAGTAGAGGGAGGAGAAACTGTGGTTGGAATATATCCTATGCGAGAAGAATCTATTTTATTTTCAATAAAAATAAATTAATTAAGAAACTTGATTTGGATATTTTAGGTCCCTTGCATTTCCATAAGTTTGGATATTACCTTGACAATTTCTATGGACAAATGCTACTGATGTTTTGAAAAATACACTTTAGATGCTATTGATGTAGAGAAGGCATTTGACAGAATTCAATGCCTGTTCATGATAAATGGAAACTACTCTAACTTTAGAAGATCAACAAAATCTCTCTGGATAATACTAACTTAAAGATGACAATTCCATGTCTCCTCACTCCTGAAGCATCTTCTTTGCATGTTGTTGCTTATAGGAATGACTTCAGATTAACAGAAAATTCCAGAACTAGAATGTGGATGTTCAATATATGCTTCAGCAGATTTCCCCAAAGGCTGTTTTCATAAACAATACACCACAATATAAAAACAAGAATTTTGATATTGGTGCGTGTGTGTGTGTGTGTGTGTGTGTGTGTGTGTGTGTTGCTATGTGACTTGATATCACATGTGAACACTAATATGACAGCCTCTGCAACTGAGCAGCACCCACTCACCTGTGTCTGTCCCATAATCAGCACAAGTATTCATCTCCTTTTTTACTTTCATAGCTATCCTCAGTTACCCTTCATCTTCAGCCTCTAATCTACTTCCCATGTCTGTGCTTTATATTACAAATGATATAACACAAATGAAATAAGAGAGTAGGTGGCCTTTTTTAAGTTGAAAATAAAATTTTATGCAATGTACTCTGATCACAGTTTGCCCTCCTCCATATTATAAACCATAATATATAAGCAAAGACAAGTAAGATTAACAACAACAAAAGAAGCCCAAATGAAGCAATGCTAGAGAGGAAGAAAATACAAAAGTACCATTTAGTTCATTTTGTGTCGAGAGTCTACCTCTGGACATGAGGCCTACCTTAAATATAGGTTATGTATTTAGTGAAACTATGTTGAAGAAAATCAATTTTCCTTTTACAAGCAGATAACAATTGTAGATGGCTTCTTGTTAAGGAAGTGAGCTCAGGTGCTCTTCCCCCTCTCAGAGCTGGGACCCCCATCTGGCTAGACCCTGTGCAGTCCATCTGCATGCTGCCACATTCTCTGGGAGTTCATATGTACATCAGTCCTGTTGGGTCTGGGAGACACTGTTTATGTGGAGTCATCTGTCTCCCTCTCTGACTCTTACAATCTTCCTGCTTCCTTTTCTACATAGTTTCCTGAGCTCTGAGGAAAGGAGTTTGATGAAGACATTCCCTTTAGATCTGATCATTGTAAATTCTTTCACTCTCTGCACATTGTTCAGTTTTGAGTCTCCATATTTGTTTCCATCTATTGCACGATGGAGCTTCTCTGATGATGGTTGAGGGATACACTTATCTTTGGGTATAGCAGAATGTCCTTGGGAGTCATTCAGTACAATAATAGCATTTGATTTTTCCATAGTTGCATAGTTCTTGTTTCAGGTTCTTGATTACTTTAGCAGTGTCCGGCATGGGCTCGATATTGTAAATTGGGCCTTAAATCCAGAGAGTGGTTGATTTTATATTTATTGTTGGAGAGAATTTCATGATACTGATGGAACAACCCATTTGACTATTTTACCTAATTATAGACATTTTAATTATTCCCAATATTTCCTTTTCTGAAAATCTTCTATGAACAGTTTCATAGGGGATTTTGGTTGAGTATAAATCCTCATTAATCTGGGTGATATATCCATAAATGTAATTAGAGTCATTTGATCTAAGTATAATCAATCTTTTAAGGAAGTTACTATTTTTGAATTGATTTTCTCTTTTATGTTCCCATAAGCAATGTATGAGCTTCAATTTTGTGGTTTGACAGAATTTTATATGCTCATTATTTTAAAGATATTTTATTGTTGAAATTAACATATAATTGCATCATTTTCCCTTTCCTCCTCACAACCCCTCTCCTGTTAACCTACCTCTCCTGCTGCCTCACTCTCTCTAAAATTCATGGCCTATGGCCTCTTTTTAATTTTTTTGACAGGTATATTCCTAAATACATAGATAAAGTCTGCTTGGTGTATATAATGCTACTTGGATGTTTGTGTATTCAGGGATGATCACTTGGTATTGGATAACCAATTGGAGTCCTCTTCCACGGGGAAGACTATTTCTTCCACTCTCAGCATTTCTTAGCTGCACACAGTTTTTTGTCTATGTTTGAGGCCCTGTGAAATTTCCCTCTTTCATGTTTGCATGTCTATCAGTGTTGTCCTTGTTCAGGTCTAATTTAGACCTCCATGTTGATGAAACTGTATTGTTTGGGCAGGCTCTTGGGCTTCTTTTGTCCATAAAGAAATATATTTTACTTGTCATTGGGGTTTTATTTAATAACCTATGGCTTTAAGGAGCAATAATATACAGCCTGTGTGATATTCCCCTTCTATCTTTCTTTTAAACTGGCTTACAGATTAGTAGATTTCTACATTATCTTTCAGATCTGCTTAATTTCAGTTAATGCTTTCCCAGTTCCCCTCATCTATCCCACTCGACCACCTCTTCTTGAACATGTTTTATCCCCAGTGTATCCCCTGTCCACTTTTCATTCTACCAGTGTTCTACTATCTCATCTTAAGGCATCTTCTACCTTAGGAGCCACTTTGAAAGTTGTTGATTCTACAGTCAATTCTACAGTTCCCAAGGCTCCAAATTTAACACACAAATCTAAAGATTTTAAACAATTATCTACATATGAGCAAGAACATTCAGCTTTTGCGTTTTCATGCTTGTGTTACCTTACTTAGTCTTTTTTGTTGTGGACGTAGTCTTTAACTCTCATCTTACCAGCCCAGTTACCCCACTTAGTGTACTTTTTTTCAATTTCCATCCTTTTTATCTCAAAAATCCCCATTTCATTTTTCTATATAGTTGAAAAATCAGCATGAAGGGAACTTTTCTTTGCAACATATGAGACCTGCAATGGCAGAAACCATCAGCCTATCAAAAATCAAAGTAGTGGTGACTAGTCCTGGTGGACACATCTCCAAAACACTCACATCCTAAGGCTCTGAACATATTACCAAAGATGAGATGGAAAGATTGTGAGAGCCAGAGGGTAAGAGAGTTTTCTGTGACACAGTGTCTCTTACGAACATTAGAAGCTACACCCATAATGACTCACCAACATTACTGTCCAAATGTGAACTGAACAAGGACAACCCCAAAGGACATGCCTAATTGGATGTACAAAAGTTCATGAGGACTCAACACTACACAAAGTACTATATAAGTAACTAAAGAAAGAACACACTAATTGGCTTTTCCAGTGCCAAAGAGTCAGCCTTAAAAACATATACCCACTTAGCAGTATATGGATTGAACAGGCTGTAGTTAGGAATGTATATGTATATACATTTATGTATGCAAAAAAACAATTAGAGAATAAAAGCTGTGAATGTGATGGAGAGAGGGGATGGGTGTATGATAAGGTGATTAGATTCTTGAAGAATATGTGTCTGTGGCTTCTTTCTTCTTCATCTTTGTCTTTGCCCTCCTTGTTCTAATCTGCATCTTTATCATCTTTTTCAACTAAAATGGAAGTTTGCATAAATGTAGAAAACAGATAACATGATAAGATGAGCATTGGCATTTGTGAGGCCCCATGCTGTGTTTGCTCCTGAGATTGCCCTTTTCAATGGCCAGGGAACTGTGGGACACACACAATTGTCATTGAGAGAAACATACATCTAAGTGAGGAAGTAGGCATGCACTTGAGATTTGCCTCTGCTGCACATTTTGTGCTACTTCAACAGTCTTTTCCATTTTCTAGCTCTCTTTATCTGCTGTATTTTTGGGAGCCAAATATTGTGCTATTAGAAAGTGTCCTGGGTTCCAAACCTCCAGTTCCAGTAACCAGGAGCTCTGGTCTACAATTGTATTGCAGATGCTAGCTGATTTGCTGTTGAATGGCATAACTGCAGTGGAGAATGTCCCCTAGTTTGCATCTCTACAGAACTAAGCATTTGAATAGGCCTGCACCAGGGCAGAGGGCAAGGTGTATGTAACAAGTGAGGACAGAGATTGATTAGGAGGTATCTGGCAGCAAGACAGTAGAGAGATCTGCTGATAGGGTCCAGGAAGATGGAAGAGAAGTGGGCTCAAGGTCAGGGAAGCATGGTTAGGAAACAGCCAGGAAGAATAAAGAAGAGACTCTAGTTTTGCATCATGGATCTGAGAGCTCTCTAAAGACCACAAGATGACTATGTCTGCTCTTTATCGCCATTGGGTTACTAGGAATTCCCAAGTCCATGCTCCCCCACTCGGGCCAGACCTTGTGGCTTCTGTGGTCTGAGGCTGGCCATGACACTGTATAAAATAAGCAGGTGAAATTAAGAGTATTTTCACACATAAAATATAACAAAACATGAAAGAATATGCAATATTCTGTTGGTACTATTTGTGCTAAATTAGCTTGGTGTAGTATCCAGAATTTTAAAACAAAGTTCATAGTGAATTCTGTTATTTAAGTATGGTTTAGAAATATGAAATTAGAAAGTTCTCTGCATTCCATTCCTATTCTAAAATCCAATGACTCTAAATCATTGTGTTCTAAGTATAATAAAGCTTTAGAAGGTAGTGGTTTGCATTTTCTTATTATAGTTTGCTTTCTTCATAATCTAATTTGGTTTGAATAGTAACCTTGATAACATGGTGCCTTAACAAATATGTTATAGTTTAAATATGTCTTATACGGAAGAAAACCTCCTATTATTTGCCCAAGTTAAACAGACATTCAACTTTGGAGAAAGTAGCCTAGCCAATGTACTCATGCCTCTACATTCAGAATATGCATTCATTTTTTTTTACCTACTCAGGTTGCTACCATTTTCTACTCCATATCAGAAAAATTTGGAAGCACCCTGAGCATAATTTTCTACTAAAGCAGTATATAATTACTTACCTTATTTAGTATAATATACAATTAACTCAAAATATAGACCTATTAGTAAATCCAAGGAAGGAAAAGACATCCCATTAAATTCATCTCCGTGTTATAGCAGCAGCTACTCTATCAATTGCAATACACTACACCCAGAATACATAGGTGATTGTTGAAATCTTGCATTTTAAAAGAATAGATTATTGGAGTGAGTGTGGGTCCTGCTCAGGCCCAAATCCCCTCATCCCCTCCTTGGAACTTCCTGGGTCTACTCTTCATGTAGTATACCTGCCCTGGTAGGACAGACCACCCTGAGTCTGGCCACACCTCAGTTCCCCCCCACCCTTCACTTGAGTTTTGCCCCCCCCCCACACCCTTCTCTTTAGTAAGGAGAACATCAGCAGAGGCCAGACATCCAGAATTGCTGACATTGAAGTCTTGACATACCTATACCCACCCGGAGATACTAGGAGAGGAGGAGATGCCACCTGCATCCACTTGAAGAAGGCATGGGAAGACTACAGTATAAGAACACACTCAACAATAGGAAGACAAATATGACACCACCCTAGAATCTAGGGACTCTATACCAGCAAGACCTGAACATTCCAACACATATGAAAGCAGAAGAGAAGAACCTCAAAAACAACTTTCTGAAGATGATAGACGCACTCAAAGAGGAAATGAGAAAATCCCTTAAACAAATAGAGGGAAAGACAAACCAAAAAATTCAAGAAATAAACAAATCTCTCAAAGAATGCAAAGAAAACCAATAAAAATCAACCAAACAAGTGAAGGAAACAATTCAAACAGTTCAAGGCTTGAAAACTGATAGAAACAAAAAAGAAAACACATAATGAGGGAATGCTAGAAATAGAAAAGTTGGGTAATAAATCAGGAACTACAGATGTAGTAAGTATAACCAATAGAATACAAGAGATGGAAGAGAGAATCTCAGGTGTCAAAGAATCACTAGAGGAAATACAATCATCGACCCAAGAAAATCTCAAGTCCAACAAATCCCTACACAAAATACCAGGAAATGGGGGACAATGTGTAAAGGCCAAACCCAAGAATAATAGGTATAGAAGAAGGTGAAGAAATACAGCTCAAGGGTACAGAAAACATATTCAACAACATCATAGAAGAAAACTTTACCACACTAAAGAAGGATATGCCTATGAAAGCATAAGAAGTCTCTGAACCACAATAAGAAGTCCCCTTGCCAGATAATAATCAAAACATTAAACTTTACAGAATAAAGAAAAATATTAATAGCATCATAGGAAAAAGGCCAAGTAGCATATAAAGGCAGGCTTATCAGAATTACACCCGACTTCCCAATGGAAACTTTGAAAGCCAGAAGGTCCTGGATAGATGTTCTACAAATGCTAAGGAAACATGGATGCCAGCCCAGACAACTATATCCAGCAAAGTTTTCAATCACTATAGATAGAGAAAACAAGATATTCCACAACAAAACCAGATTTAAACAATACATATCTGCAGATCCAGCCCAACAGAAGGTACTGGAAGGAAAACTCCAACCTAGGTAAATAACTACAGTCACAAAAACATAGGCAATAGATTATCCCACTTTACCAAAAGCCAAAAGAACTGCAGGGTAAATCCACAAAAATACCACCACCACCAACAAATCCAAAGCAAACAAGAAGTAACACTCAAGGGTTCTCAATTTCCCTCAATATTAATGGTTTTAATTCACCTAAAAAAAGACACAGACTAACAGCATGGATACAAAGACAGAATCCACCCTTCTGCTGCATACAAGAAACACACCTCAACTTCAAAGACAGACGTTACCCCCACTTAACCAAAAGCCAAAGAAAAGCAGGGTAAATCCACACACAATACTACCACTACCAACAAATCCAAAACAAACAAGAATTAACAATCAATGGTCATTAATATCCCTCAATATCAATGGTCTAAGACACAGGTTAACAGAATGGATACAAAGACTGAATCTTCCCTTCCTCAAATAGAAGCAAACTCACCCCAGAGGAGTAGATGCCAGGAAATAAACAAATTGAGGGCTGAAATCAATAAAGTAGAAACTAGGGAAAACATGACAAAAAATCAATTTAACAAAGAATTGGTTCTTTGATAAAATCAACAACATAAACAAAACTTTATCCAAACTAACAAAAAGGCAGAGAGAGAGAGCATGCTAATTAATAAAATCAAAAATGAAAAGAAGACATATCAATGGACACTGAGAAAGTCCAGAGAATCATCAGGTCATACTTTGAAAACCTGTACTCCACAAAATTCGAGAATTTAAAGAAAATGGACAATTTTCTGGATAGATATCACTTACCAAAATTAAATCAAGAACAGATAATCAATTTAAATTTACCTATAACACCTAATGAAATAGAAGCATTCATCAAAAGTCTCCCAAGTCTCCCAACCAAAGAAAAAAAAAAAGCCCAGGCCCAGATGGTTTCAGTGCAGAATTCTACCAGAAATTAAAAGAAGCACTAACACCAGTACTCCTCAAACTGTTCCACACAATATAAGCAGAAGGGACATTGTCAAACTCTTTTTATGAGGCTAAAATTACCTTGGTCCACAAACCACACAAAGACAAAATCAAGAAAGAGAACTACAGACCAATATCCCTTATAAACATTGAAGCAAAAATAATAAAATACTAGCAAATCAAATTTAAGAACACATCAGAAAAACTCTCCTCCATGATCAAGTAGGCTTCAACCCAGAAATACAGGGATGCTCCAACATATGAAAATCCATCAATGTAATCCACCATATAAACAAATTGAAAACGAAAAACAGCATGATCATCTCAATAGATGCTAAAAAATCCTTTGACAAAATCCAACATCCTTCATGATAAAGGTCCTGGAGAGATCAGGGATAACAGGAACAAACCTAAACATAATAAAAGCAATATACAGCAAAACAACAGCCAACATCAAACTAAATGGAGAGAAATTCAAAGCAATTCCTGTAAAATCAGGAACAAGACAAGGCTGTCCACTCTCTCCATACCTCTTCAATATGGTACTTGATGGTCTAGCTAGAGCAGTAAGACAACAAAAGGAGATCAAGGGGATACAAATTGGAAAGAAAGAAGTCAAACTTTCACTATTTGCAGATGATATGGTATAAGTGACCCAAAAAATTCTACCAGAGAACTCCTACAGCTGATAAACACTGTCTGCAAAGTGGCAATATACAAGATTAACTAAAAAAAAAATTCAGTAGCCCTACTATATCCAGATGATAAGAGGGCTTAGAAAGAAATCAGAGAAACCTCACCATTTACAATAGCCACAAACAACAAAATATCTTGGAGTAACACTAACCAAACAGGTGAAGACCTGTATAGCAGGAACTTTGAGTCTTTAAAGAAAGAAATTAAAGAAGATACCAGAAAATGGAAAAATCTCCCATGCTCTTGGATAGGTAGTATCAACATATTAAAAAATGACAACATTTCCAAAAGTAGTCTACAGATTCAATGCAATCCCCATCAAAATACTGGCACAATTCTTCACAGACCTTGAAAGAACAATACTCAACTCTATATGGCAAAACAAAGACACAGGATAATCAAAACAACCCTGTACAATAAAGGAACTTCTGGAAGCATCACCATCACTGACTTCAAGCTCTATTATCGAGCTATAGTCCTGAAAACAGCTTGGTATTGGCACAAAAATAAACAGGTAGACTAATGGAATCAAATTGAAAACCCTGATATTAACGCACAAAGCTACAAACACCTGATTTTTGACAAAGAAGTTGAAGTTATACAATGGAAAAAACGAATGCATCTTCAACAAATGGTGCTGGCATAACTGGATGCTGACATGCAGAAGATTGCAGATAGATCCATATATTTGCAAGGCACAAAAACTAAATCCAAGTGAATCAAAAACCTCAATATAAATGCTCCAACATATGAAAATCCATCTTAAAAGAGGACCTCTTAAAAGAGGAAGTGGGAAGTACCCTTGAAGGAATTGGTACAGGAGACAGCTTCCTGAACATAACACCAGTAGCACAGACACTGAGATCCACAATTAATAAATTGGTCCTCTTGAAACTAAGGCAAAAGACACAGTCAACAAGACAAAATGGCAGCCTACAGACTGGGAAAAGATATTCACCAATCCCATATCTGACAGAAGGCTGATCTCCAAAATATACAAAGAACTCAAGAAACTAGCTACCAAACACCAAATCTAAAATGGCTGAAAGACACGTAAGAAAGTGTTCAACATCCTTAGCCATCAGGGAAATGCAACTCAAAACAACTCTGAGATACCATCTTTTACCAGCCAGAATGTCTAAAATCAAAATCACCAATGACAGTCTATGCTGGAGAAGATGTGGAGAAAGAGGAACACTCCTTCATTGCTGGTGGGAGTGCAAACTTGTGCTGCCATGTTGGAAATTAGTATGGCAGTTTATCAGGAAAATGAGAATCAGTCTACTTCAAGATCCAGCAATTCCACTCTTGGGCATATACACAAATAATGAACCTTCATACAATAAGGACATATGTTCAACTATGATCATAGCAGCATTTGTTTGTAATAGCCAAAACCTGGAAGCCACCTTGATGCCCCTCAACTGAATAATGATGAAGGAAATGAGGTATATTTACACAATGGAGTATTACGCAGCAGAAAAAAATAATGAAATCTTGAAATTTGAAGGCAAATGGATGGAACTGGAAGAAACCATCCTAAATAGAGTAAAGTAACAAAAAAGATGCCTTAATAGAGGGAGCCAGTATAGGTTTAAAGAGAAAGCTGGAAATAGGGAAATGTTCAGAGATCCACAGGGATTACCCCAACTAAGAATCTCAGCAGTAGTGGAAAGGTGCCTCTAATGCCCTTCCCCTATAATGAGATTGATGCCTACCTTGGATGCCATCAAAGCAGAAGCAGGCACCCACAGCTAAGCACTGAGCCATACTCCCAGAATCCAGTTGTAGAGAGGGAGGAGGAATGAGCAAAGGACCCAAGACAGTGCTGGAGAAATCCACAGAAAACAGTTGAACTGACCTAGTGAGGGCAGGGGACCCCAGTTGTATGGCTGGGTAACCAGCATTGTACTGAATGTGGGTGCCAGGAAAGAGGCCTGGGCAGTCTATGGGACCTCTAACAGTGGAGCCAGTGTTTATCCCTAGAGTACAAATGGACTTTGGGAGTCTATTCTCTATGGAGGGATACTATTGCAGCCCACATACACGAAAGAGGGCCTAAGCCCTCCCCCAAATGATGTGAAAGACGTTGATGATCCCCGTGGAAAGCCTCACTATCCTTGGGGAGTGAGTGTGGGGTGGGTTGGGGGGGTCTGTAGAGGGCGAGGGAATGGGGGTATTGATATGTAAAATAAGATTGTTTCTAAAGTAAAAAAAGAATAGATTTTTATAAGGAATGTTGAGTTTGAAAAGTTTAGATTGTGTTTACTTTTCTAAATACTGTTCAGAAATGCTATGCCGTGAAAGAATTATTTTTTACAACAAATACAAATATTGTTCTCTCTCAATTTCCAATCACAAGTATCATACAGCCTTAATGAATCCTACCTTAGAAGAGCAACTGAGAATCATTGTAAAGAATAAGTTCTCAGTGTAAACTGAAGGTTCAGTGATTGTGGGAGGAATTAATTTTCATCACTTTGGTATTGTAGTTTCTGGAAAAAAACTAATCTTAAAAGTTCTACAGAATGCCACATAGATAGGAAAATCTCAATTTTACGTCAGACTCCTGAAACTGTTTATGAGAACTATTGCACTGACAACTTTATTTTTTAAACTCAAATATTGCAGCTTTTCTCATATCCATGCATATATCACATACCTATATGTGTAAGTCTGTGTACACACATATGTAATATGACATTACAAGAATGACTAGAAATGATGACCAGAGAGGGATGGTGTAGCTGGAAGTTTCTCTCTGCCTCAAAAGCTCCAAAACAACCACTCAAGGCTTACATTGATTATAGAAGTATTGACCAATGACTCAGGCTTTTCCTTACAATCTCTTACAACTTTGATTAAGCCGTTTCTATTAATCGGTGTATTACCACGAGACCATGGCTTATTACCTCATATCTTGCTTCTCTGGTGTCTGCTGGGGTCCCTCAGTCTCCGCCTTCTTTTTTCCTGTATCTTTGCTTGGCTCTCCTGCCTGGCTCTGTTCTGCATGGCCAATATCATTGATTTGGCCAATATCAGCTTCTTTCTTAACTAATGGTAATAAAACATATCCACAATGTATAGAAGGGCACCCTACATTAGGATGGTGAAGGGAAGGTTTGAAGAATGTAAGGTCTAGGTACAAGGATATATGCATATAAATATCACACAAAAATACACCATTCTCTAGACTAACTTTAAATAAAAAACATTAACAGATGGACTCAATATCCTGTAATGTTGAGTGGACATTAAAAGAAATTTTAATAGTGCCTGTTCAGATTTGCAAAGAAAAAAACAAGGAAAAGAAATATTGAAGAAATTCTTGGTGAAATAATTACAGCACTGGAGTAAAGGTACTCAAATCTACTGACAGTTTTTAATGACCCTTTTCCTTTATTATTGACAAAACATCTGAGAGTCTTAATTAGAAGTCTAAAGAGGAAGCTGGATCATGACCTTAATAATAAAAGTAAGAAAGGACTCAATTACTTGTCAAGGAAGCCTACTTACATTGCAATGTAAAGCTTTAATGTGAGCTACATGTTGTAGACAAAGCTATTTGTATTATTCTTGCTTTAAAATAAACAAAGCTCAGTCTCCATTTGTTTGTTTTCATATTTGCAGGAGTATTGTGGACTAAGGTAACTAAAGTTCAAAGATAAGTTTCAAGCTAATCAACTGTCCCAGATTTCAAGCACATACACAACTGTCTCATGGAAAGAAACTATCCTGGTTCACAGAGAGCCGTTTCCTGAGGGGCAATACCGATAAAGAATGTGCAGAGGGAATGGCCTTTAAGCTAAGTAAAATCTCATGCTCCAATTGATGTCTGCTAAGTAGGAAATAGGGCTGCCCTGTGAGCCCTGGAATCTGAACTCCAGTGAGCAGAGGTCAGATCTTTTCAAATTTTCTTGGCGTCACTCAGAGTTCAGAAATTCGTCACAGTGGAACTCCTGTTGGTGATTCTGCCCAAAGCCTGCTCCAAACTCAAAAGAAACAGGAAGACAACTTCTTAAAAGCTACAGGATGCAAATAACCCCCAGCTTTTATTTACTTGCTTTAATTGTGCCTTTAAAACAGTATACCTAGAATGAACAGTACTAACTATTCCTTAAGTATGGATTTTGATGGCGTTAAGCATATTCATTGCTGTGAAAGAAATCTCCAGCACTCTTGTCTTCGTGTTCATCTGAAACTATGCATGGAGTAACTCCTGCCACCTGCCCAGCTCTTAGGAGACTCGTTTCCGTAACTTCTAGAAGTGTTATTATTTTCCGCACCTCATGAGTAAAACCAGGCCATCTTTGTTTTTACATGCCTGATTTATTTCATTTAGGATCTTACCCTCAATAATCATACATGCTAAAGCATACAACAGGATTTTCATCAGTCCTTTTCATTTTCTTTTTTCCTTTTTGTTTTATTCAGAAAGTGTTTCTCTGTGCAGCCCTGGCTGTCCAGGAATTCACTTTGTAGACCAGGCTAGTCTTGAACTCAGAGATTCATCTGCCTCTGCCTCCTGAGTGCTGGGAATAAAGGTGTGTACCACCACTACTGAATACACTGTATTACATATATAATGCACCTTCTTTGTTTTTAAACTGGGATACATTTATGTCTTTGTTATTTGAATAATGTTAACCTGAATCTTTTTGTTTAATTCTACTTTTCAGATTTAAACTAGTTATTCAAGTTATACATAAGCAAATGTTGGAGAAAAGACCTCCCTAAATTGGTTAGGAAGGTTCACACTATAGGACTAACAGAAATAGAAAGTATATATGAATGAATTTCATTATGTTGTCACACAACAAAATCAAAACAGCACCCAAGAGTGGAGAATGGGAACTGGAAATAAGGACAAAGACTAACAACTAATTGTAGTTTGATATTAGATATCTGTGGTCATTTACCTCTCTAAGAGTCTAGCAATCCACTTTTTGGCATGTACATTACAGATACTTAAACAATTGCCTCATTTAAACTTGCATGATTGAAAGTATCAGAAACATGTCAGTATCCTGAGTAAATGAGAGGTCCTCTATGGATTACCATTCAATAGAAATAAGGCTTGAACATAAAGGCCCATTAAAAAGCAACTAAAATAGTATTATTATATACAATAGTATTATACTGCATATAATAATATTATTATAGCATTACTATATATTTTATGCATAATAAGTTTGTTAAAAAGTGAAATAAGAATATTTTTATAAATTATAAGCACTAGATTTCTCATGGTGACTACATAATTTTACAGAGTAAGTATCTGTGAATCTCCAAACTCAGTGTTGAAACTATAACCTTTAGGTGATTTTACTTAAAATTGGGGCCTTGAGGAGTTAATTACAAGTGAGGGTGGAACTCACATGATTGGATTAATGATCTGCAAGGAGGGTCAGGAAAGAGCATGAAATCTTTCTTTCTTCAGCCTCCGAGGGATTTGATGACTGTCTACAATCTGTGAAAACTGCATTCACCATGAACTTCATTGTATGACACACTGATCTTGGACTTCCAGCCTCTAGAACACTGATAAATAAATATTTTATTGACAGAAGTGTACACTGTATTTGTAGTCTAACAAACTAACACATAAATAGAAAAGGAAACCTATAGAATCTTATTATTGAGAAACATATGATGTTTGTAATGGGACATACATTACTTGGTCTCTCAAGTATAAATTTACTGCAGTCTTCTACATGTCCTCAACCAGTTATGACAGCACCATTTGTTGAAGATGTTCTCTTTGTTCATAGTATAAAT